>NW_009952485.1:1654829-1660537 GCF_000747805.2 Chaetura pelagica | reverse complement strand
TCAGCAGGGTTTCCAGGATAAAAAAAAAATCTAAATATCCCTTTCTGTCTACTTGAAAGTTTGTTCTAATTTGAGCAAAATTTGTGCACTTACTGGACAATTGAATAGGGCAGCTGAACACTCGGCCTCTTCTGTGCTCATTTTAAAACACGGGGGGGGGAAAAAGCAAAGGGGATTATACTGCAGGAAACAGAGAAGCAAAAGTGCGCGTTCAAAGTACGCTGCATATGACTAAAATATCTTCAAATCCTCACCACAGAAGTTTCTCAAAACCTCGCCGTCTCTAAGTAAGGCCTTTGTTGACATGAGTGCCTCACTTGTTACTGAATGCCCCGGGTTTATTAGCTTTGGAGTTTAACAGAGGAAAAAGGCAAATGTCTCACAGCAGCCTGACTTTCCTAACTCAGCCCTGTCTTTCAAACCCAATGGAAGCAACAAACTAGAAGCCTTCAGCAATTTTTTGTTAAAAGTAAGGACAATTTTATGCCAATAATTTTATGCTATTGATACTGGGTGTTTGCTTCAGTCTCTTTCTCTCAATAGAACAAATTCCCTTGGCTGATTTGTGGAACCAAATGTGGAAAAAGGAGTCATGAATTTTGTGTGATTTATGTGGAAATTAGAAAAGTAGCCAATTTGGCATAAAATTGTACAGGAAGAAAAATGATCTATCAGCAATGAAATAAATAGTAGGAAGTTTTTGGAAGAGTTCCCATTCTCAAAATAATTTTCCCCAGAATTGTGCATCTTTATTATGACTTACACTGTTTCAAACTACTGCATCTTCAGATGTAATCATTGCACTTTTACTCATTCTTAATTTATGCTACTTCAGAAACAGGCTGGGAAAACGCAGCAGTAGCAGATATACAGCAACATCTTAGCTACCCACCCTAATCTAGTATTGCATGATTTGACTTTAAGAGCTGGGCAGCAGTGGCTAATGCCACACACTTCCGATTCAAATGAGATCCAGAAGGTGGAAAAAGGTCTGGGAGCTTCTGAATCCTGGCTTATTGTCTGGCTTGCTGACAGGTTAGAAGGCACAAGCAAACTTTTTCTCAAGGCTATGAAGGGATCTGTGTGGATGGACCTCACAACAGGTTGCAGCAGCTGTGCAGTGAGGTAATAAAATTTGGGATTTAGACTTGAAAGCATCTCCATTAATTATTTGCAAGTTCTCGTGTAAAATAAATATCTGATGCTGGTTAAGTTTTTCTCTTTCTTCTGCTGCTCGTCATTGCAGATCCACATCCTAGTGCTTACGGCGTATTACGTTACAGCCAACGAACTAACTTCCTCTTAAACATGTTACTTCTATTATTTTACTTCTGATATTGATGGCTGTTTTGACCTTTGCAGTTCTCTAATTACCGAAGCCTTAAAATAGTACATGTCAGGTAAAATATTCTTTCTGAAGTTCCTTTTTCCTCGCATGCCTGAGCTGAAAGACCATATAAACCAAGATTATTCAAACACTTAAACCACGGCACAGAATGTCAGGGGAAATTCTGTAAGCAAGAGTAAGTGACTGTTTTGTTCCACTTTTACTTCTGAGGTATTTTTTACTCAGCAGAAGAAGATAGTGCATTGATGCATTTGCCATGCTGTTACAGAAATGATTCAAAGCCTTCGCCTTACAAACCTCCAGAAACGAACATTTGTGAAACAATTTTTCTTTATTCCTTTATTTCAGGTTCGTGAAACACCACCAAGTAGAGTGTTGTTTTAGAGCTAGCAACCAGTTTCCCCAGTTATATTGAATGGTGCATTCACATCCTCATCAGAGACCATTTTTAGCTATTGTACCTCTTTGTTTGGTCCAGTTAGGAAAGCGCACAAGCACTCCAGTACTATCAGTTATGCTTGGAGGAACATAAGAAGGGGGAGGGGGAGGGGAGGTGACACAAACTCAGAAATAGCCCGTTTCTTTGCTTCAAGAGAGTGCAGCCCACTAACAGCCAGGTCCTGCCTGCCAGAAAATAAGTGTACTGCAGTATTGCGATAGGTAGACAGCATGAAAAAACCCAGGCCACAGAAATATGCTCTCCCAAAGCTCTCTTAAAAAAACCCCAACAACAAACCAACAACTCTTAAAAGCAGCATCCTTATTGAATTTGTCTTCCTTGAAATTAATTCTATGTTGTGGCCTAGTTCTTTTTTATTTCTCAGCCTACTATAGGCCACATCTGTGGAAGCCTGTATCAGCTATTCTGAAACCAGCTGCTGCTGAGATTCTTTCAGTTAAGCTGAAATTAAGAACAGGTTTGTGGGCTCCTTACCTGCTGTGAAGCCGTGATGTAGTTTATAAAATTACATATGGGTGAGAAAATATGACTGCCATGGCTGGAAAAGTTGGTACTATATGCAGCATTTAGAATGAACCTAAAATAACCATGTATGTTCAGGCTGTACTTTGCAGTATTAACTTTCTCTGCTCTCTTCCTCAGTGTCTTTGTAAAAGCGGTGTTGAATAACATGACGTAAAAAAATGTGGGTTTGAGAGGATCAAAGCACAAAAATCAAAATCAGGCTATATCCTAGCAACTGTGTTGACGGTAGGGGCAAATATGAAAGACATGTTGATTCTTCAAGAAAAGTCTCTGGATTATTTCTGCCATAATGAAAAGCTCATTATATGTCATAAATAAGATGATGGAGACAAACACCGATCATCTTTTATCTTTAAACCAATTCCATCAATAGCAAGGGGACAACTTGCATAAGCAGAAGGTAAAGAGGATATGACCACATCCTGACACCCCCTACTATTGGTCATCAGATATGCCCAAGTTGCTTATTGTGGTTGCACATTAATAGATTCTTCAGATCCCAAAATACGTGCAGCTCTCCGGATGGAAAATTATTTTCCAATCTGTCTGCTAAATTTATGCCTGCCTAAATTAATGGGGTGCAAGAGATTGACCTCAATCCATGGCAGACTCAGAGTACACTGGTAGGCAAAACTTTGCTGGGCCGTGGTGGGCTTCCACAGTACCAACTTTGAAAGCAGCCGGACACTGCACAGCTACTGAGGCACAACGAAAGAGAGAAAGATTTTTGTGGCGCGTATGAGAAGTCAATGTATTTCATCCAGGAGTGCATGGTTCATATTGATTGAAACCATTTTGTTTCAGCGTGAAATCTGTGCCACCCACATAAACCCTGAAAGCACAACAGTATTAGAGTGGCCCATTTAAACTGGAGTCAGAAATTGAAGTTTCTTGTTAAAAAGCGTCACTGTGAAAGTTTCTGTGCAGTGATCTGCATCTGTACATCGGTGTAAGATCCCCAACCTCCGCACATGATCTTTGTATTTCCAAATGCACTAAGAAAAACTCTGGTTGAGAACGTAAAGACTAATATGAGATTATTTGCCACCACTTTGTGTGCTTTTTTTCCTGACCCAAACACACTTTGAAAGCAAAATCTCTGGTATAGATTTAAATAGATACATATTGTTTTATTGGCAGAACAGGAGAATTAACTACATATAAGGGCTGTGTTTAGAAAGGGTTGAGAGACAAATACGATAGGAGACACCAAGGAAGATGCTTGTCCAAGTTTTAAGGCGGACAGATTCCTTAAAAAAAAAAAATAATAAAAAATTAGAGCCTCAAGCCATCTGGGATTAGCATTATTTAGATACCTTATCTAAATTTCAGATAGATTTGTAACCACAAAAATATTAATTGGCACAAAACCTGAGTAACTCTGAGCAAGCAAACAGCAAAAGCTGAAGCAACTGACTCCTCTGGATTACATTTCACTGAATATATTTGTGTATGTGACATGTATACACACATGCTCGCACACATATATATAAAATGTAATCCAAACTTGGCTTGTTTGCCTGCCTTGAAGTATTTATATACGCTTCCAGCTTTGCTTTTAGAGAGATGGCCTTTTTTCCTTGCTCTTCTCTGATGGTGTTTCTCAGGAACCTTTTCTTATCTAAACTTCCACCAATCATTCCTAAGGCTAAGTTATGCAGACAAGTCATTGCACAGATTTTCATCAAAATGCCATTTTCCCTAACTCGAGAAAGCCTGGTCCCAAATGCTGAACAAATAATTTATTAGACCATAGCAAAAGTAAATAAATGCTTTCCTGCTCCAAGTATTTCATTAGCCAGAATTATTATTCATGCGAGTCTATAAATAGCAAAACACGTATTGAGCCATTAATATCGCTGACATTCTCATACAAAATACTGTAATTTAAGGAATTTGAAGCGGGAGGACATCTCCTGGAAGATTTCTGGCAAAGATAAAATGGGTAAACAGTGCCTGCAAACAGATTAATCACCCGTGGTAATGGTATGGTACTAACGATTTGAAAATTAAGAATATTTTCTCTACCTGAAATTTCTAATTACATTGATGACATTGGGCAAATATATTTTACATACTTTTAAAGTCTATAAATTCTTACACTGTTCCAGTTTAGCTTTTAAAACCCAGAAGTGCTGGAAACAGCAGAAGAAATGTGAGAAAATCTCCTATTTAAAATTACATGGACAGAGAAACTCTGCTAGTGAGTTTCCGTGAAATTAATATACCGCTTGATTGTTTTTAAAGTCTCTGCATCTTCTGAATTTTTAATTGCCTTTCCATTAAGGTGGAATACCCTTCACTTACTAAGCTTGAGATGGCTTCTCCAATCCTTTCACCCTCGCAGCCTCAGTATCTTTTTGTTTGTTTGTTTGTTTGTTTTTAATAGGAACAAGGAGTGTGATATTGGGCCCTATGGAAGCAAATATGGAAAACGTGAAGCATTTTAAGCGTTACTTTGTCAAGGAACAGAGCAAGCACTACGTTGCGTGTTGCATGTTTTCTTGTCCGTCGGAGAGAATCTTTACAGACTATGAGAGAAAAGGAGAAGGTCGTAAAAATCACATTTTTACGTCGAGGAGTTGGGAAATCTCGTGCACCTTTCATTGCTCTGACTTGTCAATTTTCGCCATATGGAAATTATTACCTTAATACTGTAGTTCTAAATACTGCCCAGGAATGCTGATTTACAATGGATTTCTTAGTCTTTATGTAAAGAAATGCTAACCTACTCTATAAACTGTGATTAGAGAATCTACAGTCTTGTGTTGTAGGCGTGTGTCTGGGGGGAATTCTTCAAGCTTAGCTGGGGACACGACGCCTGCTCCGGTCCACTCGCAGGTAAATCCAGCATCTGTGAACTTGGAATTCCCACAAAACACTGCAAGCCTGGAGTAACTGGGAACACAATTTGGCCTGCGATTGAAAAAGTGTGCAGGAAAGATGCTGATGTATAAGGAACAAAATCCAGACATTCCAGATACATTATTTACTACTGAGGCATTAAAAAGCACTACCTTAATGTAATGAAGCTGCCTTTGAAGGACAGGCAGAGTGCATTTTTTAAAGCACGTCCTCTTTGTATCTCGACCAGCTGCTATGCACGTCCGGTAATTTATTTATTTTTTTTTTTTCTTTTCTGTGAATTAGAATTAAATTTGATTGTCCCAAATACATCCCACTCAGGCATTCATGCTGAAAGCAGCAACAATTGTCAATGACCTTTAACACGCCTGCTATTCAAATTAGTGCAGATCATTAATCACACATAGCTTACATTTTATGATTCGTGTATCCTTCATTACCAACTTTCCCTCTCGCTCGCTGACCCCCACTCCCCCACCCCCGCCCCTTTCCTTTATTCCGAGAGTTCTG
>NW_009952485.1:1654044-1654730 GCF_000747805.2 Chaetura pelagica | reverse complement strand
CTGGGGGGCTGGAACGAGGGGTGACCCTGGAGGTGTTGCTGGGGGGGGAGGGAGGGATGGGAGGGTGGGATGGATGGGAAAGAAGAAGGGCTCGGCCGGACCGGGGCGTCGAGATAACACCGACCCTCCGTCCAAACTCCTCCGTGTCAATTCTACGTCATCGCACATTAGGAGACAAAGAAAGAAAGAAAGAGGGAAAATAAAAAGCCTCCACACCCTTGATGTCTGGTACCAAGCCTGAGCAGATTAAATTAGGCTTTCCAGCCATAGACTAAACATACTCCCCTCGCCCATGGCACACATATTTGGCGTGATTAAACCGAGCTTCGCAAACACGCAGGAAAACAAGAATTGGAACTTTTTAGACATAAGGAGCGGCAGTGAGGCTGTCTTGGTCGGTTGTTTTTTGGGGGGGTTTGGGTTGGGTTTGGGTTTGGTTTTCGGTTGTTTTATTTTTTGTAAAAAAAGCCATATGGCAGATGGGTTTATTCTGAGGTCTTTTCAACTTCCCCAGCGCGGCTGCGGAACAGCGTTCATTCCTCTTTGATCTTGATGGAGGACTTTTAATGCTGTTTCTGCGCATTTCAATAGATCCGTAAATACTTTTTTTGCCAGCGGAATTCGCTCCCACCCCCCCCCAACAAAAAAAAAAAGAAACAAATAATTAAAAAACAGTAGGGAAAAGA
>NW_009952485.1:1651275-1652721 GCF_000747805.2 Chaetura pelagica | reverse complement strand
CCCCCCCTTCCCCCCTTCCCCCCTTCCCTTTCAGCTCCGCCGCGAGTCGGTCCCTGCGCGAACCCCGTTACAGAAGTGCACAGTTTATCAAAGGAAGTTGGGGGTGGGCGGGCGGAGAAAACAATTCTTCACGTACAGACAGCCAGGAGGACAATGTCTCCGTAGCGATCATTTCCAGGAGAGGAAAGTAGCCCGTTTGATGCGGGTGGGGAGAGAAGCAGGGAGTTTAGTGTATCTGGTAAAAAAAAAAAGAAAAGGTGTGTGTGTGAAATAGAAGAGAGAGAAAAAGAATAGAAATAATGCAGTTCCAGGCGTTTTGTGCTATAAGAGCTTTCCTGCTCCTTGTCCCTCCCTCTCCCCCGCTGCTCTCCCCGGCGATGATTAGCACAGCGCTCAAGTCGCGATCCTCGTGCGAATTAAGGACTTCGGGCGAGTTGGGGAAAGTTTGGATGGGTAAACTTTTTTGCCGTAAGAGAAGGTGGGGTGTTAAAATAGGCAGTACGTGTGGGGAGGCGTGTGGAGCGTGACAGCCGCCCGTTGTTTGCCCCCCTCCAGCCAGCTAACCTCTGCAATTCACTGCTGGAGACAACAAACCCTGTGTTTTAAGCCGAAAAGTGCCGGTTTGGAGGCAACACCAGTTATTAGGAGCGTTAATAAGCTCCCAGCAGCAGACGAGGATCTTCTAGGGAACGCGCATTGTGTGTGCCCGCAGCTTATCCTTTACATTATCCCTGTAGATACGGGGGCGTCCGGTCCCTGGGCGTGCAAATATAATTTCTGCTCGGAATACTTTCTAAACATTAATTCTGGTCTTTATTTAATCCAGATGCAGGGTTCCCTTCCCCCCCCCCCCCCCCCCTCTCCTCCTGTATTGTTGGTTACATTTTCTGAAAAGGCGACTGGTGTAACCTGTGGAATTTGAAATGCAAATAAAAGCCTGTGGGAGTTGAGGCAGAACAAATCAGCATTTATAAGTGAAAAAGATTTAATGTCTTTGAAACCATTGCGAGATTTATTTATTATTTTTTTTTTTTAAATAGGAACTGAATCGTGACGTCAGGTCGTTTGGGAAAAGATTTTTTTTTTTAAATTTATTTAATTTTTTTTGGTAATGTCTGAAACGCGGGTATGCGAAGTGCTTACAGGAAAAACAGATTACAAGATTAACATCTGTTAACATGATCGTTTATCTCCAGCCAAAAATAGGTCAGCCCTTTCTTAAGGAAACACGATTGCTGGGCGCATGATTAAATAATGAAATTAGGCTGATGAGTTCATAAATGAGACGCGGTGCCGGCGTGCGTTAGGATGCGACCTGACCAAAAAACACGTAATTCGGGGGGACTGCCGGAGAGCGGTGCGAGGTCAAAGTTCCTTTTTGGGGAGAGGCGCAACTCTCTCGCCTCCTCTTCCTCCTCCTTCTCCTCCTCCTCCTCCCGCTCCCCG
>NW_009952485.1:1626914-1650785 GCF_000747805.2 Chaetura pelagica | reverse complement strand
ATGTCCAGAGGAAGGTCGCAGCACTTCGCGCCCCCAGAATCGTGGGCTGCCTGCTCTGCTCTGGGCTGGCTCCTCGGCGGTTCTTGGGGTGGGTGGGGTGGGAAGGACCCAGGAGCCTGCCCAGCAAAGGGCCGCTGTGCTTTGGCCCGGTGCCACGGACTTTATTTTATGCTTGCTGCACTAAATGAGTTAACAGCCTAAGGGTTTTTCATTAACTCGACCTGGCAACCGTGTATTTGGTTGATTTCCCCATCTCCCCTCCTCCCCCCCAAAAAAAAAACCAACAACCAACAAACCCAAAACAAAACGTGATTTTTAAGCAGAAGCTGAATGGCAAAATGTGGGTTGATTTTGTGGAGGTGCCTGTCTGTTTTTCAAGCTCCTCTGTCAGATTTGCTTTGTGCCCCGCTCCGTGTGAATGGCAACGTGGGTGTGTTGGTAGCTGAGAGTTTCACTTTGCAGGGTGTGCGTGTCCTGGTTTTTGACCCTTGCTTTCCTGGAGGACACGGAGCAGGAGGATGCTGACCCTGAGGGAAGGCAGTGACCTGCACCCGCCTCCCCTTTATCTCTCCCCTTCAGCCCCGTGGGGGGCTGTGCACGCTGGGGGCACACTCCTGCGTGCAGGGCAGGTGCGTGTGCCCCCGGGAGTGGTGTTGCTTGTGGAACAGGCGTGTGTGTGCGCGGGCGTGCGCAGCCAGGGATGGGGCGTGTTGCGTTGCATTGGTGCTGGGGATGAGGGCAGCTGCAGGTGTGTGTGTGTGTGTGCACAGTGGGGGGGACATATCCCACGTATCCCACCCATGGGTGCGTGTGCTGCTGTGATGGGGGGGAGCTGCGTTGGGGCAGCTGCACCTGTATGCTCACGCGGGCGTGTGTGGTGCTGGGGCTGTGTCCCATGGGTGGGTGTGGGGGACAGCGGGCAGAGGGGACAGTGGCACTCCTGCTTCTCCAGCGAGGCCACCTCCTTTTGACCCTCAGGCTGACTGCTGCTAGTGGGCCTCAAATAACTGAATTGCAGGAGGTGGTGGGTGTTTTGGAGGGAAAGCAGTGCTGGGGTGGGGTGGTGGTGATGGGAGCAAAGGTTTCATCGAGGCGAGGAGTGTTTTGGGAGTTCTGCTCCCGTAGTTCTGTCCTGGGCAGCTGTCCGGGGTGCCATCTCTCAGTGAGCGCTGCTGCGTTGTTGTCTGTCAGCGTGTCCTTCAGCTCCATCACTGCAAACCTGTGGCCAGCCCGCTTGGTCGTGCGACCCTGCATTCCCCGTCTTGTGAAAAGGGGTGGGCTGTGGTGGTTTTGGGACCTTTTCCTCTGGTACAAGTGGAAGCTGAGGTTGTGTAGGAGCACCTGTGGTGTAATTAGTATTATGGTTCAGTTATTCCAGGAGACATCTTTAGTTTCACAAGGAGTAGCTGCTGTAGCTGTATCAAATGAGCTCTGTACAATAAAGTGGTTTGTGTGGAGCTTTGTGTTACTAGCATGGTGTGCACTTTTGCTAGCTCCTGATGTAAAATATTTTTCAGATATCTAAAAATCCTTGCCTAGGATTTGTTTTCAAGCTTTTAGTTCCTATAAAACAGTGTGATATTGAAGTGACGTCTAGTTAGTAAGTACTTTGTGGTCTATGTGAACAATAGGGCATTATAACCCCCCTCTAAACTGTTAGTTTAATATGGAAAGATAGTGCTTACAAAAGAAAAAAAGAAGAAAATAAACATCAGTGAAAATAACATTGCCTTAAGGAATGATCCCAAACGTGTTTAAGGAAAGGAGTGGTATTTGGTAGCAGGGCTCCTCTTTAAGCTCAGCATGACCTTCTCAATTGCTGTACAGGACTAAAACAATCTCCAGTAAGATCTGTATACAGTCCCTCCCTGATTGTGAACCACTGCTTCTCTGTGCATCATAGAAAAGAAAACAGTTTACATCACTAAGGTGAAAGCTACCTATTGTTATTTGCAAGTGACCTTGGTAGGAGTGTAACTGTCTGGAATGGAGCAACAGCAGTGACATTCAACTTCTGTAGATATAAGTTTTCCTGTGACAGTGACTAATGTCTTTGCTTTAAAAATTAGGTTCATGGTATGTTTTTATACTTGGTCATAGTATCATGCTGTCACCAAGATTTAATAATGGCAATTATCAGTACAGAAGTACTCACTGAAGGGGTGAAAATGTTTGTGCTATTGTTCTGAATCTCTCTATCTGTTCAACTTCCCGTAAGTGCAGCCATCCCTCATTTTAGGAAACAAAGGTATTTATGTCTTAACACTCTACAGATCTGCTTTGGAAGCAGGGACTTTTGCTTCAGTTGACTGAAAAACAGCTAGCTTTGGAAATACACCTTGCTATGGGTGCTTCTGTAGCTAGTACCAGGGAGCGCAGCTGAAAGAGTATCATCTGATGAATGAGGTGGTCACCAACTCCTTCAAACTTTGGACAGCCTATATATTTGGAATTTTTAAGGTCTGTGCACAGATGACTTCAATAGAGCTATCTATAGGTTTCTGTTTGAAACAATAAAGACTAAATACAAAAGTATTTAGTATGATCCAAAACCTGTAAACTTTGAAAGGCCTAATTTCTGTGGAAACTTAAATTTGTGTTTAACCAAGTTCTTCCGGGACTTCTTTGGGATTGCGTACAGTGTGCAAAATGAGTCAATGCTTAAGATTTTGTGAGACCAGTGATGAAATCTGTATATATGTACTCAAACTGGAAAGTTTGGTTTGGCTATCGTGTTTCTTAAAGTCATCAAAATAGAAAGCTGAAATATAAAGTGATTGCAATTTGCAGGAAGTAAATTGTCTGAGCATGCAGATTTTACAAGGGAAACATGCCTGCTTAAGTTTTTGAGACTCAAGTATGAATTTGGAGATACGTACCTTTTGGGCCTGTTTTGGCATTAGATTTCTGTGCAGAATGGGGACATGGGCTACTACTGTTTTTTATTGCTGTGTAGTGTTTTTCAATAGGGTAATACTGTGTACAGCCATCCTGTACATGGACTTGTTGCTTGGGAGTCCAGCGCTGTCCCCTAACCAGAACGCTTTCCACTCCCGTTGACTACTGGGAGTTGCATGAAGGCGTTTCTAGGTGGAATTACACTTTCTCTAAGTGAGTAGCAAAGCCAAAATTCCTTAAGAATATCAGCAGTTAATTAGCTAATACTTACTACAGTGGTATCTGAGTTTTTTTTCCCCCTTTTTTTTCTGTAGTTGTAAACTTAGTCCAGATAATTAATCACTGCATGGCAAAAATAACCGACAACAAACCCAACAAAAAAACCCCAAGCTAGACAAAAAAAAAGAGTAAAATTTATTTGGTTAAATATCTGGAATATAAATATTTGAACCTTGGAGCAACATTGCTTTTTCAAAGCAGACATCTTACATGCTGCAAATATTTATACACTTTAGTGGTAGGATAAAGCTGTTCTGATTCAGTCACTGAAGGCAAAATTCTGTTTTTTCAGTTCCCCACTGTAACTGCAGAGTAACTCTAGGCGTCTGCTGTGTAGTACTTGGGAATTAGAATGACTTAACAGATAGCAGCATTTCTTGATTGTCACTTCCACATTAAAAATAAGTGGATTTCCTTTCCTTTTCCAGCAGGAACGATTCTAGTAAATATTATGTTAGTGAGCCTGCATTAAAACTTGCTGGTGAATTTTGATCCAGGTAGTTAACATTGCCAGAGCTTTCATTAATTAGGCTGATGACTTCATTGCAAATGTTTACTTTCATTACCTAACTGTTAGTCAGCAAATGTTGGGTCTCTAGATGTGCTGAACCTGCTTTGCTATTTGAAGCCAAAGAGCTCAGGTTTTTTTTGATGCGATGATTACTCAACGTTGGTTACTCATTTTTTGATGTTTTTTACGTCTTAGTTATCTGTAGAGACACATCAGCATTGTTACACACATGTTAGCAGTTTCTCCCTGCCTTCCTGAAACTGTATTATGGCAACATGGCTTATGCAAGTGGACTCAGGGCATTAAGGATATGTGCTGAGATTAAATTAGTGTGCGGATGGACAATACCTGCATCTCTTAAGTTTCTGCCAAACAATTTATTGCCTAATAAATTCTAGCAGGTATTTTAAAGTAGTAGTGCTGGCATGCTGTGGGATAATTAGTTTACCACTCACAAGTTGTGAGCTAACATTGGAAGTGGTGCCTGTTGCAGGGACACTGGGACGGTGACTGTTTACATGGTGACAGTCACGTGTAAGTGAAGACACTGGTTTAAACTGTTTTTTAAGTCTTTGTCGTGGAGGAAAAGAGGGTTTATCCTCTGGATTCAAAGCCACTTACGTTCTGATGACTATTTGAAAAGTTAGCTAAGATTGTTTTTATTTAAGTGGTTGCTTATGAAAAATAATTTGTATCAGCAGGATATTGCGAAGCCTCACGCTTGTTCAATGAAATCCATGTTTCATATTCGCTCTTACAGAAACTAAAGCCCAGGCGTTGCTGTTGTACAGTCATTGTAAACCCTTGGTAACTTTAGTAGAGTGGCTCTGAATTTACAGGGCTGTGCATGGGGATGAATTTAGCACACAGCACTTAGCTCCTAATTAAAGCTTATAGTATTACATCCATAATCGGGGCACTCTTAGAACCTCTAAGAAATTACTTTTTTCTTTGTCTGCTCTACTCCCTTTTCTTTCTTGCCGTCTTGCTGTATGGCATTGGGAGCTTGCTTCTCCTTGTTGGGGTTGTCATATTTATGTCCCAAAGGAAATGTTTTCCAGCAGTGTACTCCAAATTGAAACGTAGAATAATTTTGTGGCTCCCAAAATCTTTAAGGCCAGTTTCTAAAACAATCTAGCTTTTAATCTTCTTTTCAAAGTAAAACAAGCTACAAAACATATGTAATTACCATTTATAGCTATATTTAGATTCCTGACATGTTTCATTTATAGTAATGATAAAAACAAATACTCAGCACAGAAGCTACACAGGCAATTTTCAAACCAACAGCATCCGCTCCAGCTACCCTGTGTGTGTTTTGTATGTGTTTCCTTTGGTCTTTTTTTTGTTTTGTCTTTCTGGTAGGGAGTGTACTGAAACTGTATGTTTGAGTACATGACTGGGGGAGTGCAGAGAAAAGGAGAGCTCTATCAGGCAGGTTCTGCTGGGAGTGTTTGCTGAAAATCGGATCATATGTCAGTGAGTGTTAACGTATGGCACGCACACACGCACGCTTTGCTTTTCTGGCAGGTAAAATAAAGGAAGAACGGTGAGTTGGCTTGTCACTATTTTTATACTGCATGGAAATGCTCATGGCTTGTTACAGGGATAAAGCTGATTTAGCAGTGATTTTTTTCCATGTCTTTTTTAAAAAAGAGGGTGAGCAGGGAAGTGGTGTTAGTTCTTAGTAAAGAAAGAGAGGCTGGTGGAAATTAAGGTGTTCTAGTCACAATTGTAGCCTTGTTTTAAAATAATATTTTTTTTTATTATTTGAAAATAGATTTGGGGAAAAAAAAGTAGCCATGTTCTTTGTTTTTAAAAGGGTAACGTGTGTTCACTTACCATATGGTACCATTTAACCCATATTGTATGAGCTGACAAAAAGTCACATTTATGCTCTGATTTATTTTAGTGTTTCAGAATGTTCTTCTTCTGAAATTCAGTAAAATAAATGATGCATTTAGGATTGTGCAATGTAACTGTCTTTAGCTGTTTTGCCTCATTGTTATAATGACACCAGGTTCATGACTAAGCCCTCTGAAATAATTTCCTTGAGAGATATTCAGGCTCTGAATGTTGAAATCATTTGCAGGAAGAGTTATGAACAATGGCCAGTAACACAGTGTGTTGTAAAAGGATCGCGGGGTGAGGTGTTACGGTCTCTGCTGGCTGAAACTAGAGCTGCTCCTTTGATGGCTGAGGATGTGCTTGGAAAGACTTTCTCCCCCCCTCCCGCTCCAGCCTGTGCACAGAGGTTGCTTAGTCGTCAGTTTTAATGGATGCATTCTGCCTTCCCTTGCGGTGGACTTTGAGGCACCTGCATTGGTGAGCTGGTACCAGTATTGGCAGCCACAAGTGTGATAAAACCATGAGTCAGGCAGCTTAAGGATTGACTTAAACTATGTAATTGGTGAAATAAGGTCTCTTATTTTCCCTTTGGATTTGGACTCCCTGGGAGTTGTTATTTTAGATTTTTTTTTAATTTTTTTTTTTCCTATGCCATCCTAGCTATTCATATCTTCAGGGTTTTAGGAGATGGGCTCTGCTCCCAGGGCACACAGTAAATGGGTGTTAAGCCTCCAATGGTGCATCATGAGAACTTCCAAAAGTCAGTGGCACTCATATGTGAGGTACCAGTTGCTCACCATCTGTCTCTTAAAGTCCTTTCTTTTAACCTTGGAACACAAAAATGTTTCAAGAAGGTTATTCATGTGTTTGTGTGAAGTGTCTATGAGCGTACCGAAAAACTGCTAAGCTTCTAATTTCAACATAGTGTTTGAATACTAATATGTACCAATTAGGAATTGCTGACCTTGTAATTCATAGAAGTTGAAAGCAGCATTAGACACCACCCTCCCAACGCTAACCACAGCTTTTCTTCCCGTATGTAGCTGCTTTAATGAAACCAAGGGTCTGTCTTCCAGATTGTTGTGCTAGCACGTTGGTGCATCCTTGAATAAACTGCCAGTCTTGTGTATTATCACGTCAGCCCCTCTGCAGCATCCTGTGTATAACCATACCTTTGGCTGATTAACACAGTACTCTCTTGGTACTCTTTTTAATGACTCTGTGAATGTTTTACTTTAAAACCATTTTAGAGGAGTGTTTTCATCACTACTAAGAAGGGCTGTACAAAATTTATAAATACTTAGTTTAATTAAATTTGCTCTGTTTGTCTCTTTCTTTCTTTCCCTCCAGATAAATTTTACATCTGTAATGAACGCTGTGATCTTCAATGCATAATTTACATTGACATTAATAATGATACTTGGAGAACGGTTTAACGCCAGTTTGAGAAAACATGACAATTTATGTTGGTAACCTCAGTCCCATTAAATTTGAACAGATTTTAGTAGAGGGAGCTGTGACTGTCGGTGGTATGATGAAATAACCCACTTCTTCTCTTTGTGGCAAGCATATTGGAGAGTTCATCTTACCACAAACGGTACATACCAGGTGTCAAGTGACATGCCAGACACACAGCTTTGCTTCTGAATGACTCTTTCCAATTAGAAAGTAATGGCTTTAATGGGATCAACTGAGTAATCGGAGTCTCTTGGTTCGTCAGTGCCAGGATGTGTATATTTGCAAATGTTACTTATTTATCTGCTCTTTACTGAGTTGTGAAATTGTTGGTGACCTTGGGTAAATTTTGGGAAGGGGTGTGGAAAATGCTATGTGGAAATTGTGGGATTAATGGTTTAGCAGTTGGGATTAAAAATAGTCTCAGCAAATTACCCTGTTGATAATGAAGCCAGAATCTGTTAATGGGGTTACAGGCAGATTGGTTTATCAGTCATTTATTTTCTAGGTTGATTAGGGATTATAGCTTGCCATGTATTTGTATCACAGAAGTAAACAGTGCGGAAGGCTAGGATTGCCAATATTTCAGTTTAGAGTTTCATGCACTTAAAAGGAGGGTGTCTAGAGCTCAAAAGTGTCTTCTAGACTATGGGCAGCCTTTCCCCACAGATTTTTGGTGCTCTGAATGGGATGTCTAAGGAACCTTGGTATTGTAAAGGGGTGGCTTGGCTTGGTAGAAGTCTGAAAGAACGAGTGAAAGCAATAATCTAAGAAATTAATGCAGGCCACTAAGCCCAAAATTTTAAATGCTTGTTGCTAAACTGCTGTTATGCCTCCTACTGTTTCAGTGCAAAACCTAGGGCATTTTTTACTCATGGTAATGTGTACAGTGTGCAGTCTGTGCAATGAACTGATGACTTCTGTGTGTCCCGTTATAACCTGCAAACAAATGGTCTCTTTGTGTACCCCTACATAGCAAAGTCTTAAAACTCACACCTATATTCTGTAGGTCACACGTTCGTTCGTCTTTGAGTTATGCATAGAATTGCAAACCACAAAGAAAGTGACCTGTTTGAGTCTTCCATCACCCTGCTGGAGAGGAAGACAGATGGTTATCCTCTTAACGTGGCTCTTCTGTGTGTGATTTTTGTGCTCCCAGAGGATGGACTATTTGAGATGCTGTGTGATGGATGTGGTGAAGGATGAGCAGCCCAGGGCAGTGGCAGGAATCAAGAATGTTCTCTGAAGTTTGGCTGGAGTCCTTTCTTCCAGGTTGTTGTGCAGACCAGCACAGGTTGCTCTGCAGCATATACAACTGTCCTGTTGTCTCAGTGAGGTGGGCAACACTGCCCTCCAAAGCTTTTGCTTCTCCTGCATGGGAGAAAACAACCCCACATGTTTTCTTCTGTTGTCTGTTGTTCCCATGGAAAAGGACACACTCTCTTAAACTACACTCTCTTCAACATTTAAGAAAAAGGAAAGGATGATCAGAAGTGTGAGTCTGACAGCTAGGAAGATGCTAGACATGAATCAGATTTTTATGGTTCTTACAAGCCCTCTCTGTTCTGCTTTGCTTAGTGTATTTTACAATTTGGGGAAGAGAACAGTATTTGAAGGGCTGAAATAATGGTGTTTCATTCTACCATGCAAAATGAAGTTTTCAGTTTGAATTTTCTCATCAGTCTTTTTGGATGAAGATACCTATGTAGGTATAGTGGTAAGTGAATGTGGAAAAAATGTATGAAGAATAATTTTGTGAAGGACCAATAAAAATGCTTGTCACACAGTCATCCATACTTTCATGCTCTTAAGAGTCTAGTGGATTTTGACTAGTATAACTCAAGAGTTTTCCTATGGAGTCTTAACAGTAATTCTGCAAAGTCTATTGAAGACCAGGTACATGGAATTGTTCTTCATGTAATTCCATCCCCAAGGTTATACCTTGCATTTGGGATAGTGGAGCTGTGCCAGGTTGAGCTGTTCAACTCATAAAGATCTCTCAGCTGTTTCATGGCTGGCATCAGTGCCAGTCTCCACGGGGGCGGTGGAGAGCTGGTATAAGCAGCAGACACAGCAAAGGTTGTAGGAAAAGAAAATTCAGGGCACGAGGAGCTGGACACAGCCTTAAAGGAAAGGACAATGTAACAAGACCATACATAATTAAGAGGGAGAGAAAATAGGTGTTTGGAGGAACTGTGGATGTCTAGGAAGACTACTGAGAACCAGTTTCCCCTGTACCTAGGGACACCGGGTTTCTGTAGGTGGGTGTCTTTGTTTCCTTGGAAGTCACCATGGCAGGAGTGTGATGTTATATCCGTTTTAAGTTATTAAAAGGATCATACCCCCTTGGTAATGCCTTTCTTTATGAGCAGTGAGGCTGAGGTGGTGGCTGAAGCTCCCCAGTTGTCTTGTTCCTTTGCAAAGTTGCTGAATGTTGCTGCATGAAATGTGTTAACTTGATCTGACTGACGTCTTGCTTTTCTCCCATAGCACCTGCCTGCTAGGTGATCTCTGCTATCCTGCAGCAGCATGGGAAGGAGACAGGAAGGGTGCAGAGCTGTGTAGTAGCAGGATGTGGAGATACCTGGTGTTTCTCTGGTGCCTAGCACATGCAATCCTGCTCCATTACCAGGGACATGGGGTGGAAATTATAGTGCAAATCGGGGGGGGTGGTGAGGAGTGGTGTCCATGGAGAGGAGATACTAAGCAGAAGGAGGAGGTTGGCCAAGCGCATGTGTTTTCATGTGTATAGCTGTTTTTTTTCTTTCATATAGTTACTTCAAGAGACTTGTTTTCCACTGCACAAGTTGCTGTTTATTGTAGACTCTTGTGATTTGTTCTGCAGTCCCTGTTTCCCAGCTGCTGTGCACTTCGGAACTTGAGCTGATGTCAACATTTCAAAACCCGAAGGTGGCAGAGACTCGGGATGAGTGGGTGGATGTGGCATGCTGAGCATGAGAGTTTTTGGAGGAAGAATATGAAGCAGAGCAGGTTCTGTTCAGGATGAAAACGGGAGTGATCAGAGTGTTGCAAGGGGCTTGTTGAAGGATGGGGCTATGCCGAGAAACTGGGCTGTTGGCAGAGGAGGGCTGGGAGGGTGGCAGGCAGGGTGCTGACATCCACCTAAGGCTGATTAAGTTTTTAGCACTGGCAGCAGACTTCCTTAAAAAAAGGAAATAAATAAATTGCTGTGAATGAATAGAGTTTGTTAGAACTAGTTAGGTTGGTGAAAGATGCATGTCAGCAAAACCAGCCATTAAAAAAAAGCACTTGGGAAGTCTGTTTTTCATCCCCCGTCTTTTCTTTGAGTACTCACAAATCTGTCCTGAAAGCACATTTTCTGGATGTGACTTCTACTGCAACAATCTCAACTCTAACTACTTTTATAAAGAATGTGCTGGGTGTAATGTTTCTGGTCTCTTAAAAAGAAGTAATATCTTAATGTTTTAAGCGTTATAAAGGAGATGAAATGGGGAAATGCAGCAGTTCCTTTTTCTAAGCTTCTGTAGTCTTGATCAGTTCCTTTTGTTAGCAATCGTCTTCTAAATCAAACCACAGCATGACTGTCAGGTAAAGGTGTGTGCGGATGCAGCAAGCACCTGTTTTTATCTGACTCAAAGTCAGTGGTTTAGGCTTACAGAAGATTATGATTTATCAGGACAGTATAATTATAGCTGTTATATGGTGGCACCCGTGATGGTGGTGATGATATGTTGCTGTTGTTCTGGGACGTATACAAACACATGGTACCATCAAGTCCCGGGACTGTTGCTTATCTTCTCTGTGTACATGTGGTTGTATGAATCTATTAATGGGTTGTTAAAATTCTTCAAAGCATATTTATTAGTGTTTAATTTGAGAGTAGATATCTGTTAATTGCCACAGTCCTTCTTCAGTTATTAGAATTTAATTTACTGTGCATTTTACTAGAGTAGGGGGAAATGGACTTCAGTGTTTCTGGCATTCGAATGTGTATCCGCAATACGAAGCAAAAATTTGGTGACAGTCTTCCTGGTACCAAAAGCTGACTGTGTGTTGATGCTGTGGAAGTACTTTCTGCAGACTCGGATGGTTTATGTGTGGGGACTGGTCCTGCCTCAGGCTTGCAGGAGAGCACTACTGTGGAGCTCTGCTTTCACATCTCTCTAGTGCCTAGAAATGTGGTCAATATCAACATACCTGGGTCATCCCAGAAATTAACCTGCCCAACTACCTGGAAAAACAAGGGTAGTTCATCTATATGTTAGTCCTTTTTGTATCTTTTACAGAGGGGTACTAGTGAAAAGTCAAACAAGAGATGAGAGCAGTCAAGGCAGAAAAGGTTTGGCATGCCATGTAGCAGGGGGTGTATTCATACGAGTACAGCACTCCCCTGTGGGGTAAAAGTCTTGTTTGTGCATTTTTTCTTCACTACAGATACATTTTTTAGAAACAGGAACTACTTGGCTGTGGTAATTCAGCTTACTAGTAAGAGCTGAGTGGCATAGTAAATGTACACGTATACAAAGCTCACTTTTATGTATTTTCTGAGCAGTGCAGCTGGGAGTGAACTGGTGCTGTATTCTGTGGACATGTAAATGGCTTTGTCATTCCTTTTAGAGACTGGTCAGAAAATAATACAAAATACATTGCTTTAGGACTGACCAAGTAGCAACTTGAACCCAGAGACTAAGCCTTAGTTACTCTGCACTTTTATTGGTGTTTCTCCATTGACTTCAGTCATACTGATTTAAACTTACATCAGCATACCTGAGACTATCATTCGGTGTGCTAAATACACACTGTAATGCAGAAAGTGTAGCAGGATGGCAGTGGACTGAGCCAGCAGAAGGAGAGAGGCTGATGGCATATATCTTGTGCCTCTATGTACTTGACTTCAACCCTATACTCGCTGAGTCATGTTTAGTCCTGGTATAGGCAGGTGCAACTTGTGGTGAGATTATTACTACCTCAGGGTCATGGCATAGGCTCGTTTTATCTCACTTTCTGACTGCTTTTCTCTGTAACCCATACTGCTCTGTAGGTTGGTGATGAATTCACGGCTTTTGGATAGTCATGTCTGCTCCTGTGGGTGTGCGCGTGCACACACACTACTACAGAATAAAACCTTCAAAGCTCTCACTGAATAATCTTTACTGACATCAGTGAGCACTTCCTTTTCATCTGAGGAGTCTTGCTGACTTCAGAGGCACTTTCTCATGAGTAAGGTTTGCCAATGCTAGCAATTGTTGCCCAGCCTGGCCCTGTGGGGTGGTGTTATGACTCAGTAATCCTAAGCTTGGCATTATCTGAACACACACACACACAAACAAACGAAAAAAGTGTTGGCATTGCCAGGACTTGAAAAATGTGAAATTGTTGGTTTCATCTCTGTTATTGATGCTGGCCATCTGTTAAAAACCAGGTGAACAGAATACCTGCAGCCTTGTAGGTACAATTTCCTCCATGGCTGTGAATATGTGTTTAAACTGCAGGTCAGTTGTTCAGAGAAAACAGTATATGACTTGTTAGGTAATGGGAAAAGGATGGCAATATTATTATTATGTTGACTTTAGAAATAGAGATTGTTTTCTGTAGTTCCTCAAATAAAACAGAAGACACCTAGCTAAAGACTGTTAAAAAACACACTTGTGCACTACAATAGCATAAGTGTATGATCAAACTAATGGCAAGTTAATATAGTAAGTTCAGAATCCTGTAGTCATTCAGTATTTCTGCTTCTCTTACCTTGGTAAAGAGCAAAATATTTCCTTTTTTTTAAAAACAAACAAACAAACAAAAAACAAATAACAAAAAACTTCCCCTACTTCCTGTTTTGTAGAAGTAGGTTGTAGTCCTCTATAGTTTTGTCGTTGTACATTAGCAAGCATCATACTATTAACTTCAATATAGGTATAGTATATGCCTATACATGCGGAAACAACACTTACAGATTTATTTTAAAGCTATAAAGGTGGAAATGTGGTGTTGGCAAGAACCAGAGTGTACCCTAAGGCATCCTTATATTACCAGTTGGTAGTCATTCAGTATTTCTGCTTCTCTTACCTTGGTAAAGAGCAAAATATTTCCTTTTTTTTAAAAACAAACAAACAAACAAAAAACAAATAACAAAAAACTTCCCCTACTTCCTGTTTTGTAGAAGTAGGTTGTAGTCCTCTATAGTTTTGTCGTTGTACATTAGCAAGCATCATACTATTAACCCTTGCAAGCAAGTGTTGATTTTTTTTTTTTTCAATATAGGTATAGTATATGCCTATACATGCGGAAACAACACTTACAGATTTATTTTAAAGCTATAAAGGTGGAAATGTGGTGTTGGCAAGAACCAGAGTGTACCCTAAGGCATCCTTATATTACCAGTTGGGATTTGAACTTTTATACAAGTAAATTTTATTGTCTAGGTTAAAAGCCAAATTCATTGAACCAAATTAATCCCTGGTTCATTTCCAGTGTTGGCAGAGTTTAACCAGGGACAATTGTAGCTGTTTGGTTAAACATTAAAGGATGTTATTGATTTGATATTTTTAAACTAATAGTAGAGTGAGCTCAAAATTGAACAGGTTTTGGAGTTTTTGCATGGGATTGGTTGCCATGCTGCCAATAATAAAATGGATGTTATTTATTTGTTTAATCAACATACTTGCCGTGAGTACAAAGCTTGTAATTTAACACTCATCCTTAGTCTGGCAGGCTGTTCCATTTAGGCAGATTCTAGTGGCTACTTGCAAACCTATTGAACTGACTGCAAAGATTTACTCATGTGGGTCAGTATGTACAACAGGGTTTAGTTGCAGAGACAATTAATGATTCACTTTTGCCTAATTTTAGAGCTCAAATAATTGCTGACAGCTCTTCGAAATGTTCCCAAATAGGGTGTAAAATCAGGTTATTTAGGTTAAATGTCAGGAGAAACAGTTTCTCTACTTGAAACCCCTATATTTATGTATCAGCATAATCCATCCATTAGTTTATGGATTCAGAGTCCTCCTGGAAGTGTCACAGATCTGCAGTGCCTCTCCTCTGAGTGCTAGATTTAGCACTTGGTGCTCAGATGTAGTTTTCAGCTCTATAAAGTGTCTGGATCCTTACAACTCCCCACTGGCTCAGTTTTTCAAGTCATTCAGATCCTTGGTACCCTTCCCAAGTGAACTGCAACTTACGCTCAATCAGAGGGGTCTAGGGTAGCTCTAATGATAGCATTGCAGTTATCCTAAGGGACACTGTGATCTTCAAGATCATTTAAAAACACAGGTATATAATACAATGTCACTGTGCAGGATAGTAGTGTGAAGAAGTGTGACCAGCAGACCAAGGGCGATGACTCTTCCCCCTCTGTGACTCTCTTCTGAAATCCCCCTGCAGAACTAGTGTCCATTTCTAGAGCCCTCAACACAGGAAGGACATGGAGCTGTTAGAGCAAGTCCAGAGGAGGGCCATGAAGATGATCAAAGGGCTGGAACACCTCTCCTATGAAGACAGGCTGAAAGTTAGGGTTGTTCAGTTAGGAGAAGAGAGAAGGCTTCAGGGAGACCTTGTAGTCACCTTCCAGTACCTGAAGGGGCCTTTGGGAAAGCTGGGGAGGGATTTTTTGCAAGGGCATGTAGTGAGAGGACAAGGGGTAAATGGCTTTAAACTGAAAGAGGGTAGATTGAGCTTGGATATTAGGAAGAAATTCTTCACTGTGAGGGTGGTGAAGGAATGAAACAGGTTGTCCAGGGAAGCTGTGGATGCTTCATCCTTGGAAGTGTTCAGGGCCTGGTTGGATGGGCCTTTGAGCAACCTGGTGTAGTGGAAAGTGTACCTGCCCACACAGGGGCTTGGAACTCGATGGTCTTTAAGGTCCCTTCCAACGTAAACCATTCAACAGTAGCCCTACTGCTGCGGCTGCAGGTCAGGGGCTTGGGTCCTGGCTGCTGCTTCCACAGCGATTCCTGCAGGATGGCAGGAGTGTGTCTGCTGCAGGTGCCGTGTTGGGAACTGGAGGAGCAGGTGGGAGTGTCTGTTGCTGTGGGGTTTTCTAAAAGCACTGAGGAGAAGGTGAAAGAAAGTTTAGGAAAGATAAAGTGCCCACCTGAGTAAATGAAACAATTTAATAAATGCACTGCTGATGTAGTACAGGTGGGATCTTCTTGCCCCGTTGCTCCATCTGCCCTGTCGTGACAGCAGGAGCGGCTGAGCAGGAAGCATGTCGCTGCTTCCCTCCCCACGTCTTCGTGCTGCAGCCCCTGCAACTGATGTCTTTTTGCCAAAAACTTCCTTCAGGCATCAGATTAGGAAGCATGGTTTGGCACTGCCTGCTTGCATATGCGCTTAGGCGGAGTTACTGCAGGTGTCACTGCAAAGAAAACGCTGCTCTGCTGTGCAGTTCTAAGGCTCCAAGGCAAAGAAGTCAGTGAGAATTACTTGTTCCTAAAAATGTTACTAACTCATCCTCCTGAAAGTAGCACAAATGTTAGAATGATGCATCAACATTGGATTCACTGGAGAGAGGCAGCTTGTATTAATGTGACACGTTTGTTTTAGAAAGTTTCAGGTGCAGGAAATCATATTAGGAAGTTTAAAAAGTTTAGTCTTAATTCAAAAAGATGTTTTAATATTTTCACAAAAGTGCTTGCTGGAGTGTCATGTACACCCATTTTATCCCAAACTTCCTACTCTTTCATAGGTGAGTAGTTTGCCATAGCTGTGTGGTCTCACTAGGAATGTGCAAATATTAAGCTCACAAGCAGGACTCATGTATTCCCTAGATCCTGTTTTCTGGAGACACGAATGGACGTGAAATCTTCCATATTGTGTGATAGGAGAAAAACTTCTGGGCTTTGAAAGCAAAGTTCAAACTCAGGGATCATCTTCAGAGAGCAAAAAACACACCCTCTTGTCTAGCCAAAATTAGAGTTTGAGGTGGGGTTTTTTTGTTGGTTTTTTTTTCAACACGGTGGTGTAGGCACTTGGGCACAGGGATGGCACCTCACCGTGACTGTTGATGAAGAGATTACCTTAACAGAGGTTCTAGGTGATGTCAGTTCCTCAACCTGCAGTACTGCTTCTTTCAGGAAAGGGTTGCAGTGAAATGGGGGAGAAAATACTGAGAGGTGTGGTTTTGTTTTGCTTTTTAATCCATATCTGTTGTTTCTTTTGTGGTTGTGACACTGATACCAGTGAAGACCAGGTCTGCTGAGAGACATCATTAACATCCTAGATGTGCTGTGCAACTTTATGAGAGTCAGGAGGAAGGGATTTGGTTGGGGTATAGCAATTGGCAAGTAGGCTGAAGTGTGATAAGACCAACGTGATGCAATCATCAGGGTACAGTCAGGTTTGGTTGCCCTGTGCTTAGTTACTCTTCCTGTGGTTACTGACAGGTGAGGCATCCTGTAGTTTAGCCCACGTCTGCGTGTTTGAGCTAGGGCATACTGTACCTAATCGTACTGATTTAATAATCTGCAGAGGTTTTACAGCATAACAAAAAGAGTTTGCATACTTCCTCAGATTAACAAGGTCTGTCTCCTAAGGCTGGGGATTATGATGTAATTATTCTTTATTTATGTAACAATCACTTGCAGTAGTGTATGCTAGGAAGCTTATATAAACTTTTCTTTAGGATTGTTTCTTATTACTTAATTTTTACAAGCTATTAGGTGGCTGAGAAGTTGTTTGCTTTTTTTTTTAAAGAAAATCTGAAGATAAGATCAAGTTGTTTTTTTTCCTCTATGCATAGGATGTCACCATTGAAGGGGTGCAAACTGAAATTAAAGAATTGTTTGCTTTATGCTGACCCAACTACATGGAAGTTGTGTCTGTTGCTGGAGTGCCTTGTGCTGGGTGGGTGTCTTACCCATCCTTCCAAGCCCAATGGGCCAGGCTTCTTGAACAACCAGATCCTATAAAAAGGACCCATGTCCCGAGTGACATGGTGTTTTCATTTGCCACAGCAGTTGTGGTGAAGGGCAGAGGAGGGAGAAGTGGACTCATGGGGGGGCTTCACACTGCAGCTGTGGGGAGGGCAGGGATGTGGCGTGGAGCTCATGGCTCACCTCTGCTGGAAGCGCTGAGATGTTTTTGAGTTGAAGAATGCTTTGAAGTCCTCTGGTGGAAAGACTGCCTTCTCACTTGCTTTCAGTTGGGTAGGTTTCTCTACCTACATTTTACCAGAAATGTAGGTTTAACTGGCGGCTTTACAAGAATAAAATGTTTCCTGTGGCAAACAGAAATTGCACAGAGAAACCTGTGTTTGATTTCTCGATTCTGAGTCTCTTTGTTCTTTCAGAAGAGAAGGTTTGCTGCACTTATTTTTGTTTTCAAGGAAAATATTCAAATTGTACAATTCCAAGGCTTCATATTTAAGTCATTATCTTGGCCAGCAAGAGAAGACTTGGGGGAGTTGGGAAGTGGAAAGGAAGAGGAGACTAAGATACCTATCTAGTAAAAAAGTAACGATGCAATGAAGTTAAGGACCCTTTAACATCTTGATGCTGAAACTCGGACAGCAATTTCATTTCAACTGTTGATTGACACAATCATTGCCCCTGTTGCAGTATTTGAGTAACCGTTAGGAAATACTCGAGTATCTCCGGGTTGCTGATGACACCTTTGTGACCTCATGCAGTGATGTACCTGTTTTCTCCCTCTCAGGGCTCAAGTGCACACAGCCGTCTGTGCTTCTCTCCATCCACAGGTAGAGGGGAATAAGTGCTGGGCTTTATCTCTGTGCTGCTGCCCACCCTCAATTAAAGATGTTATTGCCTCCTCTGGGTGGATGAAAGTACATGTGTGGATGTCGAAATGCTAGTGCCTTAGTGTTCGGCTAGAAGCGTGGGCAGCCTTACCTACCTCAGGCTTGCAAAAATTTAAAATTTTAAACTTGTAAAAATTGCTACCCCAGCAGGTTTTATCAGGTTTCCTTCTTCTGTTTCTGTTCATTCTTTAGCACTTGAAACTTGCTGCTGTTTGAATTTTCAGCCTGAAATTTTAGTTGCTAAATAAAACTTAAGTTATTCATATAAATTAGAGGGAAGCAGTAACAGCTTCATGTTTCTTACTGTTCTAGTTATGCCTGCTAGGAAACTTTAAGGAAATACATGGAGCTGTCAAGGATGTAAAAGCAAGCGAGTCTTGTTCTTGAAGAGAAGAGACTTGGATGGTTGATGAAATCGCAACCCTTGGGTGCTGTGGAGAAGTAAATTGAAGTCATTATGACATTATGGCAGAGAGCGCCTGATCTGCCAAACTGTCAGCATTTGATGGACGTGGTATCTACTGACATGATGTTGCACAAGCGCCAGACAGTTTTTCTTTCTGTCAGTGCAGTGTTGATACTGCCAAGTGCCTGTTATTCCCTCGAACCATTGCACGTGTAAAAAAAGCTGCTGATCAATACTATAAATGGGCAATTTATGTTTTGTGATTATCTTACGCGTATTGATCTGTCTCTTGGTTATGGGTGTGTTACATGAGGAAATCGGTGATTGAGAGGGTTGAAATACTGGTAACGGATAATTTTTCTAAATTAAAACATAAACATTTGTAATACTTAATAACTTGCAAGTTATGAATAGTTTCCTGACAGCTTTCCAGCATCAGTTTCATTTGGGAGCTTACTCACTAACACCCTACAACTGAGAAGAAAAATCAAATATCAGGAAGTGACTTTTTTTTTCCCCTTCAATGTTTGGTGTGCTTTTTTTGTTTGTTTAACACAGCACAAAGTGAGCATCCCAAGGAAATTATTTTACCACCCTGCTATGACTAAACGCCTCCAAAATGAGT
Source organism: Chaetura pelagica (assembly GCF_000747805.2). Lineage (NCBI taxonomy): Eukaryota > Metazoa > Chordata > Aves > Apodiformes > Apodidae > Chaetura > Chaetura pelagica. The sequence goes on along the minus strand of NW_009952485.1, from coordinate 1,632,028 downwards.
CTGGAAGCAGGTTCTGAAAATGAAGATGCAGCAGAAACAAAGGCAAAAGTTGAAAGAGCAAATGCCGACATTATGCAAGATAGGAGATGAGCTATGATTCAATAATGGTTACAAGTATTCATACAAGGGGGAAAAAAACCCTCTGGATTCCCACTTCACAGTATTGATTCTGTGTTTGAAAAATAGACTGCAGCTTATTGCATCAAAGTTGTAGAGAATGCTATCTGCATATACAGGGAGAGGTACAACACGGATGTTTTTGCAATGTGCTTAGACAACGAAGTAATACAGGAAGGATTAAAGGACTTCTCAGGTGAAGTCATCCTCTATTTAATACATGTTGAGAAAGCACTGGCACCTTGTAGTGTTGCCTAAATATATTTTGGAAGGTTAAGGATATATCTGCCACTGTGTGAGTGATTGTTCAAAGGATGAAAGCTGCAGTCTTCTGTTGGTCTCCTCTCATACAGTTCTTTGAAAGGGAGGGTGTGTTTTATTTTACTGTGTCATAATTTCTAAGGTTTTGGGTTTGTTTTTTGTGAGTGATAGTTTAGCATCTGTAGAATAACATACAAATTAGTTATTCAGACAGAAACTCTAAAATCTGGATGACCTAATTATAGATTTCTAAGTCTGCACTCCTGTGTCCTGGTATTAATATTCATTTAGCATTTTCAAAGAAAATGCTTAGAAATCCCATTGCAGTCAGAGGGAATTGCAGTAATGAGCACTTTGAAAAGCAAGCACTCCTTGTTAAAGACTTAAACATGATGGTCTATACAGATACTTGAGACTTGAGAAGTGTTTGCCTAAATTAGTAACCTAGTTAATATCTCCAGAGCCAATTAACTGTTTGAAAAATATTTGCATGTCATTTGGGAAATTTCAGGTTTAATTTTAAATAATTGTAAATATTGTGTGGGATGTTTTTTTGTTTTTTTGTTGGTTGTTTTTTTTTTCATAGAGTGGATGAGTGTAATGTCATCCAGTGTTTTAAGTACAGCCTCTTTGGAAGAAATTTTTAAGTTTTACATTGAAATCTCTGATTTCACTTTTTGTTAAATCTACTGTGACGTGATTCTACTCACACTTAATAGGTGTGAGCTGCTTTGAAAATGTAAGTAGCCCCAGTGGACTTAATCAGATTATTTATGTGTGTGGAATTACTCAACTGTGTGTTTGCAGAATTGGGCTTGCATCTAACGTTTCATTTAATGACTTAAGTTTCTTTTTGTTCTGCTCTTAATAACCTTTTTAAAATTTTTTATTTTATTTTTAAGATGTCTGAAACCCCTGTATTTACAGCATAACCCTCTCCCTGCATCTGATTTCAGAAGGGAATATCATCTTAGGTCAACTTCTCTTCTGTAGAAAGAGAAAAGTAATGTGGAAATCAGAACAGAACTTGGCTTTGCACATGTTTATCAGTGATCCAATGAGATTTGCTCATAAACCTTTAGTAAGATGTATTTTGATACTTTTCCTCTTATTGTAAAATGTATGGACAAGTTTTACTGGAGAGTTAACAACACAGAAGCCTTAATTTAGAGTTATTAAGTGCTGACACTACCATTTGGAGCAGTTTAATAGTGGTATTTGGAATGAGGAGACAGGTGATGTGTTCTTTAATACAGGCCACTGTAGGACCCTAGAAATTATATACATCATTTTTTTTTTAATTCAGGCAATATACAACAAAACGTTGAAATGCTAAGACTTCCTATTTTAGGAAAGTCTGTTCATAAACTAGCAGTTTTAAGTACATCCTTTGTAATAGTGCCATGCAGTATGGACAAGCCTTGAGGCTCAGAATATCATAGATTTCCTCAGATAATATGAAATACTTCTTGTTAAATTTTAAACAGGATTCACTACGTCTCCTTTTAAATAGCCATTCTGGGTGATACCTGAAAGTTTAATGGTTTTAGACACTTTTTTTTACTTTCTCTCCTGACAATATAGGGCATTTTTAAGTAGAAATTAAAAGCATGCACTAAAGAGTAGACCAAAAAGAACTTCCGTCAAAAACCTCACTCTGTAGTCTCCCTTCCTCTTTGTTTCTTTCTTATTTTTCCCCCTTTCCTCCTCTGTGTGAGAGTGTTATGTTTTTTTATTTGTGTGCATTTTTTTTGTTTGTTTTGTTTCTTTTTGTGATGTTTTTTTTCCTTTCTGGGTATACATTCTTGACATCTGGACATCGAGCCATTGATCCCTACTCTTCAGTGCAACCATCCAGTCTCTGGCTACTTCGAAAATTTTGATTTATGCTTCTCTCTTTGTCTGTCTGTATCGTGTGTCTGTGCACAGCCAAGTGTATAAAATATCCTGTAAAACTGGCTTAACATCTCTTTCAAGTTAAGTGTAGGCATTGAGGAAAGGTTGCTTTGGGCTCAGGTTATTTTAGCAGTATTCTACACTGAACCTGTATTCAAACCCAATATTGCCTGTAACAGTTTGTGGAGTTGGAGCAATAAATGATGGAGTGAAAAGAGATGTCTTCATGTGGCTGAGTGCAAGAATGAGCTGATGTCTCACAGACATTTTGTCTGTGAAACTCACTATACCAAGATTAATAATATTAGAGTAAAACATAACAGCTCATGCTAACTAATAGAAACATTAGTTAGCATATGGCTTATGGCATAAGAGGGCTACTCACAGCATGAAGTCAGGAAGACGCCTTTTCACCCAAGGATGCTGCTGCCTGCTTCTGAATTACTTTGCACCTTCTGAAGTTGAGGCGTTGGTGTAATCTCCTATGGCTGTTCTTACCATGAAGTGATGGCACTGGTTTTAGAAAATGTGTTTTTTCCTCAGTGCATATGGATAACTGCTATAGTATTTTGGATTTTAAGGAAGTGTCCTTGTGATTCTGCAAGCTTTGTTATCTTGGTATCAGGCATGAACAATGTCCATTGTAAAAAGCCTTTTTATTGTGATAAAATTGATATTTTTATTTTTTTTTTTAAATAAAATAATGCAGCAGTAAAGGTCTAGGTCAGCTGAAGTGAAGCCACAGAGTGCTTGCAGTGTGACTGAAACTACACTGTGTTGTATGACAGTGAGTGGTGACCTGGCAGCACTTGCACTTGATTATGTTCAGAATTTTTTTGTACAAGAGACTACAGTACATATTGGAAACAAACACTGTAGTATTATGAAAGCAACACACTACTTTGCAATTTACATCTTGTGCTTCATTGAAGAGTAGCTTTATTAAACTGCACTGCTTGCAGATCTTCTCCAACAAGACCAAATCTGAGGCTTTTTTTTTTTTTTTTAAATGTTGTTTTTCTTTCCTTCAATGATGAAACAAGCAAAAGCAGGCAGACTCACTGCATAATGCTTCTCCATTCGTGGAAAAGCTGAATTCAGAACTATCAAACCAGTTTCCTGTTTAAATTGCTGGCTTTTTTGCTGCCCGGAACTGGAATTCAGATGAAGCAAGAAAACAGCTATTTCTCTCTGACCTTGACGTGTGTGTTTGCTTTTCTTGTCCAGCTGAAAAAATGTTAAGAACAAACTTAACGGCAAGGCACTAAGAGAATAATTAAAGCCTTGCAGTTAGTTTTTCAGTTGCTGATTGAATTTCTTTAGGTAAGTTATTAAAATAATAATAAATAAAAGTAATCGTAACACTCCCAGGAAATCTTCCTTTGAGTCTTGGCATTCATGGTTGAGTAACTGTGATTTTGTGCATGTTTGATGATTGGTATTTGATCATTGTGGAGACTCTTTCTGGGAAGATTTTTATTGTGTTGAATGCTGTGAGGCCAGCTTTTGGCTTCAGCCTTTGTTCTGCAAGGTACTTTAATTGAGGAGCACCTTCAGTGCCCAGCAGCTGCATTAGTTCCTTTAGATTTTTCACAAGTGGAGAATGAGAACAATAATGTGTAGATAACTTTATTACAGAACAATGTGTAGATTTTGTTTCACTTATTTGCTGAATAGGCTGGAGACATGGGAGTGTGCACCAGTGAAGCAATAATCATTCTTCCAATAAAGAAAAATTACAAATGAAATGGCTTATAAATTTGAAATTTCTGTGCTGTGTTGAGGAGATGTTGTGCTTTTATGCCTTGGGGGTCCTGATGGCTGCATCCCACTATAGGCTGCACTTTGGTGGATGGATGGCAACATGGTAGCCCAGAGCTGTCTGGAACAGTGACCCAGACGTCTTGCTGGCATGCAAATATGACTGTAAGTCAGTCATTCTGCTCTGTCTAAATAGTGAACAGCTCAGGGCCCATTGTGCTTTCCTGAAACCACAGTAGGCTGCAGGCCAGGATCTATCTCCCATAGAGTAGGGATGCCCCTCAAGGTTACTTCTCGAGGCTAAGAGAATCTTTATCTCGTCAGGTACTTGGTAAGTGAATTGGGAATAGGTGCTGCAACTTTGAAGTCTTAGCTGAGTGATGCAATGGATTAATTGCACATATATAATCCTTAAGACAAAACCATAGACCAAGTCTGGTACTAGGATTGGATCCAGCCACATCTAGACTGCTCTCTGAGAAGTTTAGAAGGCAAGGGCTTCCTTCTTAAACCTCCTGACCCAACAGGAGGGTCTTCCTCACAGTTTTGCCTGACCCTGTCCTCTGTGCAGTATAATCAAGCGTGCCTCACCATTGAATCCTGCTACGCCACTGTCACATTTACCAATGAACTCAGTTAAACCCACTGTTTTACAACAATAAAGCATATTGTTGCTTCTCTGTTAGGAGTGAAGTGCATCTCTCGCTCCATCCACGACATCACCTCAGCTTTGTGAAAAATCTAATAATATCAGTACACTATGTATTTTGTCAGCGCCCCACACTGTGCAGTTAAAGCTAAGTTGGACTATACATGGATGTTTTTGCAATGCAAGGAGTAATGATGTAGTAGTATCTTACAGCCTAGCAACAGCTCAGTATTGGCATAGCTCACTGCCTTAATGAGCTGCTGCTGCACAGGCGTGGCAGTGGGGACAAACTTGCAAGCAGATCCTTGAATTTGCATGTGTTGTTTTAATTTACAATGCTAATGTAGATGACAAACATTATTAGTGTAGGGTAATTAAAGTGCACATCTATAACTTTCTGACATCTCTGCAGTTTATTATATTTTAGGTT
>NW_009952485.1:1586961-1626862 GCF_000747805.2 Chaetura pelagica | reverse complement strand
GAACAATGTCGGATTGAAATGGGAAGGTCTTTAAAATCATTGCTCTTTCTGTTATTTGGATATTTACATATATTTCACAGTTTCTAAGCTACTTTTTGGGGGCTTTTTTAGATTCTTGGTAAGGAGAAATATTTTAACATGACTTCTGAGGTAAATGTTGGCATTAGGTCGGTCTAACTAGTTTTAAAAAAATATTTCAAGTTGTTATTCAGTTAAATTAGACCTTGCTGCACTGATACACATCTGGTTATTACTTTCTTTTGGCAGGATTTTCCTAACAGTTTGCCTTCATTAACAGCTACCAGGTGGCTCTTAGAAAATAATTAACATTTCATTTGATAATATTTGTAATATGATGGCTGCATTGTTGCTGGAAAGTGAAATCAAATGCTTGTTAGCCACTAAATCTCAACAGATGAGTTTTGCTGTTTCAAACAGAGAAACTATTGGTCATACAGTGAAAGCTGTGAAGGCTGCTGTGGTGTGTGTGTGTGTGTGCAAATACACTGATAATGTCCTCTCTTTCTTCATAGAAGCATACCATTCACTCAAGAAATCTTACGGTGTTCAGTACGGTATTGAAGCCTTTCAAAGCTTACAACATCTTTTAAAAAATGTGATTGCTTAAGAAAACAAAATTGCTGCCATTAATTACTGTGGTATTTTCCTTGATTTCTGTTCTGGTGCAAGACACTTGAGTTGGTCACTTGAGTCCCTTTGATGTCTCTGAAGCTCCTTGTAGGCAGCTGTGGTGGTGCCTGGTTTTCAGTAAGGAAGGTGTCTGTGTTCCTGATGGCCTATGTGGTCGGAAGTTGTGACACAGAAGCAGAGCTGGTAGCAAAGAGGGAGGGAATGGGTGAGATTTTAGAACTGAAAAAAAATAAAATAATAATTATAAAAAATCCTAGGGAACCAGCACTGTTTGCCTTCCCAGCTTGAAAGCTGTGTTGTCAGCTTTTCTGGAGACTGTTGACCTCACGTATGTTCATAAAAGGCAGAGAAGGGAGCTTTACCTTGGCGAGGTGTGTTCCCACTGCTCTGCTGGAGATGCTGGCTGTGTGCTGGGCGGCTGCAGCGCTATCTGTTTTGCAGCTCCCCATGAAGGAAAGGGATTGGCCTGAAATCCTGCAATTCCCCACCCTTCAGCTGGGGGTGGCTGGGCTGTAAGATCTGAATGCATAGAGGCCTTCAGCCTTGTACAGCAGCAGATGGCTTGAGATTTGTTACTAATAGTCATGGAGAACGTAAGAGAGTCTAAATTGGGTCAGGCTGGAGGTTTGAGTTCTCCAGTATCCTCCCTCTGATAGTTCTTGGGTTGGCAGGTGCTTGAGGGAGGAGCATGAGAAGTGGGGTAAGCCTTTGGTGGTAACTCCCCTTGGGTTATTCTCCCAATTTCACCAGTTTGCAGCTCAATGGCTTTTTAAGTTAGAGGTCATGTCTGCATCTTTTTTGTTTCTTAGCCCTGGGTGAGATTTTCTGTAATGAGTTTGTCCATTTGCAAAGTTTTAGCCTTATTTGAATCAGTCAGGTGGTAGTGAAGTGCTAAGAGAATTTCAAACTTTCTTATAATTTTGCCTTGGTTTCCAACTGATCTGCACCTTGTGGGCTCAGGCAGGGTTTAAAAAGAAGTCTAGTGCAAAAGGAAATCATTCCAAATGTATGAGGAGGACAAATGGCAGCCTTGCACTTAAAAACTGAAGGGCTGCTGTCTTGCTTCTCGTGCAGGTGAGAGTGTGCAGTGACTCTGCTGAAATCAGTGTGGAAAGTTGAGATGGACACTTGTCTGATTCAGGTCAGACATTGACTCACAGTTGGTAATCAAAAAAACCTTGAGCATGCCTAAACCTCCTGTGAGCTGGCGATCTCTCTGCCAGGCTGGAGATGAGAGAGTTATATAAAGCTGCTGGAATTGGATTCCCAAAGAGCAGTTGTCTCGTGCAAGAGGTACCATGTTGCCCCATGGTGGGGCCCATTGGTGGCCAAACACTGCTTCAGAGGCTGGAGCAGCCTCGGTTGGCCCAGTCATCTAGAAGGCAGCATGAGGAGGCATCTAGGTAGCAGCACCCGTTGTACCTTTGTTTTGTAGTCTGCAGCACATGGAGGAATGTTGTCTTCTCAAATTTGAAGATGGTGAAATAGATCTGGGCTAATAGACTATAGACTGATCTTAGCCTATGTTTTCCAGCATTATTAGCCTGTCTCGCAGGGCTGACCAGTTGATTTCACTTTTACAGGATAGCTAATAATTTGGGTGGAAACAATCCAATGTTTACTCATTTCAGTGTTAGGAGATGCTGCAGCTGCCTTTAGCAGTACCCAAGACAAACCAGTTTTACAAATGACAGACTTGGTGAGAGACACTGGGGTTTGTTTGCTTCCTCAGAGCTCTCTTGTCTTACAGTAGTATAATCACCATCTATTCTACTTATATTCAGGGTTCTGGTTTACTAGAAACATTCTGGCAGATGGTCAAGGTATTTTTAGTACCATTCAAGGTTTTGCAATGTTTGTGCCACATTTACACTACAAGGGACCTGGCAGATGCAACAAAGGACTTGTGTCCTGCAGAAGTAGCTGGGACCAAGGAGAATATGGCCATGGGTGTCTGTCAGTGGGTCCATTGATTTTTCATGGTTATACAGGCTCATCAAATTAAGATGGTTTTAACACTTGTGTTTTATCTTTAGCATTCTTAAAGCTAAAGTGTAGTTGAAAGCATTAAGGAAAATATGAACCTAGATCTCAAATGTTTTACACGTGAATAAAATATTTTTTTTTCCAAACAACAACAAAAAAATTAGTCTGTTTTCTTTTGCCTTTTTTGCTTACATGTAAATCCCATGGTGTAAGTGAAGGCTATGCATACTCTGTACATCTGACCATCCTCTGAATGAGTATGTGGGGCATTATTCCGTCTCTCTGCATTAGATGTTTATAGGTGAACTTCCAAAGCCTTCTGAGGAGTGTTTTATGGTTGAAGAAGTGGAGGAGTATCACATTTGTTTGCTTCAGTTATGGTGTTCCCACTTCTTACAATTTTGTTAGGAGAGAAGGTAAGGACCATCATTTCCCCAGGCTCCTTTATCTGCAGTCCAGTGGTTGCAAAAAAGGCGTAATCCTCTGAAAACAGGAAGTTTCTCGACTTCACAGTTAGAAGCAGCTTGAGACATGACCGAGTGTACTGTGAAAGCTCAAAAGGCAAATAAAATGATTCACATCTAGGTTATGTTTAAAAACTTTTCCTACGTCTTTGAGTACCTCAAGATCTTTGAGTGCTTAACCTATGAGGTTTGGTGCTCTGAGTTGGCAGTACAATAATAATAATAATTTTTATTGTGCTTTCTCTGCAAATTTTAAAGTACCTGATTTTGGATAGGGCTTTTCTGTAACACCATGACTTTATTTGATAATTTAATTAATCATATATGGGAAGTTCAGGAGGTACATGAAAGCCTACCAGTAGGGAAGTGCAATAGAATGTGGAATTATGTTTAGCATTTAATAGTAGATCCTGTATTTAAGAGTTGAGATGTTAAAAGGAGGTCTCTGACTTGATTACACAGCTGATACATGGGTTTTATGAGAAAAGTTTCCTTATGTTTAGAAAGTAAGAGATTATAGATTATGGTGCTGTACTTGTGACCCCATACACTGTAGTAATAATGCTGTGTATGATTTTTCTTCAAGATCGTGGGCTTTTTTTACTGTTAGTCAAATTGCGAGGCTGGGATTTTTTTTTAATTTTATTTTTTATTTTCTGTATGGGAAATTTATTCTTGTGGGGAAAAAGTCTGTTCAGATTATAAGCAGTGACTTTGATAATTGCACCCATTACCTAACGAAGTAAATGTGGGTGTGCTTATCTAAACCTGTTTCAAAAAAAGAAAGACATCCAAAATCATCTAAAGTATTAGCAAACATTGCAGCTTACTATTGTAAACCTGCCAAAATTTGATTACACCTGCCTAAAAATGTGCTTTTAGTCAGACATTTTTCAAGGAGTTTTCCTTTATGTTTCTACTGAATTAAAAAAATCCTCAGTGTAGATTGCTTCTTTTTAGTTGTACACTCTGTGTTTAGCAGTGCAAGTGGAGTGGCTGTGGAGTACTAAAGGTAACACATAGTTATAGCTGGTTTGTTTTGGTAGTATGAAGTGTGAAGTAAATGTAGTGTGAGCAGTCATTTATAGTACAGAGCAAGGATAATACTGCACTGTTACATCATGGTTATTTAGGACTCTCTATGGTGTAAAAGTATATTAAATAGGGAGTAAGTGAGTAATAAATGGGTGAGACTCAGAAAAGTGAAAGCAATAAAAAAGATGTGTAATGAAAAAAAGGAGAATGGCCTTTATATATGTGGCTAAGACAAACGGCGTTTGTGTGTTAGGAAGAGCATCACAAAACGTTCTATAATGAACCAGCGATGCCGTAATCCATGCTTATTTCTTGTGTAACAGGTTTAAGGACTTAGCCGTGTGGCTCAAATTCTACTCTCAGAGTTAAAGAGTCACAGTTACGTTGTGCTTCTCTGGTGGAAAATCTACTTGCTTCAGTATTGCCCAGCAGATTAAAGGAGTGTATCTGTAGTTGCAGAACGGTACAATGTGCGATATAAAACAGCATGCACGTGCTGGAGGAAAACGAGTTTGGAAAGCTTTTAAATCAGACCTGTAGTCCCAGCTATAGAAAGAAAGTAACCCCTGTAAGAAGAATAAGTGAGACTCATCCCTGAGGTTCTTTGATTTGATGTTCTGCATAGCTTATGTTTTTCCAGTTGGTTGTGAACTGAAGAAATGGAGAGAGAAGTGTTTCCTTTGGTGGTATGTGGTACTTGAAACTTATTTGTCATTATGCTTCTTGCTTACTGTTATTAATGTTCTGTAGATGGATACAATGGGCTAGAAACCTATGTTTCAGAAAGGCAAAGAGGTGAGAGGTTAGTGACATGTGTTCTATGTTTTGTTTGTTTCTTTACTATCTGATGGTCCTTTTGGTTTACTAAGAGGTGAACTCTGGGTCGGCAGAAGAAGGGACTAGTAAAGTTCTGGGACTCACAGGAAAGAATCTCAGTTTCTCAATTTCTGGCTGGTAACCTCTGATGAAAAGAGGGACTTTGGCTGTTTGAAAAGGTGAATCTTAACTTTATAATAATTTGCTCTTAGCAATTATTTGAAGTTGGAACATCTGGCACTGTATAAAAGTAAATAAAATAGGTTATATAGAAGGTCTCAAGTCCCTGTCTAAGGGAATATGCATGCCAATTAGAATATAGCAATATGTGCTATACATATTATGCATTAGGGGAAAAAACCCAACAAAACTGAGTGATGGGTTTCATTTTGGGAAATAATTTTGTGTCATTTAGGGAAAATACGCTTATAAGAATGAATTAAAAAATGAAAACTCTGTTCTAAATGCAGTGTTGAACCACAAGGTCCTAAGTGGGAAATCAGTACAAAAGATGCATTAGGGAGAATGAATCACTGCCTGCACAAAAGAGTAGGGTGGAATTGTGAAGGTCCTTGAAGGAGAAGAATGGCACTCGAACCTAACATGCGAGACATTTGACCTGGGTGTTGGCATCCTTTGATTTTTGGGAGAGCGTTATGCTGTAAGCGCCAGAGGTACTTGAATAGACAGAGGGGAACAAGTTGTGAGCTTGTTGGCCAGAGGTGACGCTGTAGGAACTGAAAATAGAAGAGCCTGAACAATGAGCACCTTCTAGGGAAAGGGACAGAAGGGGCAAGGAAGGGGCAGTTAAGCTCATGCTGAAATGTCCTGGCAAACAGGGAGCCATTGGGCAGGGACTGAAGCCATGAAAGTGAGGGAGAGCCCAAATGGAAGAATTAGTCATGAAGGGTGCAAACAGGTTTGAGAGAGAGGAGGTGAAGGTGCTTCTGGAAGAAACAGAAAGTGTTGGGAAGAACTGAGAAACTGGAGGCTGAAAAGCAAGCAGGAAGAAGTACTGAGGAAGACTGCTCTTTTAAATTGTGACCGTGGAATGGCGATAGCTGGGGAGAGGGACTGAGCGCCTGGCAGCTGCCTGCAGGTGATCCAGAAGGGATGTGACAGGCAGGCGCTGTGTGTGGGTAGCTGGGGCTTGGAGGCATGGTGGTGACGGAGGCGGGGTGGAGCCGGGTAGGAAAGTGGAAGGAAGGAGGTCAGTGCTGCAGCAGTGGTCTGGGCACCAGCGAGGTGGACAGGAACGTGTGGCGTGGCGGAAGGTGAAGTGACGTGTCTGTAGTAATGACGTTGTGTTGACTTCTCGGTCGTGAGGATTGTGTGAGGTGGGAGGGTGTTGGGATGCATATGTGGCACAGCCATATTTCTTTGGAAGGAGAAATAAAGTCTAACTTACATTATTTGGTGATGCAAACAGATTTATGCTCTTGCTGTGTGTAATTCATGTTTGTTTTACCAGTTGATAGTCTTGCAAATTGTAGCGTATGGAAGAATAAACAAACCAGCAGAAGCCTATGCAAAGGACTTTTCCTTGAAGGCTTCTTTGTTTGCTGTCCTGTGAGTGATAGTTTCAGGGTTTCTTTTTTTAGGTTTTAAGTAGTTGCTCAGCATTTGTGTTCTGAGGCTGTGGAAGAGTTTCTAAGCAGGGGATGAGTTTGGTTCCTTTGCTGCTTTACTGTTCTTAGCTTTAGCTTCCTGTTCCTAAGGCCAGCAATGAGTTCAGGAGGGATCCATCCAGGGCCTTCTCTTTCATGGAGAATGTAACACAGGATAACTTTCCGCACTTAGGTGAATTCCTGTGTGTCTCTGAATTTCTAAAGAAATGTCTTGCGTTCTGTAGGTGTGGGATTGGCCCAGAGATTCAAAGTCTTTGATTAATTGACATGGAGGGGTGAAGTACATGTACCTGTTTATGTAAGGATGGCAGAGTAATTCTGAACAGAGGTGTCAGGTTTTATCTTGTGATATCCGCAATGTCCTGACCTGCCAAAATCTGAAGTGTGTCTTACGTTGTGCTGTAACGAGAGCGAAGTTAACAGGGTTGGTAAAATGTGCCTTGAAATCGTACTTATAGGCAGCGGATGGAATCTCTCTTGTTGGATGATGCACTGCAGTGATGTTCCACAGAGATATTTCAGCATTTCATACCAAAATAAGCTGGATCGACTGGCAGTTGAAAGACTTAATTTTGGGCTCAATTTTGGGCTTTGTTTCTGATTTCCTGGCTGGGAGCTTTGAAAATGACAGAGTAATCTTTTGCTTTGTATTTATTTGATATACAGGGTTTCTTCCCCGTGTGTTAAAAAAAGTAAATAAATAAAAAGAGAAAAAAAAATAACCTACAGTGCAAGTCAAATCCTGCTTTATGGTAATGTCCCTTTTGTTATACTGGCTGTACCTCTTTGCTTTTCTGTGCTGACAGTGATGGACCAGTGAAAGATTAAGTATGTTTCTCAGCTGGGTGTATTACATGTAGGGGAAGTAGCTTTTAATGATTAGAACTACAGAAACCTCTAAAATGAATTAACTGAGTAATGAAGCAACAGAAGATGTCTTAAAAACTGACTGTGAACTTAGAAACTTGTTAAGGTCTCTTTCAAACTGCTAGCAATCTCTTGCTGCCAAGTTAAGGTAAGCTCATCATCACAAGTTATGCTTGAGGATGAAGTGATCATCTGAGGGTACTGTGTACCTTAGTGAAAAGAAAGTGAAATGAAGGTGTATCTGAGACACTGGCTACCCACAGACTGGCCTTCAGTACAATCCTCTGCTGTTTTGGGGCTGGTGTCCCTGAAACAAAGCTGTGTGCAGTTCAAGCAGTGTGGCAAGTCCTGAGTCTCAGCTGTTGCAAAGCAAGCTTCAGCTTGGCTGGTTTGGGATCTGTGAAGTACAGAGTGTCTGTGCGCAGGCCTGGGCATAGTCTGCATGCTTGACATTCAGAAATGTTGCAGAGAATGGAAAAACTCTGATTGAAAGTCTTAATTACCTGCTTAAGTTCTTAAACGTTTAAGAAAGCTTCCTAAAATAGAGCTCATCCATGTTGTTTTGTGCTTTGCAAGAGCCTGCAGTGAAATTCTTTATATATATATAAAATGTGTGTGTAGCGTGTGTGTGTGTGTGTATATATATATATGAGACCAAACAACTGAAAAAGAGGTTTTGATGGTGTGTGCTTCATGAGTTTTGTGTTGCTTCTCAGTGTTAAACAGTGCTACCTCAGAAGGTAATGTTTAACATTTTTTTATGGCTTATTGCATATGATTGTTCCTCCTTGTATTTCAGGGCACCGTTTCCCCTCTGCCCTTTCTCCCTCTGTCTCATTTTTCTTCCCTCCCCCTTTAAAAAAAAATAATAATCTTTTTACTCTCTTAAAATGGGATTTTGAAAAAAAAAAAAGGATGTATATCCCTAAAGCTTGTTTCAGTGCCTTGAAATTCCTTTAAAATACTGTGGTGGGGAAAAGGAAGCAGACAACTTGCTGGTGTTACTCCAGAAATAACATTTTTATTATAGTAAGGCTTTAATATTTAATCAAACAACAGTGTTGTAATTCTAAATCTGTTAACATGTTAATGCTTGGCAACACCTATATTTATAAAGTAATGATTTTATTGTAGCAATGTGAGCAGTAAAAGATATTAGGCATAGAAGAAACTAACTGAATTTCTTAATTCTGTATGCAGCTTATTTCATAGTAACATTCAGTAGAAGTAATCTTTCCCTTTCCTTGACCTGCTGCACACCTATCTGTAGCTAATAAATTTGCTTGGTGTTAAACATACAGCTTTTTGCATTTGAGGTGTGCTGTGGGCAAGACATTACAGTGCTATATGTATGTACTAAAGCACTGAAATTTGTTCCTCACTGGTGTAATTGTTAGTTGTGACAAGGAGGAATTTGAGCACTGAGGACAACATTGCTTCGTGAAACTTTTGCTGGGGTAGGTAATGAACAATTTGAAATGTTTACTTTGAATTATGCTTTTTTTTTTTTTTTTCCCCTTGCATTCAGGTCTTTACACAGCATAAAGGCATTTGCTAGTTTTAGCTTAGCAGTATAGCTTCTCATTTGGTAGATTGATCTCATGGCACTGTGTGCTCTTAGGGCAGCTGAGGATGTATGTGACTTGTGTGTGGCTTGCATTGATGGGACAGATGAAAGGGGCAGCAAGGGGGGATGGGTGTATATGTGTGCAATGTACTGCAGTCCAGCATTTTATACCAGCTGATGATGCAGTCCCTGTTTTTCTGCAGATAATGTAAAAATAGTAAAACTTAAGTATTTCCTTGCCATGAGACTGCAAATAAACACCCACTCACCCACCTCCTCCCCCTCGCCTCCCTCCCCATTTTAAGATGCAAACTGGAAAGAATATAAAAGCATATTAGGAAAATACCCTGTCTTACAGTTTGAAATCACCCCCCATGCTGCAGATTTAAAATGGCCATGTTACAACTCCATGTAAGTAGGTTTGCAGTGGAAACCCTACCAAGATCATTAAATATAAAAGCACTGTTGGATGCTGGGAGGATACTGTGCTGCCCACGTATATGTGCATCTCAATAGACATGCATGAATAGACAGCATCAATGCCATCGATTTGAATAAGGAGGTAATATACAGTATTGAGGTGACTTTGCTTGTATTTGTAACTGGCATTTTTTTGTTTGATATTATCAGAATTGTGGATGTTTCTTCAACTTTTAGTTTTTAGTACTTGAGCATACTAAGACACTAAAGTAACTTACTTGATGGGTGTGACCAAATAGGGCTTTTTTTGTTTTGCAGAGATATTTTTGTTTAACCTAAGGTGATGGTTATATTCAGAATTAGTGACACTATTACAGCATGTCAAAATAAGAGCTTTTGATTTTCCAACATTAATGACCTTAGGGGGAAAAAATCATCACATCTGCACTGCTGCAGTTCTTGGCTTTTCTAGGGCTGATCAATAATCACATTGTGTATTCATTCCCCCTAGTCCCTCGCTCCACCAGGTCAACTTTAACTACTAGTCTTTATAATACAGAAAAAGGACTGCCTTATGCAGAGGTTTAGGTAAGAACTGGACTGAGGATGCTGAGCTTTGCTATGGTTTTGCTATTTAAATGGATCCTCTCTTGATTGTGTTGTAGCATGTGACAGTGACAATGGGAAAAAAACAATTTCAGGGCCTCGTGTCTGGATGGTAACACAGCTGCTGCAATAAAGTCTTGTTATGGTTGACCAGTCACATTTGGACAGTTATTTCTAATTAGAAGTTCTTATTTACATTTTGTTAGAAAATAGTTTGAAGCAAACTGGTAGGTATTTGGATGAAGGTAGTTAATTTTCTTCTCCTTGCCTTGAAAGATTAATGTTGCTTTTTGTTTTGTCCAGAATAAGTAGTCTTGAAAGAATCTTGCCTTTAAAATAAGCTCTTTTAAAAAATTATTTTGGACTATAATGTAGTGGTCTCCAGCAACTGCTGTAAAATAAAGGGTTCTTGTGGGTAGTTCTGTCAGTGTTAGACATTACCAGTGAAGTTTAAGTTTTGTGATGGTGGCATTTTGTGATTTCTGCATTGTTGTTTTTTTCCACAAAAGTAGTGGTGATACTGGTTCGCTTTTATTCATTTCTTCATATTAGAGAGGAAATGTAGTTTGTTCATAATGGATTATTGATTGGTCTGCGAACAGCAGAAGCCCCAAGGCCTTGTCATCAATGGTACTTACTCTCCCAATAGTGAATGCATCGCTTCATACAGCTATTTGCAACCCCAGTCTGTGGAATATAAGCCCGTAATTGTTACTCTTGTGCAGTGCAGTTTTTAGGGAGAGGAACTCTTCATTGTCATTATGGGATTTTCCCCCTCAATTTGTTCAAATAATAGTCCCTTTGTTTTGGTAGCAAGATAAAGCTTGTCCTGGATGTTAATGATATATTTCGATTCATTACTTAGAATACTACAGTGTAACTAATAAAGTACATTTCTTTGTCTTCCAGAAGACAAACACGCACAGTGTGCTAAAACACAAAGTATGTACTGAGTGGGTGACAGCGCTGTGTTTCTCAACATACCCTGTAGCAGTGCAAAAGCAAACTCCCGCCCCCCGTTCCTGAGCTGCTTCTTGAGGAGCCACAAAAAAATCTGGGTTACAGCCATTTTGCTGACTTTGTTTATAGGGAGAGACACCACCTTGCTGCCTACCTCCAGCTTTTTCAGCATTAGTGTTCTTACCTTTGTTTCAGTTTATTCGTTCCCCTATTGAGGGTGTGGCATCGCTTGAGAAAGGCCTGACTATGCGTTCGTAGCCCTGGCTGCCACCCTGAATTGCCTGCTGCAAAAATGTCACTGTCTCATGGAGGTAGAAAGACACAAAAACACAGAAGGTATTTGGGGGAGCTCAAAATAATGTCGCAGTGTTCAGACACCAAACTTTTCAAATGGGAAGAGTTTCCCCAGCTGCAGGGGAAGGCTGGTTTAAAATAATTAAACAAACAATTATTGCAAAATGCTGCTGAAGGATTTTATAAAGCCTAAGAGGAAATTGGACTAATATAAATCAATTGTTTATTTTTCCAGAAGCTTTTTATTTTTCCTTTCCAGTCCTGTGTCAGTTTTGGCAGGCTTAAATTTCAGGAGGTCTGTTGTCAAGATTGCTTATTTTAATAACTGCAGAGTTTCAAAAATTTGACAGTCTTCTACAACTGACTCAGTATTTTTTAATAACTTTTTACTGGATTAGTTTGGATTGCTTTAAGAAAATCGATTTAGACCTATGCTGCCTTTACTTAATAGCAAGTTTAGTCTACAGGTCACAGAATGCCAGGATTTCCTGGAATTTAAAGTATAGGCTTATTATTTATGGGTACACTTAACTCTGGTGTAGTCTAGAGGATGCTATCAGCTCCAGGCACTAAAGGGTATACAAGGTGACAGGGTCCATAAGAGGCATTTTGGTAGGACTGGTGCCTAAATGAGGATGTCAGGATTGAGCCTTTAGTGGCGATGGTGGCCTGATGATTCCTGTGGGATCTGGGTGTTCAGAAGCAGCCATATTCCCTCACAAAGTGAGAAGGGCATGCAGGTAAGGTGAGGCTGGTGTGTGTGGAGGATGGTGTCTCTGCAGCCTGGGGGGAAAGTTTTCAGCAGTTCAGTGAGTACAAAGGCTGGCAAGGCAGTTCTTGGTGTGTGTTCTTGGTCTTTTGTCCACCCTTTTCCTGTACTTTGCTCTCTTCTGGCCTCTTTACTGTGAACATCGAAGCTGTTTGGCTTTGGGGAAACCTGAGCCTTCTCCAGCCAGGACAGATCAGCTCTCCAGGTTGCCATTCTTTGAAAGATACAACTTTCTCAAATTAATCTAGATGTTTACATGCTATGTTTCATCATTTCATCATCTATAATGAATATCAGTAAGATATTTTTCCCCAAGATCACATCTCATAGTAGTTGTTGGTTGGTTGTTTTTCTAAAGTAGTTGCTGCTTTTGGCAGAGGAATATGGTGGAGTGATTGCAGTGTATATTCAAACCTCTTGGAGATTAGAAGAGCGATATTTTCTTCAGTGCATTTTTCTTTCAGATTGGACTTGAAGTACACCCAAACTGAAAGCAGTTTTAAAATATACACTGTGATACTTGAGTAGATCTGTGTAGCTTCCCAAATTGTGTATTCTTGTGTATTGCCTATTGAAGACTTCACCTGTCTTGCCACTTCAGCCCATGCAATACTATTTTAAAGTCAGGCTTAACTGAAGAGAAATTTTAAAAAGAATGTATATTTTTCTCTATGTTGGAACAGAAATAATTTTCTTCTATGGTTTTCTTTCTGCACTGCACAGGGTATTTGTATGTAAGAAATGAATTTGCAATTAATTTTCCAGTGTGGTATTTTCAATTTTCTTGTGTTGTTTGTTTTCAATTTCTTATTAATTAATTGTTTTCTAACAGGCACAGAGAGGTCTTAAGAGCATCTCTCTGGCACTGTGAGGAGTCCTCAAAGTCCTCTGGTCTTCTTCCAAAACATGGAGGTGACATGAAGAGTAATGGGTATTTCAGAATGCTCCTGTTTTATTTAAAATGCTGTTCCCCTGGACTGTTACCTGTGCTTTGCTGCAAGACTGTGAGAGTCTTAGATAAGTTGTGAGGATGATGCAACTGTGTGGTGCCTTACCTGCTGTGGATCTGGTAGGGATGGACTACCATGCCCATGCTAGGGGGAAAGCTGTGGCTGATGGTGGGAAAAGCACTTGGGGCTCTTTTGTGAGAGCAGGTCACTTGGGTCACATGCATTTTCTCTCAAGCCAATGACTGTCAGAGTGTTTTTGAAAACCAGAGAAGTTTTGATGCCTAAATGTTTGAAATAGAATCGGTTGGTTCTCCACTGAGAGGGTGGTCAGTCGCTGGACCAGGCTCTGCAGATCATGACACCAAACCTGTCAAAGATCAAGGAGCATCTGGTTGATGCTCTTAGTTACTTGGTTTAGTTATAGGTAGTCCTACGAGGAGTGGGGAGTTGGACTCAGTGATCCTTATGGATCTGACTTGAGATACTCTATGACTTTATGATTTTGACAAATACTTGGTTAAAACTTGGAGGAAAGCTTGTTTTTCCTTCTGGGGATGAATAAAATAAAGTTATTTTATCAATTCCCATGCAGATGAAGGCAAAAATGCTCCATGAGGCAATGGGTACAGGAATAAGTCTAATAACTAAAACAACTGTCTAAGCAAAGTCATTTCCCAGCATCCCACCTCTCCCATTCTCGAGTCTTTGTTCATAGTTCTCTTACCCCGTGCTTCATATACCACACCTACATGTAAACAGCGATGATAAGTGCCTTGGTGTCTTTTAAAGGAGATGAAAATGACTTTGTGATGCTGGCCAGTGGCTTCTTAACGTGAACTGCATTGCGTAGGCTGCAATGCCTTTAGCAAACAGAATATTTAAAAAGAATAACATATTCCTTTACACATTGCATTCACTGTCGTTTCCTTATGGTTTGCCTCTGTGATGGTGGGGATCTCTGTGCCATGACAGTCTGGGAGAAATCTGCAGGTTGGATGCGACTGCTCTGAATTCTGTGTGACAAGCTGATGCTTCGGAACTGCAGCCTGGACTTGGGTGAAAGTGATTAAAGTTTACTGGTTACCACCTGAAATTAGAGTTGGAGCATTTGTAATAGCTCTAGGATAGCTGGAGTTGGCCAGGTCCAGTATGTGCTGAAAGATAATTATTTCAGAATACTTTCAAATTTGTAACAATTTCAAAACTAAATATTTTTATCACTGTAGTCAGCAGAAAGAAATGAAAATAACTATGGCAAAATTTTACTTGTAGCAATAGAGTAATCAGTGTCGTTTGATCTACCTGTTGATGTCTTCCATCCCATATGCATCTTTGATGTTGAAATTATTGTTTAATAATTAAAACTAAGGTGGAAATTATGAAGCCAAAATGTTATTTTCTGTTGTTAGGATTTTTTACAAGTGTTGTTTTCCTCATTTTGTATGTTCAGTCTCCTGAATTGAAGCATTTTTCGAAGTTGCCCCTTTTATTTTGTGTTTGCTGCTTCTTTCCTTTCGGTGAGCACCAGCTTTTCTGCTCTACAAAGAGCCCCTCTAAGATAATTACTTTTAAGTAGCACTCAAATGATGTGAGTAGGGAGTTGTAAGGTGTTCATGTATGTTCGTGTCAGTCAATTTATCAAATCCTAAGGCAGACCTCCACACACTGTGTAGAGGGAACTCACATTGAGTGAACACCTTTCTTCCCCCTGGAATTTCTGACTGTAGAAGAAAAGCCTTGAAATTCTGTGAGTCTTAAATGTGTGTTAAGAACTTGGATAATTCAAATCTAGGAATACTTTGTTTCCATTTTTTCTAGATTAATAAAATTAATCGGTAAATTTTTAGTTCTGCCCTTTTCCCCCTCTCAAACCTAATTGAATATAGGGCTAGAAGGATCTTCAGTGGGTGGCTAATATCCCTATTATAAATCATGCTTTCTTCATACCCTCATTTTCATAACTAAGCTTCATTAATGAAAACATTATAAATAATTAAAGTGAATTATGTCAAGGCTAAGCACAGGGAAGCTGTGGCCAAATAAACAGAGAGTCTTCAAAGCTTTGGATTTGTATGTGTCTGAACTGCTGCACACAGCATTCTTGTCTGACTGTTTGGCTCCTAAAGCTTTTTTTGAACTTTCAGACAGGAAGCACTATAGAAAGTTGGGTAAAATGGGACCTACGTTTAAAAAGAAAAAAAAAAAAAAAAAGTTGTCATTGGTTGAGAACTCAGCCTGCCAATATGCAGTGTTCTCACTGGTGTAAACTGTAGAAAATGCAGAAGTAGAAAGCATTATCTAAAAAAAATCAGGAAAAATCTGTCCCTAAAGCTTGCTAGCTTTTTTCCTACAATGGTGCGGAACATTTCAGAAGAAGCTGTTGCTTCTTTAAATGTACCATTGTGTTAAAATGCAAGAAATGGCCGTGTTGTTTCTTTTTATCATTTGATAAGTTTCAGGTAATGTCTTTGCTCATAAGACAATATCGGTTGTTACTTGGCAGACTTAGATTGCGGTCAAATAAATTACATCACTCTGAATTGTTTCATCCATCAGTATGCAGTGTAAACTGCTTTTGTATTTGGCGTGTTTCTACCTTCTGGTACAGCCACAACTTGAAATGGCTGCAATCCTTTTTTATACCCAGGGGAGTTTCTTCTGAGGCTGACCTTAAATTAAGTTTTAAATGGCTAATTTCAGAGAGTAATTTAGTTACTCTTGTTTGCAAACTTTAGGTTTATATGGACCTCTCAATTTGTGTTCTGATGTGTTTGGGTTTTAGTAATAATATAGAAATATTTAATTAAAAAAATGAAAGGGCAGTTGTAATACATCCCTTAGATACTATCCCAGCTCTCTCAGGAAAAGGAAGTAGTTTGGGTAGCTGCTGTTGGTAACTCTTAACTTGCTGAACAGATAATAGAAGTGCAGAAAATCAAACCCAGAAAGGAATGATCTTAAAGCAAATAAGGAGGCTAGATTCATTGAAACAGAACATAATTGTTCTTTAGTGCACAACTGAGCTGGGCATTGCGTCACCTTTTACATTATTTTTTTTGTCTTTTTGTTAGGCTCATGCTGGTGATGTAGTTAGACATATTTATTTACATACTGAAGAGGCTGACATTAGTACAATGTGGAACTTCAACATTTGCAGCTCTAAATCTGTAGCTCTTTGTTGAGAAATAGATACTAAGTAATGGATGTACGACTATACAGTCTTGCTATTGTTCTGCATACTTTTACCTACATTTTAAGAAGCTGATGTTTTCTTAATGCAGTAACAGAGTGGTTCTCTGTATTAGAGAATACAGTATTCTTTGATCTTAGTCAAGTGGTGTTTGTAGTACTTAAGATAGGAACGGGGGAAGATTTTTGTTCTACAGTTGTAATTGGAAAAGAAATAATCTATGGAAGTCTTAATAATTGATTTTTGCTATATACAAGGTGGAGAATTGCTGACGTGTTGCATCTTGAGTTGCTGAGGCAGATAGATATTGACCCTTGCATTTAATCATGACAAGATACAAAGGCTTTTAAACTTTTATTAATCCGTTTGTTTGTTTTTTTTTAACCAAAGTTGTTTCTTGTTTGTTTATAGTTAAGATTCTGTTTCACTGAGGTAGGTGGTGCTGTGATTATTTCCTTTATCTCTTGTGAACATAAATCACTTTTAAGACCATTAGATACCTATGCACGTTATCAGTTTACTTTATTAGACTGAGGCTGAATATTACACTCTGAGGGTGTTTTTTCTTCACTGTCCATCAGGAAATAACTTGTTTTTCCTAGATGCTTTGTTAGACTCTGGATGCTTGTTTTCTGTCTAATCGAAGTACTGAGCATCCTCAGCCTCTGCGTCTGCTCTGTGCGTGCCACATCAAGCACAGCAGAGCTGAAACACAAAGTAATGCAGTTGCCAGCAGGAATATGATACTTGCTAAAGTGTCTAGGAAAGCCTTTTATCTTTGGCAAGTACGTATTTTACATGAAATTACACATGATGGTAAAGCCACTGATTTAAAGTGTAATAACCCCCTCAAGAAATGTTTTCCTCAATTAAGGTGTATTTTTAGCCACTTCTGCCTGGTTTTAAAACAGAAAATATTTTTAAAGTTTGCACTTTTTTTACAGACACTGTGGTATCAGTGTCTGGAGAGGAATGTTTGCCCTTGTTTGGATTTGACTTGTTTATTAATGATGCTTTGAATAGTTGCCATTTAAGTCTAGAATATCAGGAGAAGGAGAAGCTGATGTTTTTGGTGCAATGTCATAGTATAGTATGTTTCTGAATGTGAGATGAGTGATGGAAGCTGTTGAATTAAAAATGGGAAATAGGTTTACATGTATTTCAGGACCTACTTACACATTTTCTGTGCATTTGTGTGATTTTGTTCTTGTTTCAGGTGATCTATGCCATCTGCTTACAGAGCACACAGAAATAAATCGGTGCTTCGGACTCTCTCGAGCAGCTGAAAGGAGAAACATTACCCTGAGAATGAAATAAAACATCTCTCTGCGGAACCGTATGATTGAAAACGCGGTCCAGTCCTCCTCTGCTGCCAGAAATGCTTTTGTCCTCCTGCCCTGCTCACCCAATGTCGCAGTAACACAGATGGATCGTAGCAGAGAGGCAGAAATGGAGTTAAGGAGATCCTCCAGCCCAGGCAAGCTAAGCAAGAACGACGTGGATGCTGACAAGACCATGTGCCACAGCTGCTGCATCTGCGGTAAAAGTTTCCCTTTTCAGAGCTCCTTATCGCAGCACATGAGGAAGCACACGGGTGAGAAGCCCTATAAATGCCCTTACTGTGATCACAGAGCTTCCCAAAAGGGCAACCTGAAGATCCACATCCGTAGCCACAGAACAGGCACTTTAAGTCAGGGGCACGAGGCAGAGATGGGAGAGGCACAGCTCGGGGAAATGGGCGTTTCAGAGGGCCTGGGTGGGTGTACCAGCCCCACTAAAAGCACGTCTGCCTGCAACAGGATCTTGAATGGCACCAGTCAGGTAGATAGCAGCAAGATCTTGTTGAGAAGCAGCAAGAAGGAGGTCACGGCGGTAGCGCCGGCTGAGGAGGATGGCAAGCTGACCTCCTACCAGTGCACGTTCTGCAAAAACAAATTTGAAAGGAAAAAGGACCTGGAGCAGCACCTGCACCAGGTCCACAAACCATTCAAGTGTAGGCTGTGTAGCTACATGACCCTGAGGGAGGAGACACTGTTAAACCACATAGAGAAGGACCATATAACAGCTCAGGTCCCAAACGGGGAGGCCTACACTGAGAACTGCAAGAGTGAGCTGAGTGCTGGCGAATTTCCGTGCGAAGTCTGTGGTCAGGCCTTTAGTCAAACCTGGTTTCTGAAAGCTCACATGAAAAAGCACAGGGGGTCATTTGATCATGGGTGCCACATTTGTGGCAGGAGATTCAAAGAGCCCTGGTTTCTAAAAAACCACATGAAGTCACATGGCCCCAAGACCGGGAGCAAAAACAAACCAAAAAATGATTTGGAGCTCATAGCTACTATCAATGATGTGATCCAGGAGGAGACTATTGTGACGGGCCTGTCTCTGTATGAAGTTTGCACCAAGTGTGGAAATCTGTTTACAAATATGGAAAGCCTGAAAGCACATAATGCTGTTCACTACCGGGCGCAGCGGGGCAGTGCTGGGGATAAAGCTGAGGGCTTAATTGACGTGAGCCTAAGCTCCTCGGTAACGAAGCAGTTTTTCTTGCAGTGTCTTAATCTAAGGCCATCTGTAGGGCTGGATAGAGTTACAAGAGGACAGCCTGGGAAAAGAGTAGCTGAGCTGGATCCGGTCAGTAGCTACCAGGCTTGGCAGCTGGCCACCAAAGGAAAAGTAGTTGAGCCCTCTGAGTATGTGAAGTATGTGGGATGGGACGAGGCCCTGGCGGATGCAGATGTGACTTACGACAAGGATAAGAGAGAGTATATCCTTGTCAACCAGGAGAAGCGAAAGCGAGACCAGGACTCTCCCAGCTCTTCCAGCAACCCCAAGAAGAAGAGCTGCACCAGTGGGCGCCTGGAGAAAACCAGCAGCGCCCCACCTGGGGAGAGCTGCCCGCTTGCCCAGGGGGACCTGGACTACCGCCCTGCCTCGCGGCAGAGCCGACGGGCTGCCCAGAACAAGTCCACTGAGTGCTTCGAGTGCGGGAAGATCTTCCGCACCTACCACCAAATGGTGCTGCACTCCCGGGTGCACCGCAAGGAGCGGAGGAGCTGTGGTGAGGGTGGGACAGCTGCCCAGCCTGACCGCTATGGCTCCAGCAGTGAAGAAGGGGACTCGGGGTCTGTCAGTGGGCCCAGCACCCCCGGCTCTGCGTCCGCCCCAGAAGACTCAGCCACTTCTGGCCTTGGGGAGGAGGGGGCTGAGGAGAGCTCGGAGGAGGGAGCAGCCGACCCTTTGCTAGGTAAGGTAGCTCCCAGCTTTGCTCTCTGAAAGCTGTTGCTAGACCCTCTGTCTCCTGGTGTGGGTCACTCTGTTGTTGATCCAGGGGTAAAGATGTGTGAAAGCATGTGAGGGGTTTAAAGGCAGCATGGATGGGGTCCACTTGGAGCATGGTGGCTTGTTTCTGGCACTGGTAATAAAAGTGAGATCAGATGTCTTCACAGCATGCAGGTGAACTTGTATTTTGGTAAAGAACACCTGAAAAGTATCTTAGTTGCCTATAGCAATGATGTAGAGTACGTTAGTGTCTTCCCTGAACATCTCAGAGGCTTTTTTTCCACGATTTATGAGTGTCCTGTGCCCTGTTCTCCCTGGACGCTGCAGATGCAGCAAGGACGTGGCCTGTACGGTGTAGCCCAAAAGTGTGTAACTTGTTAATCACCAGCGTGAGAGGCATTTCTCTCCTCTTCTCTGCTTGGTTTCCCAAATTGTGTTTATAACTCCAAAGGCTATAATTAATCTCTCTGGATTAAAGCAGTCCTTTGAGCCCAGCACTACTAAATGGAACAAATTATTCTCCAAATAGCAGCAAAGTAAATATTTAAAAGAACACCATTAAGCACTTTTGTGTCTTTTAAAAAAGTATTTTATTTTTATTGTTCACCATTCTTTGTTTATAATACCATTTTAGAAATGTGAGATTAACCATTCTTTCCTTACCAGCTTTGCACTGCTTTTTTATTTGTTTTTGGGTTGGTTAACAATACGATTTTCCTCTCATTTTCATTCCTTTTGTTGTGAAGAACATGGTTATCTTGTAGAGTTAAACTCATTTTCAAGACCATTGCAGATGAAGTAATCTGTACCATTATAGAAGAGGGTGGGTTTATTCAATTGGCTGTGTTCTTTCAGGCTTTTATATAATGTGCTTTCTCCACTGGCTGCAGACCCCGCAGCAGCAAAGCAACATTTCAAGAATAATGTTATTAATAGCTAGATGTTTTTTTGTAAAGTTTTGAAGCAGTGTTTTTATTGGGTTTTTCTGTCTTTAAGCTTCTTTCATGAAAGTCCCATGGTTTTAGGATAGCTAAAGTTGGGGCTGGCACTGCTTGTCAGTCAACCTTTCAAAATGTAAGGTATAGAGGGAAGAGAATTCCGAAGGATTGAAATTGTGAAAAATTATACCCATCTGTTTGTCCTTAAACTTAAAAGAACAGTCCTTAACTTGATTTTGTTACAACTTGGATCGAGTTCCTGATGAACAAATTGGATGCACGCTAGAACAGAAATGTAAATTAAACCAAGAACTCCACTTTTTTTTTTAATGCTGTCTTGCCCTTTCCATAAACCATAACTCCAAAAAGTCCTAGAGACAAGCTGACTGAAATGTTTTCACTATGATTACTTGCCCATTTAAAAGACTCAAAATTTGGTTTTGGATTTGACTGTTGGATCTTGGACACTTAAACAAATTTCCTTACGGGAGCTTGCATACTTATTTTGTGTGAAAAATCCATCAGCTGCCACCTGAAACACCTCAGTACAGGTGACAGAAGATGCAGTGATAAAAACTGCAGCTTTGTCTGAATTTGAATGGGACTGCTGTTTTATCGGTGTCATATACAGTGCTCTTATGGAAAGAGCCATGATAGAAAACCATCTCTCTGGAGACTGGCTGAATACATTGGAATACTTCCTCGCATGATGTTCAAATAGGAAAGGGGTTCTTATGTATTCTCCATATGAAGCACTTTATTTTTGAAAAGGGCTGTCTCATCTAATTGCCTGTCCCGCTACTTGCCGCAACTCAAGGTCTGAGCCCTTACCACAGGAGTGAAAGGTGACTGGCTTAACCAGTGTCACTAGCCAGCACCTGGAAACTAATTTCTCTGGTGGCCAAATTGGTCTTTATCATCTGTAACTGTAAAGAAGTAGCAAACTGATGGGCCTAAATAAAGGTGCATCTTGGAAAAGGGATGTGATTGCATTGATGGGCCAGGAGGGTGGCTGCTGCATTTCATTAAGGTCACAGCTGAAAAGCTAATAAATTAGTTACTTGGCTAATAAACATTTTAATCTTAAGATCAAGAGAAATATTACCTTTGCTTCTTAATAGATTTTATTTAAACAAAATCACTGTGTCAATTAAGTGAGCAGTTTTTACAAGTGACAAAGATTATTTTTCTTTAATTCAAAAAATGTGGTTTTTAAAATTACTTTATTTTTTAAAGGATTTTTCATAGGTAAGTGTTAAGGACTTAAGTTTCTCAATATTTTCTTTTTCGTATGCAGATGTAGTGTCACTGCCCTTAAATTATTTTCTAAGGGACTGGGGTCCTTCTGTCCAGCAGGCTGTAGAATTGGTTTTACTCTCTGGCAGATGGCTGCTTTAACTTTAACTTGAGAGGCTTTCTTTCCCTCCCCCGTGAACAGAAATTTAAGGTGTGCAGAGAACAGGCCAGATTCCACCCTCATGTATGCCTTTGCTGAGATCAGGTGTTCAGTATGGAAGCACATTTTTTCCTAGAAGTGCTGCAGTTTGCTATCCTCTGCTGGGACTTTTTTGTAGTTGTTCTTGCTGGTGAGGCTTTTGTGTCGAAAGCTGTGCTCTGGCCTCACAGGCAGCTCTTCACCCCAGTGGAGGCGGGCAAGCAGCACACTTGGTTCCTGTTCTGAGATGCCTTCTGTGGTATTATTTTTACTCAGACTGTGGTCAGGAAAGTCTTGTGCTACTCATAAGGTTATATCTGTATTTATTTTAATTTTACTTCCATGTCTCTGTTTTTTCCTCCCCCTTTGCTATATTACGGTGTTACCGTGGGTCAGAACAGGGCCTTGAAACTGCTATGTATTCAATGTTATCACCTTTACTCAGCTGAAAGTACTTCTTTGTATGTTTAATTCTTAATAACCTGAACAGTCTTGTTGACACGCACTGTCTTGCAGCAGGGAAGCTGGCAATGCGCCTCTGTGGTCACTTAGGGCCAACAGATGTTGGGACTAAGGGTGACTGGGGCTGGGAAGTACTGATAGAGCCTACTGGGAGAAGAACAGGAATAGCACCTTGCATGTGAAATGGGGTTGAGAGCCTCCAGGGTAGGCAGTTCTTTGCTCTTACACATCGGTAATTTGTCTCTGCTGTATGTGTAGAGTAACATAATGATTTCTCAGGCATGGAGGTAGCATTTGCAAGCCCAGCTTATCAGCTGCCAGGGGGTAAGCTTGCTGGTTGCAAAATACTCTCCATCTTCTTGAAAGGAGGGTAAAAATTAGTTTTCTAGAGTTGCATAGCTGGTGTACCGCATGTTACCTGTCATATAAATATATATATATGCATGGTGTATATATGCTTTGTGTGACAGCCATGTGTGAAAAGGTGGCTCAGAGTGCATTTGCTCTGTTAAGAGCAGCCTTTAAGTATTTTCAAGGTCTTCCTGCCCCATATGAGGCTTTATTTTCATTTGGCTTTCAGCCCACTAGCAAACTGTACTTCAGTTGCTATTGAGTTGCATCCAGAGCTGTTGAATCACCTGTGAGTTGGTGCTCATCACAACTCCCAACTTGAGGCCTTTTTTGGTGGTGTTTTTAATTTTTAACTAAAAAATCCCCCAAAGCTATGACTGAGACTGTAGAGGGAGTGTTATTCATGTGTTGATAAAAATGGAAGGGAAAATAATCTGTTTTTTAAATCTTTCAGCTTCTCAACTACAGTGTAATTTTAGGCATGCCAGAGAAGTAATTCAGCCTGTGCACATTCTGTGGTTAGTATTTTTAAGGCTCAGTATGGACCCCCTCATTATTTTGGTGTATTTAGTGGTGAGGGTGTTAGTTTGTTACATTAGGCACTATGAACTTTTTACAGTTGTGAAATCAAGAAGGAAGTATAATTTTTGATGCTGTGACTGCTGTTGGTGGGTGGGAAGATGGAAAAAGTGAAAACTAAATACCACTTGGTGCTTGGCAAAAACGTAATAAGAGAACAGGCCTGTGATACTCTAGTCAGTTTGGCTGTGACATTAAGGTACCTTTTGTATGTAAGTGCTGGATGGGGCAGGAAGCAAATGTTAAAAGTTGTGTAGGAAGTGAGGGTGGGGGGAGGAAAAAAGGAAAAGAAAAGGAGCGTTATATAGGAATAAGGGGGAAGAATGCTACTTCTAGCCTGACCTTGTCAGGGAGTGATGGCAGTGACAGGAGGAGGTGTTGCACCTCAGAGGGAATGCTGCTTCTGGTGAAAGCCATCTCTTCCATTTTGTTTCCTTTCTATCCTGCGTCTTCTCTCACTTTTCTGTCTTTTTTTTTTTTTTTTTTTTTTTTTTTTTTTCTCTTCTGTTTTACTCCTGGATTCTTGACATGCTTTAAGGAGAGACTGATTCACTCTTACTTGACACATGCTGTTTTTATTATGCTGGCTAATGCAGGAAGGGGTTGATTGCGAGTGGGACCTGTTGCACTAGGCTCTGTATGAACACAGCTTTAGGCCCAAGGAGCTTGTGTATTAGGTGGGCAAAAGTTGCTAGAATGACCAGCATATTAAAAAAAACCAGCAAAACAACAACAAACAAAAACATCAACAAACAGTGAATATGAAACAGTGGTGGTGTGGCTGTATTTGGTTTACGTTGGGAATTACCAGTGGTATGGCAGGGCTTGTTCAGGAAAAGATGAGGTCTCTGAAGAGGTGAGACAAGAGGCAAAAGGAGAGTGAAGGAAGGAGAGAAATGGGAATAGGTGAAGGCAGAGAGGAGCAGGACATTGGTGAAGGGAGCTGTGCTATTCAATGAGGTTTCAGAGGAGAGGAGGCTGAAAGGAGGTGTGGGATAGCACCGGGGTTCAGACCCTCTGAGGGCAGTGCCACGGCACTGGGTGTCTCAGAAAAGCAGTGAGGGCTTGTGATGCCCTGTAGTCAGAGGTGGGGAGTTCCAAGAGGATTGCCATGTGAAAATCAGGTCTGGAGCAGTTACGTGAATGCAAGACAGCAGCAGAAGCTCACCTTGTCCACACTTCTTAGTGGATCCACTGGCTTCTTTTTACTGATCTGCTGTTAAAAATCCATGTCCAGACATTGGTTTAGTATCTTTATTAGTAAATTGAAGGAGAAGAGAGTTATCTTTGAATTGCTTACAGGTTTTACAAACTGGGGGATGTAACAGATACCGTTTATCCCAGCATGTTACAAGAAAATTCTACATGTAGATTGGAGACCACAACAACATTAGTAGGTTTTGTGAAAGGAGCAGGGCAGGAGAGATTTATGAAGCATACATTAGGACTCTGCTTTGTTCAGATATAAATTATAACAAATCCAAACACTCAAATTTTAACAGAAAGTACCTAATTTAATCAGTCTTTCAATTTAAAATTAATTAATAGTGAAAGATGTCCAAAGTTGCTTTGATTTTCCAGTAAAATGGTGATGCTGTAATTTGGGGGAGGAGAGGGACAATAAGAATAAAACAGCCAAACAAGCAAAAATAGAATAATAAAAATGCATAGTAACTTCAGAAAAGAGAGGAAGAGTCCTACTAAATATTTTGTGCTGCCAAAGGGAGTGCATGAAACACAATTCCCAGTATCCAGTACCAGGACTTCATTGTTCTGCCCATCAGAAAAAAAGATCCTCTGTGTGCAAGAGGAGTCCTTTCCACTATGTAAAAATCAAACATTTTTACTATATATCTTAATCAAATAATTACACTTCAGATACTTCTTATGCCAAACTCTCATTTACTGTAAATCCCACAGTAATACCACTGAAATGAGTGCTGTTGGGTCATTTTACACCCCATTACTGTCTTGTTCTATATTTACAGTCTTAGAGTATGTTGAAGTTACTTAGCATATTTACTTTGCAGAATAAACATACAACAAATTGGACCATGTCTTAGTGCTGAGCAGTTGGTAACTACTGGTTCAGACTTTCAAGAAGTGAGGTAGTTTCAAGGAAGAAACTCAAGTGTCTCAGCGGCTTCTGTTACCACAAAGATAAAAATGTTACACTGTGATTACACACTTCACCAGTTAATTTTGGCATTGCTGAGAATTGGTTGTTGGAATGTAAAACCCTCTCAACTTTTCAACCCCAGCTAATTGTTTTGGTTGTTAATACCAGTGGGATTAATGCCAGGGCTTTAAAATACAGCAAGTTGATGATTCAAATCATAGGGGAAGTTGGGCAAAGGCAAGGACCCAGTGATTGCAGAAGTAAGATCCTTTAGACATTGTTTTGAACTTTGCAAAGTTTAAACTGTTCCTTAAACCAGATTTAATGGATCAGGACTAGATCAACTACATAGTTTGAATGTACCTACTAATACAAGTCAGTCTTTCATATTTACATTGCTGTAATGCACATAGTCCAGTCCTGAAATGTGTGGCAAGGCCACATGTGGTGTAGTGGTTTCTCTGCAAAGCACTGCAGGTTGGAGTATTATCTTTGACCAATATAGGCCTGCGTGTATTGCCACAGCAGTGCTTTGCTATCTCTTTTGGGCTCTTCGACACTTCTCAGAACTGCAGAGGATGTCTCCTGTGTGTGACTGTATTCCTGTGGTGCTGCCATCGGCAATAGTTTTTTTTTGCTTTAATTTGTCTTTAACTGTGGGTTTAAATGGATGGGAAGAACAACTGAGAGAACAGAACAAAATAGAAATTATGTTCAACATCCTGAGGAAACAAATAACAAGAAAAATACTAGCAACCTGAATCAGTGAAGTATCAAGGGGAGAGGAAGAGAGAAGAGCCACAGGACATCTAAAAGTCTGATTAAAACCTCTGTTGGCATGTGTTCCTCATACATGCAAAGTTGCTTGGCCCTTTATTTTAGGGTGATGGTGGGAGATGGGCTTCAGGAAGCTCATGCAAAAAGTAGTTGACTGGCAAATGGTAGCAGTGCTTTGGGGTAATGCAGTCTGTACCCTTTAGTGCTATACATTCATTACCCTGGCATCATATCAACGCAGGAGTGTTTAAAGATTGCCCTGAAGGTATCTCAGGTAATTTCTACTGTTTTCCTGATTATTCTGCTGTGTGTTACTAGGTCCTGTTTTACTCAGTCTCATGTAATGTGGGTGGCCAGCAAGAGTGTTAGTAATTCAAGTTCCTCTTGCAGTGGGGCAGGATGATGAGGAACAGATAACACACAGTCAGCTCAAGTCAGAACTAAGGCTTGCTGGCTGAGCTGGAGACACTTCAGTAGATGAATGATTTCTCACGACAGAGAATGCCTTTGTTGTTGCTCAGAGAGAACTTCTGCGGCATTTTGAAGTTATTAATCCAACTGTTGCACTGCTTTTGTTCCTTGCAAACATTTCAGTGGGGGTCTTGTTTAAGTACCAAAGAATTTTGTGTAGGGTATTTTGATACGGCCTTTCAAAGATACTTCTACTTAAACCAAGAGTACAGTTTTCTTTGTTAAAGCATTAGGTTTGGCAGTGGATATGGTGGGCTAAATTCTGCAGGAGCTGAAATCTGGTGGAGTCTCAGGGTTGAACAAGATATAAAAGTAATGTATAGTTTGGCCTAGTGTTGGTAGAGAATTTGTTTCCTGCAGGTACATTTCACAGATGAAAGTTTTACTAGGTCACTTGACTTCACTTTATTACTTTTTAACCCAGTAGTCTCATTCAAGCACTGGATTACTTTAACAGGCCTAACTGTGGTACCAGTCATACCAGTAAAAGTCAAGAGCAACTCAGCTGCAGTCAAGGGAATGCTGTTTTGTTTTTTTCCCCTCAGTTTTCTCTTGATTGCCTCCAGGCAATCCTGCATCCAGCAAACCTGGATTTTGAGGGAGCTGAAAAGCACATGTTGAATTTTATGGAAACTGCAGAGGAAAACTTTTGAGTTTTTAATTGTAAGTTTCAGTGCCCTAATCCTTGATTGACACTCTTGGATCCTTGTTGCAATTGGTACATGACTGTATGGTGCCTTATTTTGTGACCTATATCTATACATTATTTTCAATGTCTGGGATGGATGTGTGAATGTGTAGGGAGCTTATTTTCATGGTGAATTTGTTTTCCTTGTTTATAGACAGAATGGGTTTGAAGTGGCAAATTGCTGAATGCTTTGGCCTGGGTCCAGCAAAACGCACAACTGTTGGCTTGATTTTAAGCAGTCAGGTTAGAATCATTGTTTAACTGCTTTGTTGAATCACTTGGCACCTAATGGCTTGAGGTTAGAGAAGAATAGAGAAATCTTTCTTTTCTGTAATTGATGCCAGTGTAAATTACATATCCTGAAGTGTACTGTAGCCTACAAACTTTACACAGGATAAGACTTAGGGGAGGAGCAAGTCTCAGAATTGTCTTTGTGAATACTCTGTTAATGGATTCAGTTACGCTTTAGTGATACTAAGGGCAAAAATGCAACACTTCATCCTTTTAAAGTTCAGAATATCAGTTGAGAAAGTGTACATGTGAAAGACAAAAGCGCTCTCTCAGTTGATGCTTGTTGTAGCTTGGACATGGGTGCTTATTTAGCATGGATTTAGAGCATGAGATACTCCTCCTCCTCCGGGACCCACGGGGGAAGATTTGACCTCCTTCTTTTTAGAACTTTTTTTTACAGTTTGGTAAACTCAGACCTCAAGTATTGCTTCATTGTCTCTGTTACTTCAAATAACAGAAGAATAAATAGCTATTAAAATGATTTTTTGTCATATCACAGCTTAATTTTAGTCTTGTTTGGAAGCTGTAAGTTAGGGGTAGTTACTCCAAGTCAGATATGTTTGTTTGGTTTTTTTGCCCTGAAAGGGTACAAAATCACTGATTTATTTAATATTTTTAAGACTAAATTTTGGTTTAGTTTGTAATATAAGACACTCCTAAACCTTGTGTTTCTTTGAGATAACAAATTCATCAGGCAGTTGAAGGTATCAGCTACACCTAACAGCACTTCAGAGGTGTGTGTTATCTCAAGATAGCATATGTCTTGTGATGTCTTACTTTTTAAATAGCATTTGAGGCAAGCTGCTGTCAGCAAAACCTAAGTATTTTTGGGAAAAAAACCCCACAACCACAAGGGAAATATGAGTTCATTTGGAAAGATCTAAATGTTTTTTTTCCCTCCTCCATGAAACATTTTCTGTGTATTTTAACAATAGTTTGCATGTGTCCTGATGATGGAAGACTGAGTGAAATGAATTGGGATGATAATGGCATGTAAAAAACTTCATCTTTTCCTATCCCCACTGTATCCAAGGTAGTAGAGCAAATGCTGCATGAGGGCTTTGCTGTTTACATGTTTTGCTAGGTGTGTTGCAGCAGTGAACCAAAGGTGTGTTAAGTTTTCTGTGATGTAGCCTTTTTTCAGTACGTAGTAAATCCTTTTTTACTAGATAATGGAGCACATAGGTCCTTCTCTTCCCTTAAATGAGATTCAGGAAGTACAGTTTATATTGCACATGGAACACATTAATCCTAAACCCCCTTATAATACTTTGCAGAAGTTTCTGTTTCTTACACATGCCTGTATCCACACGCACAGCAATTTCCTCAAAACGTCTTAACCATAAGTACTGTTGAAGCCTGGAGAAGCCTTAAAATAAAAAAAATCAAACACGGAATAGCAAGTACAGTTGTAGCAGGAAAAAATTAGTCTTTATTTGGATTGTTCTGGGACAACAAAATGGGTGCGTGCAAGTTGAGGATCACTTACTTGCTGCTGTGGTGCTAAATACATTAGACAGTATTAGACAGTGCTGCTATTTCTGTGGAAATATAGAATGTTTTTTTCATTAGTTTATACGCAAAGACAGCATATTAGTTATAATTCAAACATAATCACTTTACTTTGCAAATGAAGTTATTAGGCTTTTTTTAATCTCTGATGTTACCAGCATCTTAGTGCCTAATACTAAGGCTTATAATGGAAATGAGGTGTTATTAATGCATAACAAAATTTTTATGTGCTGGTAAAGTTTTTGCTAGATTGACCTTTCTTGGTCAGTTATATTAGAGCAAGAATTTAAAAATAAGTAATCTCTTGGGATGTATTCAATAAGTTGAAATACTGAGTTCACTCAATGAAGGCATCATGGAAAGTACTCTTCATACAGTATTTACTCAAATTCCAGTTTTGCAACTTTCTTTGAGGCTTTCAGAAGCCAAAAGGAAAGAAACATGATATCTAGGGAGGTGAAGGTTGGAATGGGCCAAAAACATAATGTAATTAAAAACTTCATCAAGTTGAAAAAGGTTTGAGATAGGCAAGGCAAAAATCCTGAAAGTGTGTGGAAGTATGTGACAAGTATAGATTAATATATAAAAATGGAAAAATGCTGATTTGTTACTATTAGACATGCATCAAAGTGACATTAAGAACTTCTGGACGCTCACTGATACTTTCAAGCAGCCCTCTGATTCCAGCAGCCCTCTGGAAATCCCTAGCACAACAGAGAGAGTAGGGCACACAAAAGCGCAAGCCAGAAGTGTGGTCACCTGCAATAACTTTTCTGTGAACTTGATTTCGAAGGTTTTGAAAGTATCACGCAGGATGTACATTGTAAGATAACCAATCTGCATTTCTTTTGTTGAGGGTCTGAATTTAGAGTAAGATGAAGTGCTGTTTCCAGACATAGCATGGTGGCCCTGTGGGTGAACGGGGCACTCAATGCTTGCATTGCCAAGAGCTGGCTGCTGTGGCGTGGTGGATGGGACCTGGCTGAAGGAATTTCCTGTGGATTCAGCTCATTGCAACAACCACATGATTGTGAACTGAAGGAAGGGTAGAAGAGTTTGTCTGGAAGGGGTTGGTGTGGATTCAGTCTGTTGCCAGCTGCAAACCGTAGGTGTGCAGGTATAGGAGTGGTAGGAAATGGGAGCCTTAGGAGGAACTGTGGAAAAAAGCTGAATCAATGGCACAAGGAAGTAAGCTGGAGGTAAGCACGTTATGTTTGCGTAAGTGGTGTCATGACGTTAGCTTGCTAAGGTGCAGCGTGCCACGAGGATGGCTGAGTCCTAGAGCAGCACGTGCCAGGGAGGTTGGCATGCTGCAGGCAGTCAGCCTTGCAGGCTAACAGTATTGTTTAAAGGAAGGAAATGAGTGACCGCAGAGCTCACGTGAGGAGAAAGTGGAGCACCAAGGAAGGAGAGGTCGTGGCTGAGCGTCATCCTGTACTCTTTAGGGTGTGGGAGTGCATCGGGGCAGAAGGTTACACGGTGCCCATGCTGCAACCCTGCCAGAGCAATCCCAGTGCTCAGAGCTGTGCACGGTGGCAGAGCAGCCACAGGTTTGAGTTTCTTTCAGGTCCTGAGAACAGCGGAAACTGAAAAGGGAAGGGAAAGTGATAAGAACAGCAAAGCACATATATTAGTGTTCCGTTTTGGTATATTGTGTGTCTTAGTGTTTCACCTGGTAAATCACAAGGATGACCATGTTCCTCTGTAC
This sequence comes from Chaetura pelagica, assembly GCF_000747805.2. Lineage (NCBI taxonomy): Eukaryota > Metazoa > Chordata > Aves > Apodiformes > Apodidae > Chaetura > Chaetura pelagica. The sequence continues at coordinate 1,596,049 of NW_009952485.1, read as the reverse complement.
CTTTTCATCTGAGTGCTTGAGTGTTGGGAGGTAATAGCTATGTTGGGAGAAATACTTTGCTAGAAGACATTTGCTATTCTACATCTGCTCCACTTTCCTGATGTGCAGCAAAAAGGAGTAAACATTTTTATCAAAAGTGTCATTGAATAGGAAGATTCAAAATGATAAGAGTGCTGAACTTTGAATACATGACTGTTAAAACTGGTGTGGCTGGACCTCTTGGCTTAAACGTAGCATGTCATTTCAAAGGCACTATAGCCAGATACATAACTTGCCCCAGATGTTTAGGTTCAGTGGAGCAATCACAGACGGTGTTTTGAACAAAGTTGCCTATACTCTAGCAATGAGTATTTTATACTCATTATATATATAATACTGTAGTTCCAGACACCTTTCTTTGCCTGCATGTCCACATAAATAAATTGGCACTGAAGACAAGTACTCTGTCAACCCAGCTTCAAATCTTAATGTGTTGTTTTTTTTTTTCTAGAGATATGTGAAAGTACTTGCTATGTTTCTTTCCTTTAATGAAATTAACAGCTTGTTGAGAGCTATGGTTGCACGTTGGATTCCTAATCAGTTTTGCTTATATGGAATATTTAATTTTCTGCCTTTCTGTTGTTTTGAAGGGCATTTATATAGTAACAGAAGTTCCATTAACTCCTGCTGTTTATTCTTTACCCTTAAGCTATAGCCCTTTGTTGCCGCATCGAAGTTTTGACCCTGGAACCAATTACTGTGCATAACAACCAGAAGATGATGAGGCTCATTATGTAGCTGTTTTGTTGTTTTCCAGTAGTCTTGGAGTACATGCATCTCTCGTAGTACATAGACCAGTAGGTTAAAACTGTTTCAGAACTTTCTAACACTACCTGGCCAAAAATAACAGTAAAAGTGAAGAGAGAAAATAGGCTCCTTTGCTGATCTCTTGTTTTACAGTCCTGAGAGTGCAGCTGGGAAGGCTACAGCATTCTTCCTGCATTCAGAGAGTTGGGATGTTCTCCATTAGTTTTGATGTCTGTCTCTTCCCTGGAAGTGAGTGCATGTGCAAATGTCATACAGATGTTGTATAAAAGCTTAATTACGCCTCTCTGTACTTTAAGCTGCAGTGCTGTTCTCTTTTGACCCCCGCCCCCCACCCCAACAGACTTTTCCTGAGAAGAGAAAGCAAACTGTTTTCCCATTCTTCCCTTATTCAGGGGTTAATTATATTCTGCACTGCAACTGCACTTCAGCAAAAGCTGAATGGAAAACACGACTCTTTTGAGAAGAAGGTGGAAGTTTTTATGCTATCTTAGCTTTTCTCTTTTTTAGGAATTAGAAGTCCTTAACCATTTCATTTCAGCCAAAAGAAGAAATTCCACCCTAAGGTTATGTTTTATCCACATGCTTTGCTTCTCAGAGAGCTTAAATCTCTCTACTTTTTGGTTGCTGGTCATTGACAGCCAACTCAGTTAAACTGTCACAGGTACAATTGTAAGCAGCTATCAGGAACTGAAGAAACACGGGTAGTCCCACTTAGGAAATCCCCTAGTAGCATGGTGCTCGCTTGAAGCATAAGATCTGAAATGCAGTTAACGGCGGTTAGAAAAAAGGAAGAGAAAAAATCTTAGGTCATTAATCAAAATTAAAGGGATATTCTCCACTCTAATTTCTGGGTTTAATGTGTTATCACAGCTCTTCTCATAGAGACTTCTGTCCCTGAACTCCTGAAACCAATAAAGAAATCAGTTGACATGTTCTTAAAACTAATACTGTACTCTGGTTCTGGAATGCCAGATATGCAGTCAAATTGGCATCCATATCCAGCTTTATTTTGTTGTATTTATTTCTGTGTGTGCCTTTGTGCCTGTTGACTTTTCATGCTTTCACAATTGCCACTATAATATTTTTCCCCTTTATTTTTAAACATTTCCTCAAGTAAAACAAAATGACACAAGCCATATTTTCAAGATGTCTGAGGCCTGACTTGTTTATATTTTCAGATGAGAAATAGTCTAATATGAACAAATATAACATGGCTTTTTTTTTTTTTTAATCACCTGAATAACAAGGTAATGAGATATCTTATCTTTGTAGAAGACAATTAGTTGAGCAGATACGAGAAAGTTTTGGGTTGTTGTTTTCTTTTCCTCCAGAACTGGAGCTTCCTGTCTCTGCAAAAATGGTTAGCTTTTTTTTTTTTTTTGCCTTTTTTTTTGGGGGGGGGTTGGGGGGGGAGGCTGGGGCAGAAATATGTGAAATGCATGATTTCATATGTCATTAAAAAGAATAAATAAACAACCCTTTCTTATCCATCAGCTCTGTCAGTTAAAAATACTTTTTTTTTTTCCTTCGTTCTTTTAAAGAAACTGCTTGAATTTTCACAGAATTATATATGTGATTTTTTTATGTTAGAAAGATGACAATGTCACAGAATCAGTGAATCACGTGGAGTGCTTGGCAAAGTCCCCAAGGGAAGAGTAAAAGAAAACTTGAAACAGGGATCAAAACAGAGAGTTAAAGAGTAGATAATGGTATATCTGAGAACTATGCAAATGTTTATGACCAAAATCTTCTGGCAGGATTTCCCACTGTGTGTTACGTTTTTCAAACATACAGCTGTGTCTGATCATCTAAAGCTGCTGTACAATGCAATTAATATTATGCACCTGAAGAGCCAGGTGACAGGACAGCTGACTGTGTATGTGAATAGTTAATCTAATGTGTGTGTACAGTGAGGAGCAGGTCCAGATGTTCCCAAACCTTTGCAAACCCAGCTTGTGGTCCAGTGTAGACAGAGACACCTGGAAGTCAAATGAGAAAATAGCAGAGAGACAGCCATTCATTTGGGAGTGTGGTCTTTAAAGTTCAGGGGAAGCATTCCTAAGTTCAATTTCAAGCCATAAATAAAAACAAGCAGACAAATACTTGCTATGAAATTAGAGGCATTGTGACTTTTTAAAATTTCTGAACTGTTGGCATCATGACCCTGCATTCTTTGTTATTTATGGAAATGTTACTTGCCAGATTGTGAAAATGGCTGCCTGCTTTTATAACTTTCAAATAATTGGTGTGAAACAAAAAGATTGGACAAGCTTTCCTAAAGAAATGACTGTCATCAAGGCTTCATTCTATGTAAGTCTTGCATTTCAGATGTAAACCTAACTAAAAAGAACAGAAATAGGTGATCATTGCATATTAATAAATTACTGCCTTCTGATTGTGCAGTAATTTTATTAGGCTTTCTTTCAGTTAGTTTTTTTCTACATTAGGGCATTCATTTGAGTTTAGGTCATGTATTTTGTAAGATGTTGTAAGGCAAAGCTAAACTTCATAATTGCTTTACTAAATGTTATTGTTTGTATTTGCCTGTCCATGTCAAGTACTGTACAGGCCTTTTGACTTTGTAACTGGCTGAGGTATAAAACAGCAGCAGCAGAGTTAAGTTAGTGATAAATTATTTATGTGCAATTAAATCTATTTCCCTTTATCTCTTTCCTTGGTGCCACCCTGCCACCATACCAAGGGCTCAGACAGTTCAGCTGTAAATTTCTTATGGAGAACTGTGTCTTCAGCTGTCCCATCACCAAGTGATGTTTCAAACCAGGTTCCATCCACTTGCCTGGAAGTCTGTATCCATAAGCCTCAGGAGTGGAATAGCTATGAATTGACCCCCTTCAAAAGCAACTGTACTTGGGGAAGGTGTCTGCAGCCTGACTGCAACATGCAAGCCATTGTACAGCAGCTTGGTGTGAGAAAATGATTATAAACTGAAGATGGGAGTGGGATTGGATTTTGCTGTTTACAGGAAGTGTGAGAGGAGGAGTGCTGCCATTTTGTTCAGGCAGGATGTTATTGGTTTCTGGTCAAAAAGTGGCACCACAGAGTTGGTGGAAATGATGAGTGGGAGGTTGTAAGAAGTCAAGTACAAAACCAGTGTTACTGAACTTGGAGTTCGCAGGACCAAAATATGCAGGCTCCAAAACTCAGTCAAAATAAACAATTTCTCTCCTGCTAGGAAAAGGTGAGATTTGAACAACGCTTTCTTCAGTCCGTTTTCCTAACAGGCTAAGTTGGACAGAAGATGGCTTTTGGCAAGGGAAGTTTGAATTTGTCAAAAAGACTGTAGCCTTTTTTTACTTCTGTCAGACATAAGACTAACAACTATGCTGTCTACAGAATATACACTACAAATTTGCCAAAGCCCAAACAGGTTTTCTGACAATCTTTGTTCTTCTAGTGTACCCTGGCTTGCCTTACATGCAAAGTGAGTGCCTTAAGGCTGGTGTCTAGACAGGGCCTTGTGTTTTGGCAAAAGGAATTAAAAGCAGGCTCTGATGTCGCTAAATTTGCAGAGAAATCTTTCTTTTGACTACCAGCCTCCCATATTTATTGGAAAAAATGTTGCATTTCTTTTGGGTCCTGAGATGTGTGAAGATAAGGAAGGTGTTTCAGGTACTGCTTATCAAAGGATGTAACTATTGTGACTTGTTCAAATGCTACTGTTGAGCTGCTGTTGTAAGGAATAAACAGTGAGGCTTCTGTTCTTAGACAGTCCCATTCAATGTCTCAGGCTGTCATTGTAGTAAAGGATTATTCTGACATTATAAAACATAAAAAGGCAGCTCAGTGAGCTTGACCTTCTTAAATGTAAGATGAAATTGTGATCTGTTTTGCACCCTGCAATGCAGACTTAGAAAGTCTGAGATGGTGACTGTTACTTGCTTCAGATTTCCAAGGTATGCTGCCATTTGCTACCATTGGAATTAATGTCATAATGGAGTAAGTTACCTGCGTAATGGCTGTGTTGGCATTAATACAGCGTATGTAATGTTGCAAATCTTAGTTCCTCAGGCATCCAGTGTAGTTTGTAAATATAGCTATTACTGGTTTATTATTTACTTACTTATAAAGTAACATCAAAACCTAGGTCCATGACGGTAAAGCTTTTTACTCTTTCATTGTAGATCAAAGTAACTTTATCAGGAAGACGCATACGAGGTGCTCAGTGCAAAATATGTAAGGGAATGTGAGGCAAATGCACTTCCCAGCTTTCAACTCAAACAAACAAGCTTTTGAGAGATTTAAGGCTGGTGTTCAGATTTATCTGGTGTATTTTATTATTGACAGTAAATTGTGCAAAATAGGTAGATGTGAAATTCTGCTTTGCTGTTTCACAAAGGGTAGTGCCTTGGGTCTCAGAAAAATTCAGCTTTTGTTTTCAGATGATCTGCTTTTCCTCATCACTGTTTGAATCACTGAAAATAGTTCCCTATAGTGCTCCTCTGTCCTTCATCTACAGGGCTCTTTGCTGCTGGTGGACATCAGGTTTAGAGGTTTGAATAATAGGCTGGGACTCAAATGGATAACCTCTATCAATTATTAATGATAGATCTCAGTAGCCAGTGTACAACACTGACAACATTCATACCTTTCTACTGTAATATGAACTGTAAAAGATACAGTGATTGATAGACTACAAATGACCTTTGGTCATTTTTATTAATTCCTGTTGTTGAGTTCTGTAACCTGTTTTTCATTGCTTGTGCCATAGAGCCAATGGGTTTTTAAAAACTCCAGCTGTCTAGAGCTGGGAGAGGCTCTGGATTTACTGCCTATTATATGTTTATATTCTTTGGACCAGTCTCCTTCCTTTCAGGTTAAGAGTTGTATCATCAGGGATTTCAGTGGGATCGTAACAAGCTTCTTGTATGTATTTAGAATAATATTAGGTGAATTAAATAAAATGTAGTTGGAGGATTCTGTACTTTGGCTGATGGTGAGCAGAAGTGGATAGAATTGTGGGAAGTTTTCCTCAATGAAAGCAGAAAGCAGAGAAAAGAGGGATGCTTTCCTTTGCTTATGGCCTGTTTCTGTCTGCCTGGTGGGGTAATACAAAAAAACAGATTGAAACAATAAGGGGGTTGAGGTGTTTGTTTCTTACCTGTATGCATGAGGGAGTTCCATTGTATAATTGTACATTATGTATTCTGTGCTGTGAAGAGCCTCAGCTGCAAATTTAGCATTACAGGATAAGCTGAAGTTTTAAGAGCATTTAAATTGGTTTACCGGGTGTCCCAGTGGAGAAGTGTTTTCCGAAGTCCAAAATGAGAAAAGGCTTTTTAAATTTGCTTTTGTTTTGCTTATGGAGTACATTGCTTATAAGCACGGTAATTTGAGTTTTTGCTAATTTGTTTGAGAAAATTCTGTTGGTACAGACCTACAGAGACTTAGTTCTGCATTTGAACATGCTGCTTATTAGGAGTTCACATGAAGGCCATATTTCGAAGATAAGAATAAAAATCAGCCAGACTGATTTTTTTGAGAAATATACATTGTCCCCTGTTGTTGAAGACAGAAGGGGTCAGAGGGGGGTCCTAGTCTGTGACGATAACTGAAAGTAAGCCACAACTGGCAGATGAGCAAGAAATATCTCTTTCACAGAAGACCTAGATGCACTTTGTGTTGCAGGCTCTACTAGCAGAATTGTCTGTGTTAGGCTTTATAGCAATGCCACCCCGTGACCAGTGCAGGTCTGGTGGAAGGGGCCCCAAGAGCAAATGCAACCTCAGCCAAGTGGGACTTGTAACTGTGTTTCATATAGAGGAACGGGATTTGGGCTGTAACAACACAAATAGCAGCTTTGCTGGGGTATCTGCATCCATGCTGAAAGTCCTATGGGTGTCCGGTTTTGGCTCCTGGCATGCATGTAGCCTTGGGACTCTTGGCATTAGGATCCTTGCGGTGACACCACAGCAGCTTTCCCCATCAGACCTTGAGGCAGGGCTTCTTGGGGAGGGATGAGGCAGATGGCGGTGGCTTTGTCTTGCAGTAACAGCTACGCCAGTGCTCTGTTGTGGGTGAGGGTGCTGTTGTGTTTGATGCTTGCGCAAGCAGGGAACAAAAAGCCTTTGGATACCCTGCCACCTGTGTTCACAAGGTCACTTCAGTCACAGGCGTTAAACAAGGAAATCTCTTCCCTTCAGCTTCATTCCAGGGAATGAGCTATGGCAGGCTTTTGCTGTACCTGCTGCGGGCGTTCAGGAGGCTGAACCTGATGTGTTAGGTTACCAAGCAGTCCTGCCGACACACCTGAATCCTGATCTGGCTGCTGTGCCCCCCCTGGGAGCCCTGCAGTGCCAGGTGCCTCTCCAGGGAACACCACTCGTATTGCTCTGCTCCTTTGTATTTGCTGTGGGTCTTTAGTGTAACTGAAAGTAGGGCTCTTCTTCATTCACCAGGCCACCTTAACAGAGCGTTAGCGACCAACATATTTTGTTGATCAGTGTGATTCCAATTCTGCAGTAGTATGCAGACTAACCAGATGGAGGCTTGTACCTCTTGTGATTGTAAAATTAACCAAAATCATTGATAGTTATGAGAGTGATGACGGAGACCGAGGCGCTGTCAGAACAATGTGCTTTGAGGCATGCTTAAATCTGTTAGGACAATATTTCGTGTTGGTGCATGCTCACTACACAATTCAACAACACAGCAAAGCACGTCATCCTCACCCTCAGCTCTGAGGGTGTATAAGGAACGAAGAGTACTTGCTGCTGAATTTGACGCAGCAAACCAGGGGCAGGTCCCGCTCCCTTCACAGGCATATCCAGGAAATTTTAACCACTGGTCCAGGTGTTTGTATTTTTAGGTTTTGTTTGGTTCTTCAATAGGTTAAAATAGGATTTTCTAACTTTATGAATAAAAGCAAGCTTTTTAAAATTGGAATGTAGCGTGAGAATTTCTAGGGAATCAGTGAGAAATTTGTAAGAAACAGCTGGAAATAACAGCGGAGAGAGCAGTGCCGTCTCTATTCTCTTCCTGCCACACAGCCCCCAGACGTACTGTAGATCCCTGTTCATTTACATCAGTGACTAAAGGACCTATTTATATGAATGAACTTCATGAATTAATAAGCACAGAGGGGGAAGAAACCTGCATTACAAAAGGTACTTTGTTCTTAGATGTTTAGAGTAAGAGTTTGGTTTGATATTTCATAACATAGTACTGACTGCTGTTTGCTGTGTTCGTAATACACCCCTAGTAACATGAGATCTCACCACAGATTCCTGCTATTAAATGGTTTTTCAGATGTGTTGCACTACCAGCAGCATTTTGCTTCCATGTGAATTATTAGGTGTTTGAATTACCATAATGTGGATTAGCAAAGTTTATGCTTCACTAGTGGTATGGCAGACACTTCAGCCATTTGGTCGTCACCTACAGTCGTTCTGTGTTTGACCTTCTGCAAATAATGCCTGCTAGTGCCTGACAGATTAAACATCTGTCAGGGTTTTCAAAATACTCTATGGGTTTTCTTTGGGGGTAGGGATGGGGAGGTGGGTGCAGGAAGGCAGGGAACAAGTCCCTGCTTTTAGCGGGGAAAATGGCATGTGTAGCAGCAAAATGTATTTTGGCTGTTTTTGCAGGAGGGTTAACTTAGGAGATCAGCAGTTTTCTTCTCCATTTTGGCTGATGTAAATAAGCAGTGAATTTATTGAGCCATCCGGTGCAAAACTGGTGTGAGAACAGAACTTTGTGCCTGGTGTGGCAGCTTGAGCAGATGGGTGCTTCTTACTATTTCTTAAAAACTGAAATGACAGGGAGATTAGGGTTTAAAAATCACAGCTTCTGTCATATGCATTAATTAAAGAGTTTTAGTGTAATAATTTTATCTTATTGTTCTAAAGCATATGGTCGGCTACTTTCAATTTTTAAAAGTACTCAGCCCTTCTCTGGGAGCTACCTCTGTTTATTCAGTTAAATTCCTTCTGATTAAGGGTCCCTGAGTCGTCATTGCCGTCATACACCGAGACCAGCTCTGTTTTCTCTATGCTACGCTGATAATGGGGTCACTGGGAGATTTCTGAATTACAAGTTCTAACCAAAGTTACAGTGCTTCAGTGATGCTTCACTGCTCAGCACAGTCTGATGCGCCTCAAAGTACCATTGGAGCACTTGGGGCAGTGGCTCATACATTTCTATTCCTGACTTGTTTTGCTCACAGGGGAAGCGCTGCAGCAATTTTGGTTACTTCCAGTCAGGTCTGAAATAACTTTTTTTTTTTTTTTTTTTTTTTTTTTTTAAAAAGGGAAAAAGTAAAAAA
>NW_009952485.1:1552587-1586505 GCF_000747805.2 Chaetura pelagica | reverse complement strand
TTCTTTCCATTCAGGTTTAAAAAAATTTTTTTTTTTTTTTTTTTTTTAAATATGGAAAGAAGTTAGAAGCCAGCCTCTGCAGTGATCTAGCAGTACTAGCATTTTTCTTTCAATTTGTTAATTTATTTTTATTTTTTATTTTAGATATTCCTGCAATAGCCTGTCCTTTATTGCTTTTTCCCTGCAAAATACACACCCACAGATTTTTCAGATCTGAAAATGGCATGGAGGTGGGCCTGCTCTGGCATCTTAAGCTGATGGGTTGTGATAAAGTTGCTTCAAGAGAAAGGCCCTTATTGTAACTGTCATGAAAGTTTTATTTGAAAATGTCACTCCTGTGGATACTGTGGATTTGGCACTGGTTTTGCTTCTTCCAATAAAACTTAACATTCCCTGGAAGAGCAGATGTTTGTGGAATGAAATCCTTCTGGGGAATTAACTAATTAAGAATGTTGAGCTGCTTCGTTCTTTCAAATTGTGTATCCTGAGGCTGCAGTGTGGTGTCAGGGCTCTTCCTTGACAGTGCTTGGTAGACGTCTAGGTTAAGACTGGGCAAAGATCTGTAACTGTCTGCCAAGCTGGTGATCTGGTGTTGGGAGTGCAGCAAGGGAAAGGAGAAGAGCTCCAAGTCCAACAGCTTTCCTGTTTTCCCTGTAAACTGATGATTAGCAGATGTGGTGGAGGTGGCATTCATTTCCAACAATTTGCTGGAGAGCTTGTGCTAGTACCAGTTCAGGGAGTGAGGAGGTGAAGGTGATTTATCCTTCCCATTTCTGGCCAGCATCACACCGTCAACACGGGCTTTCCATTGGGGTTATGCAGATACTGGCGTCAGCTCTGAGATTTGACTTAGTGATGAGAAGTAAAATGATGAATGAAAGTTGCATGTCTATTTCTATTTTTTAATTATTTTTTTTTTCCAACCTGGGGAGTGCCATGCCCAGCAGTTGGGAGCAGCACCTCACAGTAGCCAAGTTGTTGCCTTATTAATTGCTACAGCTCTCTGGTAACAATTTATTAAGCTGTTAGGGCAGGCTGATCTATCTTTAGACTGTACTGACCCATTATCACACCAAGTCTTTGTGTCTTAGAGGACAGGCCACACCAAATGAGGGATTTCTTAGATCCTATTAGGTGCAGGAAGTAGCTTGGTAGAAAACGTAGGTTGACACACACCCTCAGCAAGACAGTCACAGCAAAAGGGGCTGTTGATAGGGTGTTTCTAGCTTTGGGGTAATGGAAAACCTCCTCAGAGGGTGTTTAAAAGAGAAGTGGTGGATCTCCATTTTGAGGGAGCAGTCATCTTCTGCAGAGAGAGTCTGCAGGATGGAAAAACCCTAAATCTGCAAGGATTTGGGTTTGAGAAGACTGGCAGAGGGACAGAGAAACTCTTCACAGCCCCTCCTGGTGCTTTTCAGCTTGGATTATAGAACCCGTCAGCCTAAAATTTGGAAGCAACTTGAAGCTTATGCTGATACAGTAGATTTCTCAATTTTGAAATGAAGGCTATGAAAATTTTATGAAAGCTACTTTAAATGAGCTTAAGATCTAAGTATACATGTTTCAAAAGTACTGTTTGTAGCAGTGTGATAGTATGTTTAAAAGGCTGCTTTCCACAGAAAATAATTAATTTCTTGTGATTCAATAATGTTGTTAGACAAAGTATTGCTTTGTTTTTTTGTAGGTTTTGTTGGCATAGTAACAAGATGACTCAGATAGTAACCTGGATAATTAGGTTACATAGAAACAATTTCTATTAAAAATTTAGTTTAATGGTCTTAAATTTGCTACCAATAGTAATGGGTCAATTTTGAACCAAAATAGGGTATGCATACCAAATTCAGCTCCATTTTAAATGCACTTCTCATTGTAAATAGAGTATGACAGTGGAGTAACAATGCATTTTTTACGTAAACAGAATTAAGAGTTTTTTAGAAGAGCTGTTACAGTACTTGCACTTTTGATTCGTTTGAAAACAAGGATTGTATTTGACTACAATATTAAAAGTACTCCATGGTCTTAAAAGTTTTATGTTGAGATTTCCAGGGTAAAACTCTTACTTCCCCTTGAAGTCCAGCACTAAGAAGCAAGAGATATAAAGCACAATACAAGTGCCAGTAATATTCAGCCATGTGAAATTCTGGGTAGTTTAATTGAAGTCTGAATTTTTTGTTTAGGTTGAGAGAGCATTAATTTCTCAGGCAAGAGTTACTGCCTAAAGGAAATTTTTCAGATTTCTATAAGCAAAAATAAAATGCACTGAAAGTATAAAGTTGAAAAAACAAAAGAGCGATATTGGGGGAAGGAGAAAAGCAAAGATAATGTAAAGTGATATTTATTTTAAATTTACTTTTTTTTTCATAAAGGCTGACACTTTTTTTCCCCTTACATATTTACTTAGAGCTTAATTGCAACTAGTTAACTTCAGTGGAATGAAGGAATAACCAGGCTGCAAACTCTGATCTCAATATGCAGTTGTAGTGAATGACAAAGATTGATGGTTCAACAGTGTACTGAGTTTGCTGTCCTAGCCAGGGCAGGTGGTCGAGAAGCCACAACTGAACTTAAGGCAGAGACTTTTACATGGAGAATTGAGTTGGGTAGAGGACAAAGCTCCTCAATTATTTGGAGCTAAGAGCTATTCTCACTTCTGAGTAACAGTATTCCTCTTCCAGAGGATAGACAACTTTGATCTCAGAGGGACTGAGCAACTTTCTAATGGTTGTTTATGGGATTAAAGTATATGGTAAAACCGAAAGCTGTAACTTGGAATGTCTTTGGATGCCTTTGTCTACAGAATCATCCACCCTCTGAGACACATTTTTTTTTTTCTTGTGAAGCAAGAAGGATGTGTTCTTGAGATACTGGAAGGGTGTGGAGTAAAGGGTTTTAGAAGCCATCTTTACGGTTTTGACTAAGGCAAAACTAGATCTAATGATCTTCTCCATGGGCTGGATAATACAGAGAGATAGACAAGAAGATTCAAAGAGGAAGGTCAAAACAGAAGAGCATTAGGGTAAAGTTCTTCTGTGGGAGCTCAGTGGAGATTGAAAGGTTGACTCAGCTTTCTAGTTAATGGAAGACACACTTGTTGCTGAATTCTGCATGCTGCCATGGAGGGTGGCTTTCACACCTGTGACCTTAAACACAGGCCTCTACAATACAGGAACTGTGCTAAGGATTCCCTTCTCACGGGAAGCCTGCTTGCAAATGCCAGACAAGATGAAACGAGGTACCTCATGGTGTAGAATTTCTTAATTATAGACAAAACAAAACTTTAAAGGCTTTTTCTTAAAAAAAAAAAAAAAAAAAAAAAGGCCAGGAGAGGGAAGGGCAGTTGTCAGCAGTGAGCTTGGGAAAGCCAGTATTTCATCAACAAATATACAAAATTAAGACAGAGTCTTGGAAAGTCCCTGGTAAGCTCTGTGGCCATTTATTCTCTGATATTTTGCAGGGAACTTTCATTCTAAAATAATGAAATAATTATTCTCTGAATTAAACCTGAATCTTTAAACCAGGTACTTCTTGTGAATTTACTTTGAAAGTGCCACTTTTCATTAAACTTCCATAAAACATCCTTAAATTGCATGTTTTGACTTTGTTACGGTTGCTCTTCATTCTCAAAAAAACAAATGGAAAAGTGCAGGAAAGAGTTGGTGGTTTGCATTCATTCCTTAGTCTGCTGAAATGGCCTATAGCTGCCAATCAGAGCACCAAGTATACTTGGGTGCCTAGTGACAGATAGTATTTCCATGTTTTGCAGAACATGATGAATTTTACTTCTCTTCTGAAAGCTATACCCTATGAATCAAAGCATATGAAGTATGTTTTAATACTAAAAAATAGGAGTGTCCAAAGTCCTTTATTGCTTCAACAAACACAGGCCTTCTATATCAGAAACTACCCACCCCCTCAATTTTTTTATTTTTTTTTTTGCCAAAGTGAACGAGTTTGTTCCACTTATCCTGCTCCTGCTATTTGTCTTAGGCTTGAAGTTGAATTCAGAGCATAAAAACATACTTATTTTCCTTACTACATTTGGCAAAATCTGAAGTCTTTTATTCTCTCTCCAAACATTTTAAATTTAACGTGTGTTGCTGCAGTATCCTAGCTTGTCCTTCTTTTAAAATAAACTAGCAGTCCAGAGTAGTTTAAAACTGATCCTGGCTGCAAATGTTGCTTACCATCTCCACAGATAGCTGTTTTCTTGTGCACGTTACTGCTCATTACTTTACTTTCCTATTGGTTGTATGTAAGTAAAGCTTCTTCCGCTCCTACAACACTTGAAATCTCCAAAAATGCTCTCTCAATCAATACTCGGCAGGCAAAAGTTTTTGCATTTGTGAGGTCTTTTTAATTTTTTTTCTCCCACGTTTCTCAGTTTTCCCTAGTGGTCGCACTAGGAAAGTTCAGGTGACCCTTTCCTGCAGAGAGGTGCATCTGGGCTAACTGAAGACCATGCATCAAGAATGACTCTGGAAAGAAAGACAGAGGCTGGCGTTACCTCATCCTAGAGCTGGCTGCCCAACCTCTGGCCTGTTTTGGTGGAGATCTTTCTACATAGCAGGAGTAGTACACGCAAGTCAACTCTGTGACCCAAGTTTTGTTTCTCCTGAAAATGGGTGCTTTTCCAGCACCACCTGTGAACGTAGTGCTTCCTATAAAGTAACCTGTATTAGCCTACAGGGGGCTATTGATTTCAAGGGAGTTGCTTGTTGTTAAAGACGTGGGTGCACACCAATCCTGTAGGAAGCATTTGCTGTTGGGGAGGGTGGAGCCCCTCTCAGCCCCTCAGCACGGCAGGTGCCCTGTACTTGGTCACTGGATGGCTTGTGTCCCTGTCACACAGAGGCGTAATGGCACGTGTGGTTTAGGTTATGGATAGAAGGGAGGTTCAGCTCAGAGGCTGCCCCGGCGTGGGAACTAGGTTTTCCAAATTCACAGCTGGTGAAAGTTGATTTTCACCTGCAGTGAGTTAGCTATGCTCAAGGCTGATGGCCCTGAGCAGAAACTGTGGGAGCAGTGCCATCTAAGTGTTGTTTGTTGTTTGGGTTTGGGTTGGTTTTTGGTTTTGTTTGTTGTTTTTTTTGTTTGTTTTGGGTTTTTTTTGTGAGAGTTTTTGTTCTTTTTGTTTCGTTTTGCTTTGCTTTTTGTTTGAGGTGTCTTAGCCCTGTGGGCAGGGGTTTGGAGCAGGAAGACAGGCTGAGAGAGGTGGGGTTTGTTGATCCTGGAGAAGGCTCGGGGGAGACCAGCAGCCTTCCAGTGCCTAACGGGGGCTACAGGAAACCTGGAGAGGGACTTTTTACGAGGGCGTGTAGCGATAGGATGAGGATTAATGGTTCCAAACGGAAAGAGGGTAGATTTAGATGAGATATTTGGAAGAAATTCTTTCCCGTGAAGGTGGTGAGACTCTGGACCAGGTTGCCAATTGTGGCTGCCCCATCCCTGGAAGTGGGATGGCTTGGAAGGCCGGGTTGGATGGGACTGGGGAAGGACTTTTTACAGGGGCTTGCAGTGAGATGACAAGGGGGAATAGTTTTAAGCTGAAAGAAGAGAGATTTAGGTTAGAGATCAGGTGTAAATCCTTCAGTGTAAGGGGTGGTGAAACACCGGAACAGGCTGCCCAGAGATGCTGTGGATGTTCCATCCCTGGAGGTGTTGAAGGGCAGGTTGGACGGGGCTCTGAGCAGCCTGTTCTGGTGGGACGTGTCCCTGCCCATGCAGGGGCGTTGGAACTCGATGATCTTTAAGGCCCCTTCCAACATAAACTATAGGAAGCGCTGCCAAAGGGTGGCGGAGGGGGGCGAGTTTGTCTCCCGGCCGGAGCTCATCCGTGGGGCGGCGGCGCCACCTGGTGGCGGCAGCGGAGCGGCGGGTTTTGGGGGCAGGGGCTGGCTGCGGCACGCAGGGAGACGAAGAGCGCCTTAACACGGCGGTGAGAATGACCCGGAGTTTCTCACAGCCAGCGTGCTGTGAAGAAACCCGCCTTGGCTGTGCGCTCCTCGGGGCACAGCAGCTGCTGCGGTGTGTTGGTGGCAGGAAAGGGTCAGACGGTGCTGCACACCGTCATAGATTGATTCATCGGGTAGGTTTTTAGCTGTGAGCGTTACTCGGAGGTGCCAAGGGGCTGTACACCTTGGTAGTGCTGAGAGCCTGTTGCTTCCTCCATGGGGACAGGTAATTCCACTGGCTGTGTAACCTCTCTCGTAGCTGTTCTGCCATAGAGACTAGTTATCTCCTGAACCCTGTGTGCAGGTGGATTAAGTCATAGATTAAATACGTCTTAGTGAATAGAGTTAAAATGACTCAGGCTTTCACAGAATCACAGGATTTTTTGAGTTGGAAGGGACCTTAAAGACCATCTAGTTCCACCCCCCCTGCATGGGCAGGGACACCTCCCACCAGAACAGGCTGCTCAGAGCCCCATCCAACCTGCCCTTCAACACCTCCAGGGATGGAGCCCCCACAGCTTCCCTGGGCAGCCTGTTCCGGTGTCTCACCACCCTTACACTGAAGAATTTACACCTGATCTCTAACCTAAATCTCTCTTCTTTCAGCTTAAAACCATTCCCCCTTGACCTCTCACTGCAAGCTCCTGTAAAAAGACCCTCCCCAGCTTTCCTGTAGGCCCCCTTCAGGTACTGGAAGGCCACTATGAAGTCCCCCAAGACCCTCCTCTTTTTCAGACTGAGCAACCCCAACTCCCTCAGCCTGTCCTCATAAGAGAGGTGCTCCAGCCCTCGGGTCATTTTCGTGGCTCTTCTCTGGACGTGTTCAAACAGGTCCACAACTTTCTTGTGCTGGGAGCACCAGAGCTGGATGCAATATTCTAGGTGTGGCTTTGAGGATTATTTTAAAAAAACCTTTATTTTCCTGACATTGGCCTAATCTGTATCTTTGCCAGAGTGGTTGGGGCAGTAGGTAGTTCTTTGTGTGATCCTCCTGAGGACACACACATGCGCATGTTCTGTGCAGTTGTTTACCTCTCTTATTTTGGAAATACCTGGGTAAACATCTGGTTTCCTGAATGATTTTCTCCTATTTAAGAATCTGAATTAACTAGATTAATTTCTTAAGCCCATTCTGCTCTAGACAAATTTTCTTTCTGTCTGGAAACAGTCTTGAGGAGTCAGCTGTGATTGGGATGGAGGATGTCCTGAGGGTGTGAATAAATGGCAAGTAAGTGATGTAGGTGATCTGAGCAGCTCTTGTCTCTATTGTTAATCTATTTATTTATTTACTTACTTTTCTTTTAGAGTTTAATATGCGTAGCAACAGGGCCTGTAACTGGTAAATGGCTCAGGCATGTTGTGGGCAAGTAGCTTGGTTACTTCTGTTCCTCTTATCCTTCTCCAGCACATTGTTTAACTCTGCTGGAGTTGCTCTGACCAGACCCTCGTGCTCTGCTGGGAAAGCAGATGGCCTTCCTGAGTTCCCTGTAAGACCTGAATGCTGGGGAATACCTAATACTTGAGCTTCTCAGGAGTTGAGGTATCAGTACTGTTTCTTGCAAAAATATGCCAGACCTCGGCCCTTGCCCAAGAGCTGATGCAGCTTCTTCCTTGTTCCCAGCAGGTTGCTCCTCCATCCCACCAGGTGTGTGTGTCTGAGGAGAAGAGCTTTACTCTGAAGTGGCAGGCATCTCTCTGTTTAAGGACACCTCATTTAGACAGCTGATCATTGGCATTTTAAAACCTTCCTTTGTTAGTCCCATGGCAGGGGCAGGGATTTCTCATGCTGCTTTCTGTGGGCTTGCTCTCAATATGGAGGCAGAAGGCAGCAGTGAGGTTAACTGAGCCTGTCACTCAAAATGGTGTTACCGGCTGCGGCAGGTGCACGTGTAGAAGCTCTTTTCTATCAAACCAAGTTTGTAAATTGCCCTTAAGTATACTTTCCTACTTTTTTGTAAGGAATGTGACAGAACAAGGGCTGGGGAAAGGAAAGCAATCTGAAGTACTTTTCAGTCTTTCTAGATGTGTGTACATGTTGGTTTTTTAAAATCCTTTTGAAAAGGAGAAATTCCAAATTAAGCCAGCCTGTGGCAGTGTTTTTCAGCATTTCTTTTGCTTTTCCTGTGTTTAAAGCTTAAGCCTTGATGCTAATTGGAAAAGTTGGAAATCTTCTTATGCTCTATATGCAGTAGTTAATTTCAGTATTTAATAATGTTTTAGCAATTTAAAACAGCTCTTTACTCATTAAAATGAACGTGTGATATAAATAATCATGACTTCCAGGTGCAGAATTACTGTTGTGTCTATAAAGTGTACTTCCTAAGTACAGTGTCACTATTGCTGTTTTTCAGATGGGTATTCTTTCTTTCCCCATCCTCCTTTAGCATAACAATGTTTATGTGATTTGAAAGATTCAGTAAAACAAATTTGCACAGCTGATTTTTCTTTTTTTAATATATCTTTGAGACATCTTCTTGTCTCCTGACCTTTCTGAGGGATGATTCTCATCTGATTTTGTCACCAAAGAGAAGGCTTCCTCTTTTTTGAAATGGAAAGCCTACACACACTAGACATTAATAGATGCTGGGATTTCTTGCATCTTTTAAATTACATCTTCAAAATTATTTTTTTCCATACTCATTTTCCAGTTTAGTAATGCTTTAAAAAGAAAGAATTTAAGTGAGCACAAACCTTTTGTGTTCTCATGAGCTCTCAAATTTACCTCTTGGTATAAAAGTGGCAGGAAAAATGCTAAGACTTCAAATCCTTTTTAGGATCCCATTTAGCCTCTAGGCAGCTGCCCTTTCTGCTGCCATGCTGCTGGTGGTGGAAGGTTCCAGCCTGCTTTGTCTGTTAGCTCTTCAAGTGGATTATGGAAGTTGCCACTAAGTGGCCGATGTCTTTAGTGATCTTCTTAAGGCTTTCACAGAGCTGTTTCAAGCCAGGCCTGAGTGGTCATTTACTTTGCTGGAAGTGCCTGCCATAGTTACTGTTGGTTTCCTCTGTTCCTAAACAAAGGAGCAAAGGAAGACACTAGAAATAAAGGGAAGTGGAAGGCAAAGGCTACTTAGCTAGCAATTTGCCAACCTGTGAGTCATAGAATCACAGAATCACCACGGCTGGAAAAGACCTTTAAGATCATCAAGGCCAGCCTAATGCCAAATGCTGCTGTCCTGCACATTTGCTGCAAATGGTGGGCTGGAGGTGAGTGGAAGGGAGCTGGGTTTGGCAGGCAAGATCTTCAAGATCTTGAGCTCTTCTCTCTTGAGGCCTTTGGCTCATGGCTGTGGGTTGGGTGGCACATGCCCAACGCCTTTGATACAGTTCAACTGCAGTGGATGCTGAGTTGGTGGCCTTAACCTGGCTGCAGCCACATCTTCCCTGGGAGCTCTGGTTCCCTTTGGTCCATCTGGAGCAGAGCTGTTCAAATCAACTTTTGATCTATCAGTGGCTTAGAGGTTTCTTGTACCCTGAGAGGTCTCTGCACATCTGCCACCTTATTGGGCTCAGTCCCTCATCTGTCCTGCCGCATCATTGTGGTGCTGTCTAATGGTGATAAGTATGATCCAGCAATCTCAACCCTCACCCAGGGCATCCAGTTTCCAGTGATCATGGTTCAATCTGTCCAGCCTATGTCTTGGATTTGATGTGACTTGCTTCTTTTCCTATTACAGTCCAATTTTCTTCCATTCTCTTTCCAAAGCCTGAGAAAAATTATTAACACAAGCAGATTGTCTGCCTAAGTAATGTATAACTAGTCAATCTATAAATGCTCATGATACTTATAAACTAAGTTCACCTTTCCATGATGTGCCCCTGTATTTGATGTGACTGACGTGCACAGTTGAGATCCTTAACTACCTTGAGTCTGTGAACAGAGCCACCGGCCATGGTAGCATGTCCTTTGGCAGGAGGAACAAGGTAAATCAGGTCATGCAGAGCTTTTTATTTTCGTAGCTGTGCTACCTTATACCACATTGGGCTTGCTGGCTGTAGCTTAGGTATTTCTGCAGAATGCTACCCTGCAGCTGTACCCTCTGTTTTTAGACTGAGCAGCTTTAATAAAGGGCTTTGTGTTGTATGGCAATACACTACTGACACTAAAGGATAGGAGAAATTAAATACTGGATGAGGAATGTTAAGCTCTATGCAGTGTCTGCCAGTCAACAATCCTGGCCTGGAAAGCCTTTCTGCTTAATGCACTTGAAGGAAGAGGAGCAGGTGGTGGTCAAGAAGACTCCCTGAAGCAGACATCATGGCAATTCTGACTGTTGGAACGAAAGGGAAAATCTCCAGGAAGATTTACGACTGTTTGGGTCTATGTTTGGAGTGGCTGCACTTGCTTAAAAAAAAGTAAAAAAATCTGAATCATATTTTTCCATCTCCTCTGCAAATAGTTTTGATGCATCAAACCCAATTGCACTTCTCTTTATGTGTCTTAAGCTAAAACAAAACAACAAAACCCAAACAACCAAACCCCCAAAACAAAACAAAAAACCCCAAAGCCACAACACCCCCTACTCATTTGCAGCCCTCTCAAACTTAATTATGTGTCCTGCTGTTTTAATGGTTTTATGTGCTTTCTTTTTCCTCCTTCTACCTGCACCAAACTTAAAAGGCAAGGCCACACATGCAGAAATGCCCAGCAGCTACAGAGCCTACTGGCAGTACTCTCCTTAGGTTTTGGGCCAGTTCATACAGTATCGCTATTAACTCTGGAATTACGGCAAGACTGTGTTAAGAGTCAAATTGGTATCATCTGGCCTAATCACTTCCTAATTTTGCAGAGTATTCCAGAGGGTTTATATCCCATAATTTTATTTAAGTATATTATGAGCAGCAACATTTAAGGCAATGCCAAATTGTACAGTTTTCATTTTGGCAAGCAGTCTCTGCAAGTGTTTTTGTATTGGTCCTGTGTACTTATTCATCTCTCTATTTTGTCCGTGATCTATAGATAAGTACTTAGCATTCCTTCACCACCTTCCAGGATCCAGGTGATGATGTGTGGGACTGTGAAGGTTCCTGTAGTTAGTGCCTTCGCTCCTGTTTAGTCCTTGAGTGATGGACCCTTCAGCATTTACATTGTGCAATTTAGCATTATGTTTTCCTTTAGGAAGAAAAGCAAGTTTGAAGTTTCTTGAGGTGGGGACAGAGATGCAAAAGCTGTATGTAATGTGGACAACTTACTTTAATTTCTTGACACTGTGCTTGCCCTGGCTGTAGCTGGAGCAGACTTGAGTGAGATGGGAAGACATCAGATGCTCTTGAAGCTCACAGGACATAGAAGGACCATGGGACATGACTGGGAAGGTCCAGTCCTTGGTCCTAGAAGGGGCTGTGCTGGGGATGTGAGCAGGATGTAGCAACCATTTGTACATTGGATGTGTTAGTTGCAGCCCTTCAGTGTGAGGCTGGATAGTGACTTCCCTGCAGTTCTTAAAGGACAAGCATTCTTCTCAAGTGCCAAAAGCCATGCTGAAGTCTTAACTATCCTTGTGGCTGGCTAGTGTGGATGAAGGGTGAAAAAGGCACTTAGAAATACTCTAATAACAGGAGCTACAGCTTCACCTTCAGATAAGTAGATGTTATTTTATGGGGATTTTCCTCTGCTGCTGGGCAGAGATTATATTTATGCACCCTTGTGAGAAATACAGAGGTGAAAGCATTGATAAGTCATTGCTAGCTCTGCTGCTGTCCAAAATTCCTGTGCAGGATGTATGTAACGACTTACAAAAAAATCCCACTGAGGAAGTACAGAGAGACATGATGAATGCTGGAAGTGTCGTGTCTGTGGAATGCTGCCAGCAGCAGACATTTTACATGCTGCTCTACTGCAGATGCTTTCCTTCTCCCTCCTTCAAATAAAGGCTGTGTTGGCTCTGGAAGGGCTCATACCTGGGAGAGATATCCCAAAAGCACCTGGCGCTCAGAGCTTGTGTTGGGGCTTTGGTGCAAAGTTTGTCACACTCAGTATGCACCTTTGCAAAGCTGAGGGTGATTAAAAGATACTACGTGATGAGAGTGGAGTAGTTTGCACATGGAGGTGCTCTTGAAGCCACTTGGCCTTCGGAAGGCTTGCAGAATCAGTGCTCTAGATAGTAACAAAGCCAAATACTCTTTAAGGAAATATTATATACAGATAGCTGGAAAGAAAAAATTTACTTTGAACTCTCAGGATTGTTTTTCATCATGCCTCTGGTAACTTAACTAAGTGCATTTCAACCTGACAGATTTTGGACCCGATAACCTTTCCTTCCTGGTTCCTCTGTTATTTTTTTGGTGGCTATTCTCTGATGCTATTTGAAAGTCCAGTAACCTCTCTGGCTTTTGCATCTATGGCAGTGCAGATGGGGGATGGTTTCAGGCCTCCGTTTTCTTTAAAAAGAAAAAAAAAAAAAACCTAAAGAAAAAAAGTCATCCTGGAAATGTGACATAACTCCCAAGCATTTCTGCTGTGCAAAGGTATTTGTAATTTTACTGAGCTAGAGCATACTTCATAGAAGAGGTGTTTTGTGTGCTATACTGTAACTGTTCTCAGACTCAGGTTTCACTCATCTTAAAAGGTTAAGTTTAAAATTTAATAACTAAAATGTGGGATTTTTCCCAATCATTTTGGTGACCTTTCAGATTCCTTCCAAAATGCAAAACTAATGCAAGCAGTATCTCTGATGATGATGACAACAACAATAATAATCATAATCTAGTATATTAAAAAACCTCAACATGCGCAGTCCAGAACTGAGCAAACTTTATTGGTTTAATGTTTGCCTATTCATGTTTCTTGCTGCCTGGGTTGCAAGAGCTCAGTGGGTTTTGATTTCACAAGCAGCAGGTTTCTTCCTGGACAATGCCAGAGAGATTAGTCAAATGGAGGCCGGGGAGTGTTAGGAGTAGTGGGCTCAGCTCTCCTGTCCCTGTTTCCTCCCTTGCAGTGTCCCCCAGTTCTGCAGAGGGAAGGACATGAACAGTGTAACAGGGCCCTTCAGCTTTTTGCATGCTTGGGACGTGGTGGTACTGTGTTTTAAGTGTTTGACAGTGAGAGTAAAAAGTAACTTGTGGATAAAGTTAGAAATTGCAGAGGATAAACTTAGTGAAATGAAGCAAATGAGGCTTTGGAATAAATCCATACGTCGTTGTTCCAGGAATAGAAGGAAGCCTGAAAACAAATGTGCAAGAAAAACAGCTGAAAAATAGCATGGTCATTAAAAAAGTTTAATTTAGGGCTCCAAGCATTAGTCATTTAATCATCATGGCAACAGCAGTAGTACTGTTTGGGAAGAAAAGAGTGGAAGGAAAGAAAGGTAATTTTCATTACTCTGAGGTCCCTAAAAGCTTTAAAATTGCTCTGGTCAGGTAATAATTTCTGTTCCTTGGGCATAGTCTTAAAAAAAGGGATGCAAAACTGCAGGTCTTCTCTCTCTGCTTGTGAAATGATTCTTTTTTGTAGTCAGCATCCTTTTCCAAGAAATACTTGATTGACAGCTGATAATTGCTGTCATGCATCCTTGTCCTGAAATTGTCAGCCATGAGATTAAAAAGTCAAGAAGTCATTTTAGGAACTGTAACATTTAGATGTAGAAAAGGAGAATGGAGTGCATGGACGCAACATGGACAAAAGGGCTGTGAGTCCTGATTGGAATTATTTGCTAAGGATGGTATGGTGTTGTTAGAAATGGATAGCTGGTAGCATGTAAGTGAAAAGGTAACTCCCCAACATCTAGCCACAACAAAAATAAGAGGAAAAAATGCTGAAAAGAAATAAGAAAAAGCAGTGCAGTATAAACCAGACAAAGCTCATGCCCAGACAAAGGCAGGACTTCTTGGGGCACCTGGGACTTGTTTTCTGTGCATTCCTGGGCTGTGGTACAGGTCAGTGTTCCCTGCTTTCCTCCTGGAGTAGCTAATGTGAAACCTGTGCTGGGCAGGGTGTGGTGGCTGACTGAGAAATCATCTGTGTCAGCCAGCATCTCAGTCTCAAGACTGTATTGGGTTTCTGGTCTGTGAAAAGCCTCAAACCTCAGCTGAAAAACACTCACTGTCGATTCTAAAATTAGTCTGAGAGGAAGCAGAGATGTAAGTTGACTATGTACTTTCTAACCTTTAGTGTCACCCTTTTACCTGCTGGCCTACCCTTCAGTCCTGCAATACTGAATATGCTGGTCTAATCCTTGGTCATCTTTTTTTTCTGAATTATTGGGCAGCTGGTGTTCCAGGAGTTCTTTCCTTAGCTAACCAAATATGAAAGTAGTATGAAAGAACTGCTGGCTTTGGCATATGTCTACAAGCAGTTACAATGTGTGGATACAAGCTTATGAGGGGCTTTGGTTTGCTGTGCTGGTAGAGCAAAGGGAAGGAGTAAGTCATGCTTTATTCCTCCCCATGAAAAGGGTGGATATTTATCATGCATTGATAATCCAGGTTTGTCCATATAGAATTTACAGTCCAAGTGGTGTTCCACCTCTTCCCTAGACTTTTATTTTACAAGATGCAAAATACGCATAATTGCAGGTCTTTTTCCTGTTCATCCGGGCTATTCCTGCATTCAGTTCTATTTCATTGTTGTGATAGACTCTAATGCTCAGGATGACATAATTCTGTCTTTTGGAGCTTAGCGCTCCTGGAGAGGCAGTAGGTTTTGGCTTGTCAGCCTCCCATCTTCCCTCAACCATGTGAGGGCTACTTTTCATCTTTATTTTCTAGTCAGTTACTTTTCTTTTGCAGTTCTCTCATTACTTCTAACTGATCCATGTTTGCAGATCCACAAAGATATTCTGAGGCCATGGAGTATTTTTGTGGGACTTTCCTTTCACAGGATAAGAAACCTCAATTTTCTGCTGCAAACCTGCATTTTTGCCATTTTTCCCCTGCCATGTCCCACTGTATTGTGCTTACTGTGGGCTTTTACACAGTGCCCATTACTATGATATATGTATTTTGGGTTTACATATATATATATATATGTGGTGTGTGTGTATAAATAAATAAAATCATGCAACCAACATGGTTGTAATGTAAATGTCTTCTTCAGGGGGGTAGTTTTATTTTTGTTTAATGCATACTTTTATTTGTGAAAGTTAAGCTGAAGAACCTCACCTACTTCACTCATACTTAACTTGCTGTCTATTGTAACATTTGTTATTTTCAACATTGCTACTTCCCAAATTTTGCCCTCCTGCTGCCTGGGTTTTTTGGATTGTTTCCCTTCACTTGTCTTTGCCTGCTTTTTTTACAGAGTGAACCTCATTTGATTATTTTCAGACTGCATTTCTATTCCCTCTAAGTCCCTGTGCATTATAGCCTTATGGCTGATATTTTTGCAGTTCGTCCAAATGCAGTGTTTCCTGGAGATTTAAGTTAGCATGCTGTCTAGAGTCTCTCCTGGATCATTAAAGAAAATACCAAGTAAAATAGGTCCTAATATAGGTCTTTGCAATATCACACCTTCTTCCAATGTTATCCTTTGCTTTTATCATTATTTATTTGCAGCCATTTTCAAATCAAGCCACAGCATTCATCTCAAAGTGTAAATCACTATCAAATGTTTACTGAAAATCAAACACATCACATCTGCTCCTTTCCCTTCAACTCCTAGTGCTGTAATCCTAGCCAGAAAAGGGGCCAATTTCTAGCCAGATCTGCTCTTCTGAATAGAAATCACAGTTTCATTGTCCTCAGGCTTGTAGCCTGGTTTACTTTATAGGAAGCCTCATGAATTAAAACATCTGTGCAGCCTGTTCTGAAAATCATTTTTGTGGAGGGGCAGAGCTGGGAAGGAAACAAGTGGAGTTTATGCATGTGAGGGGGAGAAAGAGAGGAGAGGGATATGTGTGTGTGGAGAGAAGGGGAGTCACTTTTATCTGCCTGTGTAAGGTATGTAACTAATTGGTGACAATTAGATATATTTCTGAAGAACTGGTTGAAACCTTGAATGCTGCTTTCTAAACCATAGCTTCCCATATAGTTAGGTGTTGTGTGCTGTCCAGCTTTGTTCTCCTGTAGTCTGTGATTCCATTGATACTTGAAGCTATGGCCAAACTGAAGACACAAGAAGCCAACACTTCAGGGATGTGTTACTTTCTCACTCTTAAGTGCAACAGGTTGTTTTGGGTAAGAAACAAAGGAATTTAGGCAAATTTGAGGAGATGACAGGGACTGTAGGATAAAAAGTGAGAGCATGCTTAGCAAAGAACTCTTTCAATGGGGAGTATGAGTTATAGTCCCTGGAGATCATGCAAAAGGCATCCGATTTGTGGCTTTTTGCTTTGACCTGGCCATAATAAAATCTCAAAAGTTTCTGGTGACAGTAATGCCTGTGGTGTGCTGGCTAGAGTAATATTTTATACCAGTGATTTAAAAGGATTGTTAGTATCCCTTTTCAGCTGGGGCAAGTGGCTGGGAACAGGCAGAAATAAATTTAATCTATTTTTCTAAGAAGGCTCTGCCTGTATTACTGGATCTCTTACTGCCTTTTCTTGCTCTTGCCAGCATCCCCTCATAGCCCCTGGCATTTGCTACCTGCTTGCAGCCCAGCCTGGACCACCACTCATGATGGGGAGTATGAAATGTGTCAGCTTTTCAGCTGGGGTGTTGGTACCTGGAGGTTCCTGGTGGAGAGCAGGATAGGGCTTGGGGGGGACTTAGGCTGTACTTTGTGCTGCTGAAGATGTATGAGTTTGCCTACAGGTGAAAAGCATGTCCATCCAAATCATGGGGAAAGGGAGTAGGGGTGTTCTTCTGTTTTGTTTTGTTTTTGCTAGAAGTGCATCTTGAGCAATTAACTCATCAATTGCTATTGAGGTTCCCGATCTAAGCCTTTAAAATTGTTCCTAGAATGTTTCAGTACTGTTTGTGTGAGGTGTCATAAGAATTGAATCTAGCAAGATGCTCTGAAGAGATGTTAGAAGCTACGTTTTGTAATAATCTTACACATTTTCATATATTGTACTGACAGCGTATGCCTACAGCATTGTGGCAACTGCAGGCCTAGTTACACCTCAGAAATGCCTTCATCCTTTTCCTATTCCATGCTACATTTTCCACCTGGATTATCCCTTTTTCTTTGATGGCTGCACTAAAGCAATAAGACTAAAAGGACTGTAGCCACCTTTACTTTGCAATCCTGGGCTCTTTACCCAGGCTTATTGGGGCACAGACACGAACTGAATATTCCAGGCCAAAAGTCCAGACCTAACACGTGCCACCTCACAGTCTGTCTGACCTCGTCCTCTTTGCTAAAACAGCATGGTATGTAGATTCTGACCAAGTCAGAAAGCATCAAGGAGTGTCTGAAGTACACAGAACAACGTGGGACTCACAGGCATCTGCTGATGCACCCCTTCCTGTACAGGTGGACCAAGTCGTGGCTGGAGCCCCCAGCCCTGCTGGCCCTGAAACTGGGGCCAACAGTGGTTGCCGACCTCACTCTGCTGCCTAAGCTGCTTTGTGTAGCCAGTGGGTCTGCAGAGTACTGCTATGAGTGAATGACTTGGTTTTCATTTGCTTTATTGTTTACTACGATGATCAAAGGAGCCACTCCTTGTGATTGAGAGGAGCCTTAAAATCTTACTTAAGAGCACAGATACTCTGGGCTTTGACAGATGTGCTTTGAAAATAACACAGATGTGCAGTGTCAGATTTCACTGCTGCACGCTGTGTCTTTGTTTCAAACTGTAAATTTGGCTAGTAGCGCTAGGCATGTGCTTTCTCAAAGCCTTGCCTTCTGCAACACAGGAAAAACAAGTTTCTGGGATGTGGGTGTTTTTCCCTCTGATATACCCACTTAGAGAGATTGAAAGGAAAATTATCTTGGCAGATTGAGTGCTCAGCCCTGCAAGGCTGCAAGGCTGTGGGTTATTTTTAACCTAACTACCTTGAATTAAACAAACGCTTAAGAATTTTTTGCTTGAATTGAAGGTGAGGCTCAGTGGACTTTATTTGCAGTGAAGCTCCAGCCAAAGACATGTTTCTTGCATTGAGCTCTGCAGAGTAATGCCTGTGGCGTTGTGCTGCCCTAATGAGCGGTGCTTGATTTTCTGAAGCACTGGCTTTTATGAATTGATGTGAGAGGATATGCAGCTCCAGAGCAGTTTGCTCCTTTCCCGTTCTCACCCTTCCTACAGATGTGGTGATCACTTTGGACTGGTGACATTTTAGATGGAGCATAGTCTCCTTACACTTGCCTGGCAGTGGCTCATTAACTGCATGTTAATTGAAACTGAAAGTTTGTCAGATGATTCAATTCAGTTACATGTTAAATGGATTCAGTGCAGTAAGCATTACTGCTGTGATGAAAATCTCTGTGGAGTTGATTTGTGAACTGATTTGGGAAGGATTCAACGGCTTCATCAGCAGCTCTGAGAGATCGGCATTGGGAGAGCAGCAGAGGTAGCCGTGCTTCTAGCAAAACAAATCCTAATCTTGTCTTTCCCCTTAAATGGCTTTAATTACGGCCCAGTATGTTCCCTTTCCAGGACATGTGTTAGGTAGATAAATTTACTCTGGAGACCTGAGAAGCGAAGAATAAAATGGGAAGAATTGAAAGTCTGGTTTGAGTTCTGTAATCTAAATGGCTGAACATGTTGAATTCCTTATCTCTCAGTGGATTGAGCGCTCACAAAATTTTCCTTACATTTAAGTTTGACTCAAATGTAAAAGTATGTTAAAAAAAAAAGTATCTACCTTAAACTTAAAGATGGAAAGTTTCCATCTTTCATAGCTCATCTTTTATACTTGGCCACTGCAAAAGTCCCTCTTAAGTGAGCAGTTTATTCTGTATGCTGTACCTGCTTATATGCTTGGTTTCTGTCTGGAGCCAATTTTTATTGCTGAGTTATAAACCCTTTGAAAATGTGGGCTTGTAATGGAAGCACTGGCAGACCTTTAACTAGGTCAGTTTTATCTGACTCCATTATCTTTGCTTTTTTGGTAAAGCATTAAGTGGTTGTGTATTTGTTTTTCTCGCAGTCTCAGAATTTTGACATGAATATATTACTGAATTGTTCTTTCTTCAAAATGTCATGAACATGCAGCGTTAGAGAGTTTATACAGACTTTGCAATCATCTTTAAAAGTAAATTGAGCTGTGTCGTATTTCAAGATTTTCTTGCTAATACAGTACATGTAGTCTGTAGTATGTCATTACAATACTAATACAGAGTTTGATTCTTGTCCTGCTAATCTTGAATTTTGTTCTGTCTTTTGGGCTTCTTTCTGCGTAAAATGACAATGGGGTTTTTTCGTTTGTCCCATTCAGATGAAAAGCCATACCACTGCAACTTTTCTGAAGAGGAAATCCCGATGGTAACCTCTCAGTTGGTTGAAAACCCAGAGCTGGGAAGCCGCAATGCCAGAGAAAATGTGTCCAGAGAATCTAAACATGAGATTCCTTCCCTGATGTCGGCACTGGGGAGTGTCATCAAGGAGCCCTTTTCGAAATACCAAGATTTAAAAGGTTCCATAGACATGAAGATGCCAGCATTTCATCATGGCCAAGGGCTTCCTCACTCCAGTTGCATTGCTAGCTTTGCTTTGGGTGTGGGCCAGACATCTTCAAACATGGTCATGGACTTTAAAACATCACTTGAAGTTCAGGCTAGCTGTGCTAGAGAAAATTTACTAGACTTAAAGAGGGAGCATCCTCTAATAGAAAAAGGTGCTGAAACTCAAGAGATTGTTCCACTTGATTTGAGTGAAAAATCAACACGGGATAATTCATGCCATAAAAATCTGAATACATCCTTGCAGGCTGCTTTAATTGTCTACCCATGTCCTTTCTGCAGTCACAAAACCTACTACCCTGAAGTCCTGTGGATGCATAAAAGAATATTGCACAAAATCAGCTGTAACTCTATGGTTCCCCCTTGGGTTCAACAGAATGGATTCAAGAGTATTAAAAGCAACCTGGTCTTTCTGGCAAGGAGTGGACGTACTGGCCCCCCTCCTGTTCTTGGCGGTAAGGAATGCCAGCCTTTGCCCATTGCCAGATTTACACGCACTCAAGTGCCAAGTGCGTTGCCAGGGTCCAAAAGCAGCTCTCTTTCTTTTGGGATTTCTGGGAAGTCTGGGAGTACGCATCAGTCAAAGGACAGTCATGCCTTTGGCCAGTGTGGTCCACGGTTATCAGGTCTGGATGGGTACAGACAGCCCAAGTTAAACCATTCCCAGGAGCAATACAACATAGCAGCACAACAAAAAAGTAAATATGAAGCAAATTCCAAACTTATGCAAATAGGAGCCTATAGCAGAAGCATAACGCCTACTCAGACAGTCATATCCAGGCCTAGCCCACAGCCCGCCAGCAGTAAGCAAGTGGAAAAGTATGCTGTTCCCCAAGGAAGTACTAGTTTTGCCTCTCCAGGTAAGCACTGTGCATCTGAGTCCATGAAGGCCAAATTCAACCCACCGATGCAATATCATCCTCTGTGTAAAAGCGAGCAGTACCCTAAATATGAAGAGCCATTGGTGCCTCCAAGGGAGTCTCACATGAAGGCTGGGAATGAGATGAGGACATTGGCAAACTGCACAACGGTAGCACGAGCGAGTCCACTGCTGCAGCCCCAGCCTAGTGCTGTGGCAGTTCCTCCGGCATTACACTCCAGCAAACAGGATCTGGGATCAGATGGTCATGAGAAACATTTGGACGTTTTAAATATCTTTAAAACATACATTCCAAAGGACCTTGCTTCGTTGTACCAAACCTGCGGTGCCAACAGCCCTGTCCTGGATCACACAGGTAAGATTTTCACAAGCCCTTCCATAGCTGAGGACACAGCTTGCTTGTTCATAAGGTGCTGTTTCATGGTTTCTTCTTTCTGACCCTTTAATGGTTGGGATTTCCAATTCATTGTTTTTATCATTTCTGGATAAGTTTAGATGGGTTTGTTTACCAGTCTCTAGCATTGCACCATCCTCCCTCATGCACTGTGTGACATTTCTGTCACAGGTTAAATGTATCTGATTTCACCTGGAATATTACTGTTCCTTTCTCCCCTCACTTAAAGCAGGCTAGAGTTACACAGATGTGCTGTCACATGAAGATCCCACTGATATGCTGGCGCTGGCACACGTCATCATCATTTTGCTTCAGGCAAAATAAACATCCTCTGGGGCTTATCTGTGATGTTGTTTTGGAGGTTTTGTTAAATTTCATCTGCAAGGAAGTCTTCCAACAACAGAGACAATCACTTGTCAGTGTCTTTCTTGACAAAAGTCTTAAGATCTTCCTTGTCCATATCAAAGACTGCAGTTGTATTTTTCAAAGTATTCTTTTGGTTTGTTTCTATGTTTAATTATTAGTAGGTAGGGCTGAGTATGTGCCTGCTCATGCACGTAAGCAGGAACGGCAGTTGTGCAAATAACCAGTTTAAAAGTTCAGGGACTAAAAAAGTATCAGAAACCTCCTCCTGACTCCTCTCAGTCAACTGCCATGTGAAAAGAACGAAAAAAAGAAACCTATGTATTTGCATTTGAAACCATAGTCTTCTGATGATCTGCCAGTATTAGTTTGTCTCAGTGGAAGCTGAACGTCACACTAATATATTACTCTTGAGATGTGTGTGTGTGTGTGTGTGTGTGTAGTGTTGGAGAATGGGAGCCATAGTCTCGGCTCTCACCATTTGTAACCCATCCTGGTTTTATATACACTTCTTCTCTTTGTAGAAGTTGTGCAAGAACTAACTCCACATACAAAGAGCACACATTCCAGACCGGTGTTTTAGTGTTCTCACTTGATAATAATACTCTCTGTTTTGTCAAAGCATTTGTGAAACTGAGCTTGACACTCCATTTTGCAAGTGGGATGAAGCCTAGGACATTTGGAAGCTGGTTGTCTGAGAACAGTAATAGTCTAGTGACCAGAAAGTGTGCGCTAGTTGACCACTGCCAGCTGTGAGGCCAGGAAGGAGCCATAATGTTTGATCAGGCCTCTTGGAGAAGACAGGGAAGGCAAAATCTTATCTGAAGTAGTCCATGGGGCTTACCTTTCAGCCACTCCCATTGTCAGTTTTGCTCAGTCATTTGAAAAATAGTGCTGTGCAGGAGCCAACTGTTACTTATTTCTATGGCGTAGATTGTTTCAGAGTTGGTTAGAGGCCATGTGATGGCTGTAACTAACATGAGGTTCCTGGTTTTTGTTAAGGAAGCAGAGGAGGATATGCTCAGTTTCTAAAACTGCAGAGTTAGCGTTCCTGGTTTTGTCCAGTTGACTTTGCTTTTGCCATCCCAGTGCTTAGGAATGTTGTCTAAAGTTTCTCCCTGCATGCTTCTTGCTGTAAATACCAGCTAATTGTTCCACCTATGACCTGGGGTACCTGCATGTGGGTGCCTTTCTTGATCTTACTTCATGCTGCATTGGGTCAGCCTGAAGTTTTACTGAACCAGTGAGCTCCCAGCCATGTTAAGAGGGTTGGAGAGAAACAGTAAAAGCCAAGAACTAGAAGATGGCTTAGTGAATGCAGGCACCAGAAAAGCCATGAGGACTGTTGGGGTAAATTAAGTAGGAGCAGGGTTTCCAAGGAGGTCACTGTTTACCTGCTTTTTAAAGGAGGAATTTTATTGCCAAAATGTTTTTGCTGGGCAGTGATTTCCACAGACTATTTAACTGGAAGTTATTTAGTGCCCATCTCGGCTTTGAAATCTCTTCTTTCATTCCACATGTTTTATAGCAGTCAAGTTTTCAGAATTTGAAACCTCTTTTTTATGTAGCTTGTCTTTATTTTATATACAACTTCTAGGTTGTTGATGGTTCTCCAAACCAATTGGCATGATGGCTGTTTTTCATAGCACTAAAATAAAAAGCTGCTGCAGGCAAAAGGAACGAGATCCTACCAACTGCGAATAGAGGAGGGTAAATGAACCTTGTCTGAAAGCACACATGGCTGTAGACAGAGCCCTCTGTTAGTATGTATCATACAATTTAGTCTTAATATGGCAATCATGGCATAAAAGACAACCAAGAATCCCACTTAGGTGTACTATTTGTCATGAGTTATTTTCCCAGTTGAATGTTCCCAATAGACTTTACTTGGGTGTTAGGTATACAGCCTTATCTTGGATCACACTAGAATATTTTAGTGTGTGGTAGTTCAGTGTTCAGCTCTCTTCAGAGTGATTTGATTTATTTCTGGGATCCTTTCTTTCACATTTGTGTTTATTCCAGTGTGTCCTTGGAAAAGAGAGTTGTTGAACATAGAGTTGTGATACAGATGCAAACACAAAGCTTGCTGTGCTTGCTGCTCAGCTTGTTTCACACTGCTCAATCTTCCCAAATACTTGTAGGGAGAATATTGCTTTTGTGTTTAATAGTTGTTATTTATTTTATTAATGATATTTACATGAATTGCCATATTAGAAAAGGATGGGTTATGGCAGCAGATGCATTCATTCCCTGCTGGTCTTTTGAAACCAGCTTTGAGCATCGGTTTTGCAGGAGCTCCCATTCAGATAGTCAGGTTCCTTTACCTCAAATTGCTAACACCTGTAGTCATTCACCCTCTTTTTCACACATAGGATAACCTGAGTGATGACTCCCAGGGATGTTGCCTTGAGGTAATGATCCCCATCACTTAAAGCTCTGAACTATCAAAAGCCTTATGGTGCTCCTTAGGAAGTGCAACAATGGCATATATACCTGGAAGCAGTAGTTTATTTTTTTCCACCTGCTTTTTAAACAACTACCATAAAGTGAGTGCCAGGGAGGGTGTAGATGAAAGTCCAAACCTCACCTTTGACATTTGTACAGTGTATGTGGGCTTACAACAGCATCCTCAGTCTTCCCTTGTGAGTAACTCATGTGGGAGCACTGCTTCCATATTGTCAGGTTGAGCCACTACAGTGGCTGCTGAGACGTGTGTTCGCTTTTCACAGTGGGAGACTTGGGGTATAGAGAGATTAAGTGTCTTTTCCAGGTTCTATGAGAACCACCCTGCTGGTAACAGAGCCCCACTCTACCTGTGCCTGCCTCTCCAGTGACCAGAACAACGGTCCAGCAGAGGCCACATCTGGTCCCTCAATACGCTTTGCTCCTCCTCTTTGCTTTCAAATACAGCTGTAGTTCTGGCCAGTGAGGGGAAAATCCTAGTAACAGACAAATTTGCTTTAATCTTTACTTCCTTGCAAAGCAAATTGTCTCATTATAGTACAATGAAGCTGTAATTGAAATTTAGATGATTTTTTTTTTCCCCCTTTTTTCTGTATGGGTATATGTGATCTAGGTTTTGCCCCTAAATCATGATCTTGTGTTTGACTGCCAGGAGCTTAATTGTTGGCAGTGTGTTCAGGTACATTTTACAGACTGTGCTGCCACCTGCAGGAGGTGCTATTATAAAAAGAGAGAAAAAATTGTGGGTGGATTTGGTGTTTTTTTGCAGCCAGACATTTCAATGTATGCTGTGGTAAAAACCATCGCAGGACACTTGGTCTCCTGTACCAGAAGAGTAAATGGCAGCCCAGCTTATTTTCCATTAATTTTCAGGTACAGCATCTGTATTTCAGATGAGCCCTCTGGCATCCTGCAGTTGATTTTTCCATTGTGGGTTGTTTGGGTGTTTTTTTTAATTTGCTACCACTTCTTTATTCACAATTTTATTCTTTTTAAATGTTGTAACGGGGGAAAAGATGAAACAAAAGCTGAAACTTCACTTCCACTGACAACCCCCTGAGAATTGCTTTAAAAGCCAAAGTATTCCAGTGGCAAATGGAAACATCAACTCTTTCTTTCTGAAGATGGCGTTTTACCAAAATAGAAAAGATGATGTTCAAACATATTTTTTTAAATCATAAAAAAGCCCAATAAAAGTCAAATGTGTCTTTTTTGATCAGCAGCAAAAAGACAAAGACCAGCCCTTTAAGTCAGATGCTGTAAACTGACCTTTGGAGAAAAAGGAGAGGTTTGAGTGGTTTTCCACAAATGCTAATGGCCTAGAAAACATGTTTACCCAGGGCTGGGGGGTGGCTGCTGCTCTGCTACCAGCTCAAAATGTCCGGAATGACACTTTCATTCACAGATGTCTTTCGTCTGTGCCTCAGAGGTCCGGGGTCAAAGCAGCACCGGCAGGCAGGTAGGCAGGGGCGAAAGGTTTGATCAGTCTGTGATGGCTCCGCTCGCTCTGCATTTGTCTCTGAGGTATTGCTGCCCGGGGGGGACAGTCGGGCTCTGGTCCTACTCACTTCCTATTATCCATGTGACTTGTCTCCGCCACGCTGGAGTCACTTTGATTTGCCTGATGTACTGCTTGACAAAGCTGGGTGATGGCTGAGAAGTGGATCCAGCTGCTCTGAGAAGCGCACACCTGACATGCCAGTCCTGGTGCGGGCACATCATGGGGAGCATTTTTTAATTCAATGTAATTTATGCATTCTTGCAGTCCTGTGTGTGCCTGGCCTGTCAGCCAGTGCCTAGATGAAGGCTGACAGTTGTCATCCAGGGCCTGAAGGTAGCCTCACATAATGACACATTAGACATACTAATGATGTTTTCTTCTGGCATAATGTTTTCTTCTCAACTTTATTCTCTCCTCTCTCCCCCGCCCCCTCTTCCCTCCCTCCCTCCCAACTACAGGGATGCTCAGGACACAAACACGCCAAGGAGACTGTGTCTGCAGAGAATGTGGAAAATGCTTTACCCAAACCAGTCACCTCAGGACTCATCAGAGGTCCCATGCAGGTACCTTTTCACACTCATTCTTGCTTTCTTCCTTTCCCACTTGCCTGCTTTTGGATCCGG
This sequence comes from Chaetura pelagica, assembly GCF_000747805.2. NCBI lineage: Eukaryota > Metazoa > Chordata > Aves > Apodiformes > Apodidae > Chaetura > Chaetura pelagica. The sequence continues at coordinate 1,560,832 of NW_009952485.1, read as the reverse complement.
TTAACAAAATGCCAAGAATTACATTTCACATACCGTGCTAACCTAAGTAATTCCAGTACCTAAATGTAATAGACAGGTTTTTTATTTTTATGACTATTGCTCTTGTTCTCCGGATATTGCTTACCTGATCCCTGCCCGAACTCCATAAAATTGCAATGCATTTCAGATAAGTCTGTTTGCAAATGTTTTATTTTAATTAGAGAGTAGGGTACTCAGAAATGAATATGCTAATGAATTCTGTTGCCACCAGCACAAATTGAAATCAAAGTACCCCTTTCAGCACAACATAAGGCTTTGTTTTGCCTCATCGTTGCTGTTGACAGGAACATTTTTGCAGGAAACAAGATTTTCCTGCAGAGACCGGTCAGCCCTAAAATGGGAAATCCCTACCAGCCATTTTTAACCTGATGTGGTCTGTGGTTGAAGATGTAGGAGTCTAAAGCCACCAATGTCAAAAGACCTCCTGAGCATTGCATGAGACACTGAGACTAGTGGGTTCCTCCTGAAAAGTGTGAATGATGCATAGATAAGCCAGTCTGATGCAAAATGACAGAGGCCAAATGGTAAGTAATGCAAGAAGAGGGTCCCTTTACACACACACTGATAATTAATGTTGTCAGTGATTGCTTTCTTCAGCAGCGAAGTCTGAATTAAAAAGGGCAGTGGCCCTAGGCTGCCATTAGCACACTCTCTTACAGTAAGTGTTACGGTAAATTGGTATTTTCCGGCCACAGGCTAGTAGCTGGTGTCTTTTTTTGAACGTGGTTAATCTGTAATGGTCTCAAATAATGTACACACACTAACGAAGCTTGAATGTTCATCTGTTAACAAGCCCCCTTGTTCCCACAGTGGTATTTGAGTCTAATGGACTCCGAGGTACTGAAGTTCACACCACCTCCGCAGATGCCCCAAAACAAGTATGTTTTACAATTAATTGGATGTTTGGTTTTTAATGTGGTAGCTGGGAAAAAGTTGCACAGTGATACTCATCACTAAAGTGCTGACTCTTTTATAACGTGCATAAATAATAACGGCATTGCTTGGATTTTAACTCTTAAAGTTTTTAAGCATTTCATCAAAGTCTGTTATATAGAGAGTCAGTTAATTGTAGAGAAGATAGTGTTTAAATAAATATGTTACCAGCTTACCTGGGGACTGGGTGGGGTAGGTAACTGTAATGCACAGTGATACATAATAGTGAGATAGAACATAAATAAATAATTTGCCTTTACGACTAACACATTTTCTGGTGCAACAGTACAATCCATGCTTAGTCTGTGTTTTTCTGAAGAGTATGCATACCCTGATATCCAGTATCTGGCCTTTGAAAGGCTCTCATCCTCCAGTTGTGTGGGGTTTTTTTAATTTAATTTTGACTACAGCACTTTTCCTGTCCTCCTGTCTCTTTCTAAACAATTGCAGATGGCTTTGGCCATGCTCAGAGAATGCATCTCTGTGTTAGTTCCACCTTCATGAAGTTTAGGAATTGTTCTTTACTTGCTTAGTAAACATCCTCACTGGGCACCACCTCATTGCATAGTTCATATGCTGCACCCTTCATGGAGATTCTTACCACCTTCTCTGTTGCATCTTTCTGGCCCAAAGGCTGTTTGTGGAAGCCAGCCCCTGCCACGGGAGTATCTGAGTTGCTGTCAGGATGTAGGAGTGGCCAGCAACTCTCATAAAGCATTCAAGGTGGTGTAGCACTTAAGTAGTTGTTGCAGACAGTGTTTGCTTTGCTTTTGTGGGACAGTAGCAGCAAGATTATGATATTGTTGGAGAGGCAGACGAAAGTGTTTTCCTTGTGATGCTTATAAAATTGTGCAGGGACGTAACTTCTAGTAGAAGTATGTGACAGAGTGAAATACTTCAGCTCTGCAAACTAGCTCAGCTAGTCTTGTTCTCATCAGTTTGGTAATGTAGATTTAGTAAACCTAAGCATCTTTAAAATACTCTTTCATCTCTTTGTGCTTATGGTTTTCTCTCCTGTCCAGTCAAGATTGTATTCTGAAGGTATCTGGGCTTTTTTCCTCTAAAAGATAATCTAAGGTCAAAGTTGGAAATACATTTCCAAAAAATTCTGAAATGGCTATGTCTGTCCAGAAAGAGATGCAGCAGCTCAGTCCACATCTGGACTCCTTTGTAATTTGGGTTGTATTGTTGCACAATAAATTCACTCATTATTTTGTCTTTGTAAACTACTGCCACGCCAGAATTTATTGGCTAACTTCTTCCACAGAAAATGTAGTTTGCTTTTGCAGTCTCAGTCCATGTCAATCTGTCTTCAAAGCATTTGATTAAATCACAGCATCTCTCAATGTAGCAAAATACTGGATAGGGGTTAGCTTCCTGAATCGCTTCATCTCTTGCCAGTCAGTATTTCTTCCACAGAAGCTGCAGTATGATCACTTCTCCAGGAGATAGTTCCCTTTCTTTTGTCTTGTTTGTTCCTCAGTGTCAGCCTTTGTTGCAGTTTGTCAGCATCTCTGTCATTTAGGATTATTCAGTTGTCTGCCGTTCTGCTTGCTCTCATTGTGAGCAAGCTTTGTGCTCCCCCAGAAGACTCCACCTGCACAGTCCCTGGGCCTTAGAGAGGTAATACACTCATATTTACCTGCAGCTGTAGGGGCCTTCAGAAGCACAGAGATGAGCTTGCACTGTGGAAGATGCCTGCAGCATTCTACTAACGTTATGATTTCCCACTTTAAACATTGTCACTCTGTGTCCTCTTTTCATTTCTTAATTGGGCACAGATCTATTTGTGAGAGTTTATGGTGTAAAGTCAGTTCAAGTTACAGAAGTGCCATGCACATGCTCCAAGCAAGAAAAAATAGTTAACATATACAGTAGCCTGAGAATGAAAAGTTTTCTTCTTAGTATTAGGAGGAAATTATTCACTTTACATAATGTTTCTTCTGCACAGGTAAAATATCTCCCCTCAAGTAGTCTGCTGAAGAGTAAAACTATTGATGTTAGTATTTCAGTTCCCCCAACACCTTCAGTAGTCAACCTGAAGATCATCTCTAAAGGTTTCTTTTATGAAAGAATGTTAGGTAGGGCTTTTAAAATCCCCCAGCGTAGTAGCTTACAACAGTGCTACATTAGATAGCAATTTTCTCACAGAATAATTCTACTTCCATGTGTTAAAAATAGGTTCTACTGCCAGGTTTTTTTTAAAAATGAGCCAGTTAAATCTATATTTAGGTGTCTAAATAAGAGATCTACTTTAGGGTATGGAACCACCAGCAGGAGATGCACTCGCCATCACTGAAAAGTAGGCCACCTCTAGGGGCATGTTGAGAATACTATACGCACCCACCCAGTTTTGATAATATTAGCACTGGGCTGTATTTCATGCTTTGGTATCACCACTAGTGAAGGATAAACAAAATGCAGGAAATAAGATACTCTTCTCCTTCATAACATTATTCAGTGTGGTTTCTTACTTCTACCTGAATGCTTTAAAAAAACAAAGGAGGGCATTTTTACATCAAATTAATTTGTAGCGAACTCTGGAATGTTTCCAACTCTTCTTTGTCTAAAGGACAAAAAATGCTCATTACGTACCCCAAGTCAATACAATATGTGCAAAGTCATGTAGATTCTCTTGAAATGCTGCCATATTAAACATTATGAATATTCTGAGTATTTTTATAAATGTTAGTATCCCAATATACCCATAATTAAGCTTGCCTTATCCACAATGAATATGTATCTTAATTTGGAAACACTAGGCAGCATCCAAAGGCCTGATTTAATAGGCATGAATTCGGGGAGTGTGGTCTAGTTGCTTATACAGGGCATGACAAAAGCTGGCTCCCATTTGGAAGGGTCCCTGCGACCATGCGTATCTTGAAGCTGCTGCAGCTCTCAAAGCAAAGCTCTTCTGAAGCATGGGGTCGTTTCAGAGACACTGCTTGATGCTGCAGCATTGCAGTCAGAAGCCCAGTTCCCAAGTGCACTCAGTGGCACAGGAGGCTTTTGCAAAATGGTGACAGCAGTGGTAGCAATTTCTAATACATGTGCCTTACATAAAACTGCTGCTGCTGCATTTCTAAAAATGCATTAAAACTTGGCCTGTTTTAGGATTATAGTTTATCCTCAGTCAGTACTGTGTCTAACCATATGCTAAAAAATGTAAAAGATAAGTAATTGGGTATTTGAAAGGCATGATTTACTGTTTAGCAATGAGGAAGAATTCGGTCTAATTGAGGGTATGTGTATGTGAAGCATATTTGCAGTGCTGGAACTAGAGATACCAAGTTCTTTCACCTTTTGTGTGAGTGAAGCAAGCAAAACTCCTAAAACTCCAACCTTTGCCCTCTCTGGAAAAACACCTTTTTATTCATAGAAAATAAATTAAAAGCTATATCCCAGGCAAAAAAATAAAAAAAGTAAAAAAAAAAATAAAATCACTGTTGGTATGATGTGTATCTTTGGCTGAAGCTTTTGTTGTGCCAGAAGGTCATGAAGGTCATTTACTGTGAAGGCACGGTAGACACCACAGTTCTTGGGCTTCATTCCCTGAAAAGAGACTTGCGCAGTAGGTCCTCTGTGATAAGGGCAAACCACTTTCATTAAGGAGTCCATGAGCCTTCATTTTCTCCATTCCAAGTATTCTAAAACATTTCTTGAAGTGTTAAATACTTGAGATACCATAAATGTGAACAGTCAGAATTTGGGGAATAGACAGATTGGAAAGAACCATCAAGAAAGCACTATATACAAGTACACACACATGTACTGTCAAGAAGCTTGGGGGAAAGGTGAGGGGGCATCTGTTACCTCTAATGTTTTCATACTCCAGCAACACTACAGCCCTACTTGTGCTAAATCAACTTTGGAGTGAAGGGGAGGAGTAAAAACCCCAAATAAATTAAAACATTATTTAAACCATTGGTTTATGGGTTTTGGTTGGTTTTCCCTTTTTTTTTGCCTTTGAAATTTTAACACTGTCTGTTAGAAGTTCTATTTATGACATTTGTTCATATGAAACGTCTTGCCCCAGTTCCTTGCAGAGTTTCTACTAAAGATCATGATTAATAGTTCAGTCCTCATTATTGCAAATGTTATTTTTAAATAGTTATTCTGAGAACAAGAATTCCATTAATCAAAATAATAGATAATGAACAAATAAATGGCAACCTAATTTGTCTCGTTCATACATATGGAGATTATAATGCAAACAATCAAGGAATCATGGAGGCTGCTCTACTAGTGTCTGAGTAATATGCATGTACTCTATGTCCATTAGTTTATAAGCATTATAGACAGGATTAGCAGCTGCAGTTCTTGTCCCAACACTTTCCCTTTGCCAGCAAACTGGAGCAGTATCTGTGCTCCAAACTGATCTTTGCAATTTATTTCAATGACTTGCAATAATCTCTCTCCAGTATACTAACATGCACACAAACTGATTTTTTCCTGTTAATTGGTGAAAAGCCCTGCAAAGTTGGTATGAAAGCAGCTTTTGGCAGAGAAACTGTAGGTTTCACTTAGAGATCTTCTGGTTTTCCCATTTAAAATGCTGAAAGTGAATAAAGCCTACTTTTTAAAATGGTAAACATTTCACTTCAGGAAGAATTTAGCTGGTTCAAAATCCCACTGCCCCTCAGGTCGGGGGGGTGTGAGTGAGCCACTGGGTGAGTTTTGGCACGCCTGAAGCTCAGGTCTGTTTCCCAGTGACACCAGGAGAGCAGCTGAGTGTCAGAAGGGTCTGACCACCCTCTCACCCACCACCCGTGGCCCCTACATGCCCCTGCCAGCTGGAATGAGGATGGATCTGCCTCCCAGAACCCTGCACACTATCCCAAAAATGCACCCCTAATTACAGCTCTTTTTTTTCAGTTCTCTACCCAAGGAAACTGGGGCGAGGCGCCTGCCGTCCCTTTCCTTCCCTCCCTCCTCCCCTGGCTCGGCAAAACCCTGCCGCGCTCCCCCATGGATGTAGTGCTGGTTCGATAGGAGAAGTTTTAATGATGAATGCCTCCTCCTGGAATTGTGGCTCTGTCTCTCAGGCATGATGCAGCCGCGCAAAAATGTAAAGCATCTTTCTTGTTTTACTGCAGGAAATTCAGCATCCAACTAAGGAAGTTTTATCACATCTCTCATTCAGTTACTGTTTCCTACATTTCAAATATACTGCCATCTGTACAGCAGCTTTTTTTTTCTTTAATTTTGTTGCAAATCTTTCCGACTTAAACCAAACTTTGACTGGTAAATGTCATGAATCTTGGGCCAGGTTTAATTAGGAATTTTCTAAATCTATTAACAAAAGAGATGCACTTAATACATTATGTCAACCAGAGCTGGGCTTTCTTTAGCTATTTTGAGGGCTGCCATAGGCACAGCTTGAAACTTGCTTGGATTTTACATGGGTTCCGTATTTTATGTTGCATTAATTTAAAATGGTCTGTTTCACTTCATCAAGACTTTAGCTTAAGGATAATGCATTTATGTAAGATTAATCTTGCCATGTTGTTTTAGGATCAGGATTGTAAACTGCATTGTTCCGACAGTGATGTTCTAAATGTCATTTTAAAGCCTTTCTTGGGAGCTTCAGGCTCCCGCTTATTCATGATGTTATCTTTAATTTCACTTGATTTTAGAATATCCCTGCTATTTTTTTCAGCGTGGTAATTATTCATTAAAATTGGCTAAAAAAAATAAAAGGGAGATGACAAGGGAGGGGAGGGGAAAGCTGCCTTAGCATTTGACAGACCTGTGCAGGAATTCAGTTTTTCTTCTTTCAGCTGCCTCTGTGACCTCGAACTTCAGCCATTTTAAAACACTGATCTGGTTATGAATCCGTCTTGACTAGCTCAAAATTCTCCTTTTTGGAGGCCACCTCTTCCCCTCCTTGTTCTCAGCCGTCTCTGAACTGCTCCATCAGACGCTATTACTTGCTTTTCTAGTCTGTCAGGGCTTATAGGGGTCTGACAGGCTTTGTCTGGCTGGAGATGATTCCAAAAACCCCCCGACACTTCTGATGTGGTGGGCCAAAACGAGCGTGCGCCGCGCTAATAAAGGGTGGCGAACACCGGCAGGGCTTGCTGAAGTGTTGCGCCTGGGAGCAGAGGCCAGAATATGAGCTTTTTTTCCCTGTCTCGTCCTTCTTGCAGGGGAGAGACCACGGCGGTGCGGAGGTCACCCACACGCTGCCTCTCCGGAAGGGAACCTAGAGCCCCGTCGGAGGAGCCCCCGGGCCAGCGGCCCCTGCCCCGCCGGGCAGCGCTGGCAGCCCCCGAGCAGCGGCAGCGCTGCCTCCCTGCCAGCCATCGCCTCGCCCGGAGCCGCTGCGCCAGACTGAACCCAGCGCTCTGCCAGGAGGGGGGTGCCTCTGCGCTGTTAATCATCTTAAAATAAATGAAGATGCTACACGAGATATATATAAATTGACGTACTAATCAGTCCCATGGTTCCTTATTTCCTTTGTAATAAACAGTGGAGTTGGCAAGCACTGTGGCAGCACAAGGCATCTATATTAATCAAGAGAAGTTTGAGACACTGGAAAAATTAAACTTTATGTGATTTGGACAGCATGAAGAAGTTAAGCACTGTAACAAAAACCTCCCTGATGCTCACAATGACTATTTGATACATTTGAAAAACAGCAGTGGATTCGAGGGCTGGAGAAGTATTAATTAATGAAACTGCCACTGCCTGTCACGCTGAAAAGCAAATTAAAAAAAACCCCAAAACAACAGAGAGAGGAAGAATGGGGGGTGTGGGGAAAAGGTGGCACTCGGTGCTGAGAAAGCAATGCTTGATGAAGGATTAAAGGGACTAAAGAGAAAGACCGTCATTCTGCAATGGATTGTTTCATTACAGTTTGGGGACCACTTGCATTTCTAGTGCTCTTGCTCTTGACTGTGCACCATTAATAGTATGTGAATATGGAAATTGAAACACTTCCAGAGAAAAGCTTCTATTCTGCTTTGGAAAAGAAAAGCTAGTCAAACACTAAGAAAAAAAACCCAGGCTTCTGTGTTTTACTCTCAGGACCTTTTTGTTTGTAACAGGGCTACTTTCTTCAACCTGATCACAAAGGAAGTCTTCACATTAAAAAAAAAAACAAAAAACAAAAAAACCCAACACATTAAAAAGCAGAGAAAGAAATAATAAAACGCTTAGCTGTCTAACGCCGTTGATCTGTGTACTACTTAGAAGAGAAAAGGTGTCTCTGAACAAGTTCAGGCAGCCCTGGGCCCATAAAGGTACTCTCTGCTCCTGTGTTTGGTTCAGC
>NW_009952485.1:1532784-1552550 GCF_000747805.2 Chaetura pelagica | reverse complement strand
TGGAAAGAAAAATAACTTCTTTTGTGGTGGCAGGTTAATGTTCATGTAAATGTGTCATGTCTTGTACTTGGTGATCACTGGTGGTGTTAGAAAAAAAAAAAAAAGGCAAAAAAAAGAAGAAGCTTTATATACCTCTTCTACAGTAACTCTTTAACTGCAAGTTTTCAAGGCGGGGTTGTGGCACATAACAGGTTGTTAAACGATGCTGTGTAAGCAATTAAAAATGTATTCCACAGATATAGATATTTTCTTTCCTTATTGCTGTGACACTATGTGTGATGGTAATATTTCTGAGAGTTTCAGATTTTGCACATATAATTTTATGCATTATCAAAGTTACTGCTGCCTTGAAAGAAAACGTTCTGTGAAAATTTTTGCAAAAGCTTTACTAGTTTTTTTTAAATTGTAACATTTTGTAAAGGCAGGAAATGGATTTAAAAAAAAACCTAGCATGCTAAATATATTTTTCAAAAAAGCAATAATTTTACATGTACAGATATGATGCTAACCTTTAATACAGGTGCAAGCAACCGTTTACTTAATACAGTAATGGAATAGTGCTGTTTTTGTAGAAATGGGCTTCTGACACAAAGATTTGTTTTAAAAAAAAAAGAAAAAACCTTAAAGTGTGATATCTTTCTGTTCTAACAGTTTTGGTTGGGGGGGTTGCTTTTTTAAAAAAATCTAGTCAGTAATTGGTTCTGGATACTACTTGTTACTTGTTTTAAATTACTTGACAGTTTTTGTTACTTCGCAACACTTGCAACAATGCAAATTAACTTTCTTACATATTTTTTTTAACTAGTTTTTCCTTATGCTATTACACCAGATGTATACCAGAATTCTCTGTAAGTCTCGGTGTAGTTAGGAATGTCTGTGCAAATACTTATAAATGACTGTAATTAACTGTTCTGTAAAGTTATTTTGAGGGAGGTCGCATAGACACATTCCATTGTACACCCAAAAAAAAAAAAAAAAAAGGAGGAAAAAAGAAAAAATGAAATATTTTGCTGTGTTGCTTAATGATTATCATTTTGGGTTTGCACTAGCTTTCTCAGTTTGTTTTGGGTTTTGTTTTTGTTCTTTTGGGGGTATTTTTGCTTTTCTTTTGTTGCTTTTCTGAGTCGTATTTTCTATGAGTGAAGGTAATGGTGACAGTTCAGGAATGCACAAAAGCTAGTTGCTTAGTCTATTTGTTTGTGTTTTAGTTATTAAAACTCTTCTGTACCCTAAATGGCATAAAAGTGTAGTGTACATTTGTAATTTCTGGTTTTGGGTTTTTTTTTTAAATTGCATTTTTTGACAAGCTGATCTAGAAAATCTGAGTTAATACTTAGAGCCCAAAGCTTCTTTCTGGAGCTTTTCTGCCAGAATCTCTGACAGAGAAGCTAGTGCTGTCACTGCCATTACCAGGGTACTAATCAGCAAAGTTTACAATCATAATTTAGGTCCATGAAGAACAACAGTAGGGGAAATCAGTTTAAATAATTATATGCTGTGTATAGCACAGAAATGAGATTTTCACTTAATTAAGAAATGAGACAGGGTGGGGGAAAGCCAACCTTAAAAGACCATCTGTTTTCGGAAGTGAATCCCACAATTTCTGTTTCCTTTTTTATCATTGTATTGTATTGATTTGTTATTTTAGTTAGGCCATAGTATTTAAAATGAGTTGTGTTCCGTATTTATTTAGTCTGTGGGCTTTGTTCACCTCTTTTAAGCGACATTATAACTTTTTTGGCATGACATGCTCCTGTAAAGCCCTTTTATGACTGTTACAGGGACTTTCTACTACCTCTACCAATCTACTGTTTCTTCTTCCTAACAGGTTTTTATGGTGTTGCAAGTCTAATGTTACTTAGACAATAAAGGGTTTGATTATCTACACTGCAGATTCTCAGTGTATCTGCCATCTCTCTTTTTCCCTCTTTCTCCCTCTCTCTGTTTTGTTTGCAGTTTATTATATCTAAAGTGTGGAAGGTCTTTTTTTTTTTATAGCTGAAGTGAAAAAAAGACCTTCCTTGTTTATTTTTGTATCCTGAGGGTTGTGCACTGACCAAAATTCGAACTTGGAGAAACTTTTTCCACAGAGCTAATCAGCTACTACATTGCCATCATGCTGTTTGCATTCTTGAAATTCCTTCTGTCAGAAATGCCATTAAATAAATTGGTACTTACTGCATAACACAACGCAAATTCAAAAACCAAAACAGTTTTTAATTTTGTATTTCAAAACCACTTGAAGTCCTTTAGAAAAAAGCCTGAGCATAAATTGCTCCCCCTTTCCTATGGAAGACTCTGCTTACAAGAAATCAATGAGTTAAGAAAATTATTCTTCAGAAAACATCATTTTCTATTGGTGCAAAAAAGGTGTTCTGCTTTTGACTGTCAGTTAAAATCTGTCGCTGGATGGATTTCTAGGTGTTTGACATCGTGTACATTTTGTGCTAATCCCTACAGACACGTTGCCACCTTCTAGTGCTGTGTGGTGCTGTGTGTTGTGCAGCACGTGTACATTTGTCACGCTGAACGCGTCAGAGCCTGCATGATGTTTGGAGTTGTTTTACAAAATGACATCCTTGTAGTGGGAGCGCACCCTCCCATTTGCTTGTTGTCGTGCTCAAAGGGTCCATGACCAGGCCTTTGTATTGTTCTGTTTTGTTCTCCTTCCTTGCTGCATTCCTGTGCTGAGGTACTTAAAGCTGATCCCAGCAGCTCCAGCAGGATTGTTGGGATTCACTGACACATTTAGGGGTTCTTCCTTGAAAAACCAATCTGTGAGGAAAAGACCTGGAACAAAACATGAAGTAACTTATTTATTAGGTCCCATCTATGTAAAATGTGTGGGTTAAAAGTAGGAAAGGTTGCATTTTATGTCATATCAAATTTTCCACTCCCTATACATGGCAGCATTTTTTAAGCCAGTAGGAATGGACTGAATTGCTCAGAGTCCTGTTCCGTTATCTCTTGCTGTATTTGACAGCCCCATTCTTCGGGGCAATCCAGTGGGTGGAGACAATGCTCGTGCGGATTCACTAGGAGCTTATAGTGCAAGGAGTGCCTGGTTGATACCAGTATTTCCAGGGAAACTGAAATGAAACTGAGTACATTAATATGTATAAAAATTCCTTTTACTGTACTTTTTCATTTATTACAAATTATGAAACAATTGTTTCTGGAGCACCTAGGGGTGTAGAACAGTTGAAGATCAGAGGGAGCACAGACATACTCCCCTCTTAACTGCTTTCTGTGGGGCTGTGTGTATGTCAGCATTCTTAAGCAGCACTATGATGGTGCATTGACATCCTTAATTGTCTCAAGGCTTTTATAAATCTATATTTATACCAATACCTGTATTTTTTTTCTTCAGGTTCATTAGTGTTGCCTTTGGGAGAAAAAAAAAAATTGCAGCAAAAAACCAACCAACAACCCAACCCCTAAACCCTAGAAAAAAAATTCTGACATTGAAAGCTGGTGAACAAAGGAAAAAACACAGATGGAAAAAAATAAATAAATAAATCCTATGTTCTGGGTGTAAACAAGTGTTATTCCCAAACTGATCAAATTGATCACCTGTTAGTAGTAAAAATGAGGGACACTTGCTATTGAGAGAGCGAGAAGAATGTTGTGTTGGGACTAGGAAGAGGGCAAAGAACAGGGGATTGTTTGCTTGTTGCTGGAATAAAGGGATCAAGAGCATTAGTGTGACCTAGCTCTATTGGTTTGAGTACTGAGGTGGATGTTGCCCAGAGGGACATAAGAAAAAAATGCAAAAAACACAAAAGATCAGTAAGGGGCTAAATTGTGGCCTTCTGTAATTCAAGCAAGTAAATAGAAGACAATGTATGAGAAAAAATCAAGCTGAGGACAGGACTGAGGACAAGCCAGGAGTGGAGGGAAAGGTTTTAGGAGAATCACCAAAGAGTGGAAACTTTGCCAAAAAGGTCAAAATCAGCAGTGAGAGACATCAAAAGGAAGCTGTGATGAAGCAGAAGCTCTGAAACTGAACCAGAAAAGGTCTGTGCCCGTTGCAGACCCCCTTGCAAAGGGCTTCCATTTGGATGAAGAGGAGGGATGTGAAGGCAGCTTTTGGGGACACAGCTTGGAAACATCATAAAATAATCACATAAATTAAATTTGGTGAATCATGTTGCTCTGCAGAAATGTTCTTCTGTGGCATGAGGGTGAATGATGTTCTGACAGAAAGTAAAGGAATGCCTTTTTGGATCTTCATTCTCTTGACTGGTGAGTGAACCAGAGCTAGGACTGTAATTATGAATAGTTGAGGCTGAATTGAAGGGTCTTTCCAATACCCAAGGGGTTTTGAAAAGCATATTGCTCTTTTCGAGGAACAAGTTTCGAGGAACTGATTAGCCCAAAGCAGGAGAGGAATAAAAAAAAACAAGACAGGCAAGACTGCACAGTATTTTAAGCAGATGTTGTAGTGGAGCAATCCTTTGAGGATGCTAGAGGGTACACAGATAGCATTCTCTAGCACACAATGTTTTGATGCTTCATAATATGTTGGATAAAAGCTGGGGATGCTCAGAGCTCTTCAGAAAAAAATATCTCCTGTTAAAGTGGCTTCAGATGTTTGGCTATCTCCTTTGTGAAATCCTTTGTATCTCAAATTTAAGTTGTAGTTCATGTAGGATGGGTACATATGGCTTGATTTGTTTGTTCCTGTGTCATCAGTGTTCATCTACAAAGGTGAGTTATTTGTCAAGAGTTTAGAGACTGTGAGGTACTCAAGTTCCCTTTCTGTAAGTGAAAATCTTTGTGTGTCATATTTCATCATCATCAAGTACCACAAGAACCTTTCAAGATTTTTCTACACAGAGAAACGTCAGAGCCTGCATGATGTTTGGAGTTGTTTTACAAAATGACATCCTTGTAGTGGGAGCGCACCCTCCCATTTGCTTGTTGTCGTGCTCAAAGGGTCCATGACCAGGCCTTTGTATTGTTCTGTTTTGTTCTCCTTCCTTGCTGCATTCCTGTGCTGAGGTACTTAAAGCTGATCCCAGCAGCTCCAGCAGGATTGTTGGGATTCACTGACACATTTAGGGGTTCTTCCTTGAAAAACCAATCTGTGAGGAAAAGACCTGGAACAAAACATGAAGTAACTTATTTATTAGGTCCCATCTATGTAAAATGTGTGGGTTAAAAGTAGGAAAGGTTGCATTTTATGTCATATCAAATTTTCCACTCCCTATACATGGCAGCATTTTTTAAGCCAGTAGGAATGGACTGAATTGCTCAGAGTCCTGTTCCGTTATCTCTTGCTGTATTTGACAGCCCCATTCTTCGGGGCAATCCAGTGGGTGGAGACAATGCTCGTGCGGATTCACTAGGAGCTTATAGTGCAAGGAGTGCCTGGTTGATACCAGTATTTCCAGGGAAACTGAAATGAAACTGAGTACATTAATATGTATAAAAATTCCTTTTACTGTACTTTTTCATTTATTACAAATTATGAAACAATTGTTTCTGGAGCACCTAGGGGTGTAGAACAGTTGAAGATCAGAGGGAGCACAGACATACTCCCCTCTTAACTGCTTTCTGTGGGGCTGTGTGTATGTCAGCATTCTTAAGCAGCACTATGATGGTGCATTGACATCCTTAATTGTCTCAAGGCTTTTATAAATCTATATTTATACCAATACCTGTATTTTTTTTCTTCAGGTTCATTAGTGTTGCCTTTGGGAGAAAAAAAAAAAAATTGCAGCAAAAAACCAACCAACAACCCAACCCCTAAACCCTAGAAAAAAAATTCTGACATTGAAAGCTGGTGAACAAAGGAAAAAACACAGATGGAAAAAAATAAATAAATAAATCCTATGTTCTGGGTGTAAACAAGTGTTATTCCCAAACTGATCAAATTGATCACCTGTTAGTAGTAAAAATGAGGGACACTTGCTATTGAGAGAGCGAGAAGAATGTTGTGTTGGGACTAGGAAGAGGGCAAAGAACAGGGGATTGTTTGCTTGTTGCTGGAATAAAGGGATCAAGAGCATTAGTGTGACCTAGCTCTATTGGTTTGAGTACTGAGGTGGATGTTGCCCAGAGGGACATAAGAAAAAAATGCAAAAAACACAAAAGATCAGTCAGGGGCTAAATTGTGGCCTTCTGTAATTCAAGCAAGTAAATAGAAGACAATGTATGAGAAAAAATCAAGCTGAGGACAGGACTGAGGACAAGCCAGGAGTGGAGGGAAAGGGTTTAGGAGAATCACCAAAGAGGGGAAACTTTGCCAAAAAGGGCAAAATCAGCAGTGAGAGACATCAAAAGGAAGCTGTGATGAAGCAGAAGCTCTGAAACTGAACCAGAAAAGGTCTGTACCCGTTGCAGACCCCCTTGCAAAGGGCTTCCATTTGGATGAAGAGGAGGGATGTGAAGGCAGCTTTTGGGGACACAGCTTGGAAACATCATAAAATAATCACATAAATTAAATTTGGTGAATCATGTTGCTCTGCAGAAATGTTCTTCTGTGGCATGAGGGTGAATGATGTTCTGACAGAAAGTAAAGGAATGCCTTTTTGGATCTTCATTCTCTTGACTGGTGAGTGAACCAGAGCTAGGACTGTAATTATGAATAGTTGAGGCTGAATTGAAGGGTCTTTCCAATACCCAAGGGGTTTTGAAAAGCATATTGCTCTTTTCGAGGAACAAGTAGACACTGATTAGCCCAAAGCAGGAGAGGAATAAAAAAAAACAAGACAGGCAAGACTGCACAGTATTTTAAGCAGATGTTGTAGTGGAGCAATCCTTTGAGGATGCTAGAGGGTACACAGATAGCATTCTCTAGCACACAATGTTTTGATGCTTCATAATATGTTGGATAAAAGCTGAACTGATTAGCCCAAAGCAGGAGAGGAATAAAAAAAAACAAGACAGGCAAGACTGCACAGTATTTTAAGCAGATGTTGTAGTGGAGCAATCCTTTGAGGATGCTAGAGGGTACACAGATAGCATTCTCTAGCACACAATGTTTTGATGCTTCATAATATGTTGGATAAAAGCTGGGGATGCTCAGAGCTCTTCAGAAAAAAATATCTCCTGTTAAAGTGGCTTCAGATGTTTGGCTATCTCCTTTGTGAAATCCTTTGTATCTCAAATTTAAGTTGTAGTTCATGTAGGATGGGTACATATGGCTTGATTTGTTTGTTCCTGTGTCATCAGTGTTCATCTACAAAGGTGAGTTATTTGTCAAGAGTTTAGAGACTGTGAGGTACTCAAGTTCCCTTTCTGTAAGTGAAAATCTTTGTGTGTCATATTTCATCATCATCAAGTACCACAAGAACCTTTCAAGATTTTTCTACACAGAGAAAAATGATTTATATATCTTCTAAATATTCTTCGTTCTGGTATGACATAAAACAAAAAGGTCAGTGGACCTCCAGTTCATCTTACACTCAGAATTTAATCTACTTTCCTGGGACAAGGCAGTGTTGTGCCTTGCCTGGAACAATTAAGGAACCACTAGTGGTTTCTGAGACCCAAGGCTTTCCACGAAGCGATGGAACTGTGCTCTGATAAACACACTTCTGCCAGGGATTGCCCCTGCTTAAGGTAGGTCACAAACTGAACCATTTCTTGCTTTTTCCACATGTTCTCATAAGAGTTGTGCTGATGCTACAGGGACACTGGGTCTGTTCTTCCAGATAGGAACCTCTCTCATGGGAGGTCACTGTGATCAGCTTACCAGTGGAGGACCATAAATGGCAACCTGTTTGCCAGCTGCTGCTTTCTCAAACTTTTATTCTTGTGTTCCTCTCCTCCCTCAGAAAGTACAGATGCAGGTGGTTGCTTGTGCCATGGAGGAGATGCCATCTCCAGAGTAGTGGTGAGAACAGGCACCTGGGAAAAGTTTATGTCAGCAAGAAGTCCATGCCAGAGGCTCACTGAGAGGCCCATCCTCTCCGCCAGAGGTTCCCTACCTGCCTCTTCTGTCAAATGGCAAACTGGTTGTGTGGCCATGCTCCTCATACTGTGCAAAAGCCTGCTTTGGATGTAGGAATGGTTGTTTTTTCCCAAATTGCTCTTTGTGGGGTTTTTTTGTTTTCTTTTCTTTTCTTTTAAAATACTGACAGGCTAGAGAGCATGCCTGGACTGTGTTGTTAGAGAGCCAGTCTGGAGGAAACCCAGTGCAGATGCAATATTACGTGCATTTTGTATCTGTCAGTACAGTGGGTCTGCTGGCAGGCTCTAGGAACTCTGCACTGGCGGATCTGGAATTCCGCTATTACGTGGAAATCAACTCAGGTTTTCTCTCTCTAGTAGCTCACCATCTCTGCTTTGAGAGGGCAAGGTTGGCTGCTGCCACAGGCCTTAGCCTGCCCCTAGGGTGATGAGGAGGGACAAACACTTGGCACTTCCCCAGGAGGAACACACATGTGTGACTCTTCCTAGTTCTTCCTTCCCTGACCCACTTGATTCCTAAGTGCACAGCCAGCAAGCAGGGGGAAGCTCTGCCTGGGCACAGCTGTATTTTGGGGGGTTTTGTTTTATACCAACTGTGCAATGAGAGCAGCAGAGGAGCCAGAAGGCCTTAACTCCTGTAGCTAGGGAGGAATTTTCAGACCTCCCTGGAGGACCTTGCACATGATGAGTGACAGACTCTGAGCAGTGACTTCTGGAAAGGCTCAGTGCAAGTCTGTTCACCCTTTGCAAGTAAGGGCTCCCTAGTATTTGGCTGGAGGTCTTCTATGGGCAGACTTGAGCTGCAAGAAGCCTGTAGGAACTTCCTGTGCTAGGCTGACTGCACTGCTAGGGTTAAATCCAAGCAGAATCAAGGGAAATGCCAGTGAATTCACCATTTATTATTGCTGGAGATAATCTGATGGGTGATTTTATAGATCTGGTTCTTTGCTCAGTGTTGTACATGACGTTTGACAAAGTAATTTGCCTCTTACAGTGTTGAGGGTAAGGGGAAAGACAGGGAGCAAGTTTAAAGAATGACGTAGGCTTTTTCCTTGCTGCTGGAAAGGCTGATTTACTTTACAGCACACTGTTTATGGGCTACTCCATTTCCTACACAAACCCTGGACATTTTAGTGCTTTCAGGTTTAGAAACATCTAAGGAATTCCCTACAAAGTTAATGAAGTTATTTTTATTTTGGTCTTCCAACAGCACAGTGTGAGAAATTATGTGGCTTTTGAGGTGCTGTAAGTAGAAGAGGAATAATCCAAGTGGCAGCAGTGTTCTTATCCTAAACTGCTACTTTTTCAGAGCATGACATTAAATTATTTGGTAACTGAGTTTGTACTCCTGTGCATTGGTTTTGTTAAATAAACTGTGACTTTAAAATGAGGCACAGCTGGAGGCACCATTAAAACCACCTGAATTTTGCTTCTCAAGTTGTGTGTTCTGAGTATTTTGCAGAAAATGAGTCTTTATTAAGACACTGAGAGTTTTTAGAAAACGAAAAACAAGCTCTTTAGCTTAGAGAATGTATTTTGACTGTAGCCAGAATTACAGTACTTCGGGAATTTGAACTTGCAAGAAACTGGTGAATGCTGAGGTGGCATGGGAAGAAGCACCAGGGTTATAAACCTAGATGTTGACTTGGCCGTGTTATTACTGAGGCTGGTTTGGTAAATGTGACTCCAGGGAACACAGGTGCCTTGTAGGGCCTCCTCTGGTCATTTTTCATACTACTTTTGGCAGAGTAATTTTCTTTGTAAGATTACAGTTTCTTTTATTATATAAAGGGCCTTTTAGGCAGGAGTCTGTGCTGGGCACTGTATAGTAGGAGACATTTTATGATGTGAAAGGTGCATGTGGGTTGCCATGCAGAAGTGACTTTGAGCTGGGCTAGAGGGCAAATTCACCCTCTGCCCACCTCACTTACCTGCTTGAGTGCCTTTAAGCTGCCTATAAGGCAAACTACTTGGTGCTTTGAGAAGTTAAGTGCGATGCACAGGTGACACACACAGTGGTCTGAAGGCATTACCTGCCACGGGGATGGGCCCTGGTGCTTTCAGTTTCAGTCAATATGCTCTGAACTCATGCTCTTGCTGCAGCCAAGATATGAAAAATCATGCTGGCTGGGTGGCATTGCTTGCCACAAGGGCAGGTGGGATCTGTAGGCAGTCTTTCTTAAGACTGAGCCCAGGCCATCCACTGAGGCAAGCTAGACATCAGAAAGCAGAATTTCACAGGTCAGGTAAATGTAGGCAGGTAGGAAAGCTATGGAGGAGCCTCATTCCACAGCTCCTTGCATAGCGCAGCATACTGAGACACAGAGCAGGAATTCCGTAAAAGACATGGTGACAATCTTTGCTGGGCCAGTACGAAGGAAGTGTATCTGCTCCCTACCCTACTGCCATCTGTAAGGAAAGATGTGTCCTTTTTATTCTTCCAAAAGATGCTCTAACAGGAGGACACTGAACTGAGAGTCTGTGGAAGCACAAGAAATTGACAGTCTTAAACCCGCCCAGGTAATGATGTGGAAAGTTTGATACTTAGCTATGTCTATAGAGTCTTTAATTGTTGTTTTTAATTATTCTATCTTTCTGTGTGTCAATGTCACTTTTGTATCATTAGAAGGATGCAAGCTGATTTTTAGAAGAGGCTGAAAGCCTTTGGAATTCTCTCCATCCTTCTCCAACATGGAAAAAGAGCCAACTCTTCTCCTCCCCACCTGTGTGTATTTGAATCAAACACATTAACATCATTTTGCATAGTCACTTGGCTGACTGTGAGGACAAATTTGACCTCCAGTCAGTGATACATGGGAACTGTATATATGCCTATTTGCGTAGTTTTATATGAAGGATAGAGGTTGGAATAGGGATTGTAAAATGGTCTTGCACCCTACACACATCTGGGGAAACTGTGACACCAGTCCTAGAGCCGAGCTACTTAAATCGAGATTAGCATGCAGCTGACGTCATATATGAGCTCATAAGGTTTTAACTGAAGTTTCCTCCTTTGGCAAGAAACACATCTTTAAAAACTAACAACAACAAAAACTAGCAAAAAACTTGAATTAAAGTAGTCTCAGAAGATGGAGGTAAACAGATGTAGTTGCCCTGTGAATCAATTGTGAAGCAGCAATGAAAATGATACTTAATATACTTTAAAAGATTTGGCTTTAGTATGGAAATGATCCCAGTTGAAGTGAAAGCAATACTATCTATGTGGGAAAGTGGCATTGAAATATTATTTCTTTCTGCCGCTTTTTGTCAATAAGAGAGGCTTGAATTATGCATTAGCAAGCTATAGAGATATGGAAGATAATACAGAAAGGTTATGAACCCAGAACAAAAGAAGGGGAAACAAGGTTCAACTCAGTAATATATCACTTGGAACATATATAAATGATTATAATGCTCTGCACATTATAAAGACAGTAGTCACATATTTAAATGAGAATAGAGCCATTGCTTCAAGATTTTTCTTCAAATATTAATTTGGGCAATGTAATTAGTTCTTCTTGGGAAGCCTTGCAATCTTCAGCATGTTTAGAGTTTTGTAGAATATTCTAGAAAATTACTCTTCTGTAGATGTACTTGAGATGTAAAATTTTACATAGATACCAATTTGTATTCACATAAATGAAATTTTGAATCACTGGCTGTGAATAGTCATCTCTTGCAAGGAGAGCAATCTTTGGGCAGAGATGGCCAAAGCAATATTAATTCTAAATGCCAAATACTTGGAGAAAAACCATAAGCACAGAATTATTCACAGCATTTTTATCCCATTATTTTTTTTATAATGTGGCTTGCTCCCTAAATTGACAAAGGGAAGCAAAAAATCATCAGCTAATTGATTTTCTATCTGCTGGTAGTTAAGAAACAGTGCATTTCTGCAAAGCCCTTCCCCTTGAGTGACATTCAGCTGCTGTTACCCACCATCTGCTGGTGCTTCTCCTGACCTTGGTACCCCAGCCTGTACAGGGTACTCGTCTGCAGCAGCAGGGGAAACGGAGAAGGCTGCACTTCAGCCTGACCTCAGCAGCCCCGGGTTTATTCATTATGTTGCTTTGATCTATACAGGACATGCACTGTTCCCCGATCAGTTTTATTTGGAGCCAGAGCACTTGCTCTCCAGTTCCCAAAGATGGAGCAGCATGGGATGGGTAGATGCAGGGGAGGACAGAGCTGCTGTTGAAACATTGCATTTCCCAGTGGTCAATGGGGTGATTCATGGGGTGCTTCTCTGGGCCTGGTATGACCCTGAGAGTTTCTGGAATGCCAGCTTTGAGGCCTTTGGCAGCCCCACCACAGATGGCACTTGGGCAGATGTTGGAGATGGATTCACTCACATCCTTCTTAACTCATGGAGCAGATATGCATCACAGTGGATGTGAAGGAGGGAGGCTGCTGTAAGCCTGTTGAGATACAGCCTTTCCCTTTCTCGCTCAGCTTTGGTGGTGGTTTGGAGCCCATCTCCCTCAGTCTTCCATGCAGCGCAGTGGGCACCACCAGTCCTCACTGTGTCCACTGCCCACATGTGCAGGCACGGCCACCTTCTGCTCCCAGAAGTGCTTTGCTGCTGAGGTGGTCTGCCCTCCTGCAGCTCAGGGAAAAATGATTTCATGGTTTTGTTGCTCATGCTAAAAATGTAGCTAATATTTTACATTTTTTTAAAATATGATTTTGGGCAGCGATTAAGTAGAGAAAAGATAACTACAAAAGCTTTGGTTCATTTTTTAAAAACAACAATTATGGACTGTGAAAACAGGTCATCCAGTGACTGGAACTGTTTACTAAATCAATGAGAGACATCTGATGTACACTTGGAGTTCCCTGAGCTGTATCATTAAACAAGTGTAAGTTAACCAACCTTCAGTCCACTGTTATTTGCTTTTAATCACAGCTGAGGGAGCTGCTTAAGAAAACTCTTGGGAAAAGCAAACCATTTTTTCAAGAGAGAAAGAGGGAGTCCAAGGTAAGCATTTACCCATTGCCAAGATTCTTTAGATCAATTTAGTGTCTCGTTATTTGGTGAATAAACCACCTGGCATTGCTTAGAAAAACATCAGTATAATTCCTTTCCAAGACAGACCTAATTGTATAGCAGTGTGTGGCCATTATTTAGTTCCACACCCAATCTGAGACTGGGAGCACATGCCACGTAGTTTCATTCTCTTTTCTTTTTAAAAACAATGTTCTTAAAAAATGAATAATAGAAGGAAAATGATCCTAGGTTTGGCTACTCATACTGCTAACTGCCTTGCTCAAGGAAGGTGCCAGCTGAACCTTTACTAAAGAAGTAAAGATACACACACTTGCCCCAGCATTATTGTGCTCTTCAGTGGATGGGTATGATGGGGAAAACAGAGGAGACTTCACTGTTGTCCTTTGTGCAGTTACTTTTCAGGCTTATAGACAGGGGCTCCATTGTCTTGAATTAGTAATCAAGAAGCCTCTCATTTTCTTCCACCTTGTTGCACAGTCACAGTCTCCGCTGCACATCAGCATGAAGATTGTGGCTCTTGGTTACGAAAAGCGACATGATTCTTGACATTCGATCATTCCCAGTATTCTCACTGCAGATTTTGGGAAC
The DNA here is from genome assembly GCF_000747805.2 of Chaetura pelagica. Lineage (NCBI taxonomy): Eukaryota > Metazoa > Chordata > Aves > Apodiformes > Apodidae > Chaetura > Chaetura pelagica. The sequence goes on along the minus strand of NW_009952485.1, from coordinate 1,539,034 downwards.
CAACTCTGAAGACCATTCAGTGGGAGCTGGTTGGGATGTTGCAGGGATATACATACAGTTCCTTAACTTTATTTAGTTGAAGCACTGCTGCATATTGCACTAGGCATTACAGCTTTTTAAATTTGTGTTTCACTCCTGAGCATATGGTGAACTGACAGTAATTAAGCCTGACAGTCACGGATGCACAGATCACTTTGGCTAAGCAGTTTCCACTTGGAGGAAGCAATATCTCAGGGTCACTGGGGGAAATAGGTAAATGCGTCTTTACCCTTATTGTATAGCCAATACCAATAAAGAGCAGAGCAGGGATGAGTTCTTGCATTCTGATATCCTGCAGGTGTGAAGGCCACAACTTCATCCACCTGTTTATTTCTGCTTGTTATCATAGAGTCACAGAACGTTGGTTTGGAAGGGACATTAAAGATCATCTAGTTCCAACCCTGCTGCACTGACAGGGGGACTTTCCACTAGATCAGGTTGCTCCAAGCCCTTCCAACCTGGCCTTAACATTTCCAGGGAGGGGGCAACTACAACTTCTCTGGGCAACCTGTTCCAGTGTCTCACCACCCTCACACTAAAGAATTTCTTCCTAATGTCTAACCTAAATCTACCCTTCCCCACTTTAAAGCCATTATCTCATGTCCTATCTGTACATGTCCTTGTAAAAAGTCCTTTCCCAGCTTTCCTCTAGCCCCATCAGGTACTGGAAGGCTTCTATAATTTCTATCCAGAGCCTTCTCTTCTCCAGGCAGAACAACACCAGCTGTCTCAGCCTGTCCTTGTAGGAGAGCTGCTCCAGCCCTCTGATCATCTTTGTGGCCCTCCTTTGGACTGACTCCCAACAGCTCCATGTCCTTCTCATGCTGGAGGCTCCAGAACTGGACTCAGTATTCCAGGTGGGGTTTCCTGAGAGCAGAGTGGAGGGGAAGAATCACCTCCCTAGCCCTGCTGGCCATGTTTCTTTTGATGCAGCCCAGTTGGCTTTCTGGGCTGCAAGCACACATTGCTGGCTCATGTTGAGCTTCTCATCAACCATCACCCTCAAGTCCTTCTCTGGGCTGTTTTTGATCCTAAGGTGTAGCTCCCAGTAGTTGCTTTTTGGTGAGTTTTTTGTTTCAGGCAAGCTTTTGGGAAATTGTGGCCTGCAAGGGGTTGATGGCTTTTTCCTGACTGTTGCTAGCTGCTGTAGTATGCAGTGTCCTCTTGCACTCTGAATGGATGCAAAATAGGAAGAGTGAGACCATACAACCTGTGTAGCCTAGGGGGTGAGCTATCTCTGGTAACTGTGTCTGTCTATGAGAAGCTCATGCTAATTTTCTTGCTACACAGCCTGAATCACATTGCAATTTTCATAAGACTTTTAGAATTTTCAAACTCTTGAAAATATAATTGTCAAGTTAATAGAAATAATGTCCATAAAACATAACAAAGCTTAAAAAAAATAAAATAACGGGGCAGCTATAGACAGTTTCTGGGTAGAAGAGTAATTCAGAACTTGGGTGGCTTCCTATCAGTTTGGGGCCTCCTGCAGGCTGAGGAAAAAAGCTGTTGCTGCTCTCCATAGAAGTAGGAGCCTGTCCTTTCTCTTCCTTTCCAGTACTTATTATTTTTACCGCATTCATATTTTTAGATTTTGCTTTTGGAAGACATGGGGACAGAATGATACTCAGTTCCCCCTGATCTTGCTGTGATTACCTAGCATAAATCTTCCTTTATAATCCTATCACTGGGCAATTCAGTTATTTTAAATGTGAGCCTTCTTGCCCACTAATCAGTTCATCTTCAGGTTTTTAAAAGTGCTATTTCATAATGCTGCACATTCCAATTGTTTCTGAGTGTCCAGCCCAGCTCTGCCTTCACTTATCCCCTTCTTCCTTTCTGACAAGGCAGGCTCTTTCTCTCGCCCACAGTCTTGGCATTCCTTCCAAGTTGATGCACATAGTCATTTGTAATCAAAGCTGTAAATTGTATTTAAAGCTGTACTCCACTATCCATGGATATTTGAATCATAAATGAGATTATTGTCCTGCCTGTACTCTCACTTATTCTTTCAGCTGTAATAGATCCTTTCATTTGTGCTCAATTACCTTTTCCACTCCTGCATTCAGACCCTGAAAGTTTCCACTCTTTTCTTCAGGTCTTGAATGCTGATGTTGTAGCTGTGTTTGCCTCTACATCTAGCTCTTTTGTGCCACAGATTTCACCAAGTATGGTTTGTTTGTTTTGACAAGCCCAAACACCACGATTGTATTGTGCCATAATAAAAAAAAATGTTCCCTCTAATTATTGTTGGGGTGCTATGGCTCTGGGATGGGCCTCTTAGGTGTTTAGGCTTTTATGTCTCCAGGTTGAAGTGTACCAGGATTTTTCTAGAAGACTCATTTTGGATAGTTGAGTGTTTTTTGTTTGATTTGGTTTGGTTTTTTGTTTCCCTTTTTTTTTTTTATTCTGATAGATCAGTGAGCCAAGTCACAGCAATCGTGTCATGAAGAGTCATTTTTAGAACAGCTCCCCACAGCGTGTGAGTACATGGAGTCCTCTCCCTTTTGCTGCAGCACCCTGATGCTGAGATGGACCAGCCAGCCCACTGCCATCCCTTCCCTGGCCAGGGCACCCACCGGTGTGTCTTTTTGTGTGTATTTGTTTTCTGAGAATAAAAAAGGCAAAACTCAGAGAAAATGAGCCAGCTTCACTTCCTTGCTTTGTACTGCAAAGTGTGCACGTACATCTTCAGTGTGATCAGACAGGTTTTATATCTCTTCTCATTCCACAAATGTAGGCTGATTTTTTAACCTTTTTTTTTTTTTTAAGGGAATTGCTGTTCATTTCTGTTTAGAAAGTATTTTTAAGGGAATTCTCTTGCACTTTGAACACAGATGGCATGTTTAAATAAACATTTTTCTTTAGTACTGAGCCCTGGGATAATATTGCAAGCAGTGTAATTGATGTTTCTTTGAAACTAACATCTCAGAAAATATTTTGTTATCATCTTCCCCTTGGAAGACAATCATGACCTTTCTTTACAGGACTGTCCATGGATTGAGGGAGAATCTTTGGTTTCTGTTATGGATGAAGTTTGTCTTTAGTGCTCTGAAGGTTTCAATTAGGTTTAAACTGAATACAATGGATTAACTGGTTTTTCATTTATTTCTCTTGCCATAGACAGGCATCTCTGAGCTTCCCTAAAATTTCCTCTAAAGTTTTCCTATACTGGGACACCCCAGAATTAAAAAATGGAATTAAAAAAACTTCCATATTGCTGACACTTAAGAATGTTTCGTTTAGTGTGTAATTGCATAAAAGCAAGGGAGAGGAAGCAGGAGAAAGACGGTGAAGGTGTCAGGACATTCATTTGGGATGTGAATCTGATAACAAGCTAGGAAAATATACCAGATAGTAAAACCTTTGTTGACCTGCATTTGGTGGGGAGGATTTAGGAACTGTGTCCCTGAACCTCATCAGTAAGAGATGACTAATTTAAGCAATAAAGTATCATGCTTGGGGTGCTAGATCAGGGGCACCAGAGCTTGTTGAACAGAACTTTCTAGAGCAGTCAACTCATAACAATAACGCCTTTCTTGGCATGAAATGTAGCCAGATCCCTTCCCTCTCTCTCACCTTTTTCTCCACTTTCTCCCTCTCTCCACTTTCTTCTCTCTTTCTCCTCTTTCATCTCTCTCTTTCTCTCTCTCTTTCTCTTTCTTTCATTTTCTTTCTTTCCTTTCTTCCCTTCTTAGAATGGACATGAAAACTTCCCCAGAGTTCATTTATTTGACACTTTTCATTTGACAGCTCCAAAATGTTTAATTTTTGTGAATCCACAATCTTTATAGGTCCCCAAAGCACACTATATAAATAACAAAACCATGGCATTGCTATTCAAATCCTTTATATGTATATGTATAAAAATCTCAGTCGCCATTCTTTTCTATAGACACCTTTCTCACTATGGGACCCTACTCACCTATAAGGAAACTCAATTTGAAAATCTATCATTTCCTTCTGAAAGGAAGGTCAACATGTGCCTCTACTGATACAGACTTTTCCACATAAACTGACCTTATGCAGCATTTCTACTTAGTGATTTAAAATCAGTGGAGAGAGCCAGCCATGTACAAGTCTCAGTGGCCTCATTTTATTATATGCATTTTAAGGATAGACTGTTAAGGAGGAATGTTGCTTGGATGATGATGAACAGTGATTCAGGCTGACAAAGCACAATGGAACTGCTTGGTTTATATCCCCATCTGCAGATATCCATGGTCAGGTCTAGTTCTATCCTCCCTCTTTGTACATCTCTGCCCTGGACATAATGATTGTGTCTCATCTCCAGAGTTACTGCCATTTATTTATTGCATTCTGCAGTCATTACATCTAATACTGTTATTAATATATTATTTTTCTTTGGGTTTATTTTGGGTTTGAACATTGAGTTTCAGGCTCCTGACAGCAGGGAATGATCCCTTCAGTCCAGAAGGTCACCGTACTTTACCATGAAAGATGTGTACCAATATTGTAATTGTCTGTGACATCCTACAACAGTCCAGCAAGACAGCTCACTCACTTCAAACATGGATTTGTATTTCTATGTGTTTTTTATTCCTTCGTATCCCAAGTTCTTCACAGTTTAAGGAAGGGCTGAGAGGTAGATGGAAGTCAGGGAAACAGCACTGGAAGGGAAATGTGAAAACCTCAGAATCAATACTGTGCCGGAAACACTTTAGAGGGACTTGGATGTAAGGAAGCCTGAGCCTGGCTGGTGATGGGGAAGAGAGGATCTGGGATTCTTTAACTTAGAGAAGAGGAGACTGAGAAGTGACATTTATCAACATTTACAAATACCTTAAGGGCGAGTGTCAGGAGGATGGAACCAGGCTTTTTTCAGTGATGTCTAGTGATAGGACTAGGGGCAGTGGGTGCAAACTGGAACACAGGAGGTTCCACGTAAACATCACAAAAAACTTCCTTCCTGTGAGTGACAGAGCACAGGAACAGGCTGCCCAGAAAGGTTGTGGAGTCTTCTTCGCTGGAGACATTCAAAACCCGCCTGGACACGTTCCTGTGTGGTGTGCTCTGGGTGACCCTGCTCTGGCAGGGGGGTTGGACTAGATGGTCTTTCGAGGTCCCTTCCAACCCCTAGGATCCTCTGTGATTCTATGTGATCTCTTTTTTGGGAGGTAGTCAAACGTGGGAGGAAAACCAAAATGATCCATTCTTGGCTGCTCCTGTGCTGTTTGAAAGCACTCTCATGCCTGTGCCCTTTGGTATGCCTTCTTTGGGCATCTACCAAACTGGAATTGCCTGGAAGCAAAGCAGAAGTTGTTGGAATATAAAAACAACCCTATTTTGCATCTTCAAATTAGAATGACCAGTACATTGTAAATGCTTGCTGTCCATTACCCCCATGCAGGGATGTGTGGTGGTTCGGCAGCACGGGCACCTCCAGGAGACCTTGAACCACAGATAAGACCTAAGAACGGATTTTATTCTCTGAGAAGAAGTGAGACTCTTCCCATTATTTTATCATAGTGTTTTGGTATTTAATATACAAGGGTTTGACAAAGTACTACTGTATAATCTTCTAACAATACTCATTTTGTCCCATAAAATTATTATATCCAGTCTTAAAATGTTAAATATGTCACTATTAGAGTAGAGCATCATAAAATTCAGTTTATAATATTAAAACTCAAAAATGACACAATGTTATCAATCACATTCCTTGGTAATATTCAACTTTCTTCATCTTTCTTTAATTTTGCATTTTAGTATAACAAATTGAGATTAAAGCTGCAGCCTCCAGTTCAAGGTCTCTTGGTGGTGAATGGCAGTAAAGTTACAAGGGAAGAGATAAGAAAACAAATCACACTGAAATCTAATATTTAATAACATTTCCGACAGATTAGAGAGATTTAAGACCCTGTGCTGTAATCAGCATTGGATCAGGGCAGATATGCTAGTAATTGCAGAGGGAAATGCTCTCATCTCCTTGAAATAAATGCAGATCGTCAGTGGAAGACTGGAAATATACTGAACTGCTGGTATAAAAGTGAGATTTCTTTCTGGTAGGAATTTTTAAAGTTTCTATTTTGCTCTCCCTGTGAACTCTGTGTTACATCGTTTGCATTTAACTAAGGAATTTTTATACTCTCCATTCCCCTCCATTCCTCTCCCTATCACCTCTCTGGCTCGTGCTGGTACTACACATCTTTCAGCTGGACTTTTACATTTCGTGAAAAAATGTAGGGAA
>NW_009952485.1:1523957-1532280 GCF_000747805.2 Chaetura pelagica | reverse complement strand
AGGGAAAACTTCCCTAAAAAGGAAAAAACTCCCCCCAAAAGACTTAAATTATTGTGATGTATTTCTACTTCTTTTCTACTTTTTAAGTAACTTTATCCTGAATTTTTTATTTTATTTTATTTTTTTTAGAATACAAGAATGTAGCAAAATTGTATTTTTATTCAGCTCATAAAGGAGACAAAATCTCCTTTTGAAAATTGGTTCAACTGACAATGAGCTGATGGCCAAGTTGCACAATAATGAAAAAAAAAGTTACACTTCAGTTAGTGGGGCTTTCTTTGCACATAATGTACATATCAATTACTTAGTGATGCATTATACGGTATAATCTAATTCAGCATGTCAAACTTTTCAACCCAATTTATAAATTCAGCTGCATCAGCCTCTGCATCATTTGCACCAAGTAATTTTTAGCTTCTGTAGAAATCAGCTCCTGTGGAAAAAAAAATGACTAGATTTATTGTATGTGTTATACTCTGGGACCTAGTTTGCTCAGTGAGGAAAATGAATGCAGTGAGTCTCACACAGTAGAACTAGATATTGTATATTGTATTTTGTATGCTGAGCCTTTTCCTTTCTTTTCTCTCTCTCTCTTTCTTTCTTTTTTTTCCCCCTCCAATAGAGCTATCCGGTCTTGAATATGTCAGCGTGCCTTGAATGTGCAGTCACATTCTAAGGTATGTCTTTGAACTCTTCAATGGTGCTTTGCATTTCTTTGAGACCTTTTATGAGAAGGAAATAGAGAAATGTGGACTAAAATGCTGTGCGGTTGTCTCATTATTTCTCTTCCATTAAAAAAAAGAAAAGAAAAAAAAAAGGAGTTAGTTTTTTGTTAGACTGGGACACCTCCGTTACACAGTATATTCAGCATCTACTGTTCATGGCTCCATACTGATCCTTGCAGACAGCATGGGGTATGGCGTCCCAATTTAGGAGGCCAAGACAGTAGTTCTGTGTCTGCTCTGAACAAAGAAATTATCATCCTCAGCTAGCAATTATTTTGACAAAAGGATAAATTGATTTTCAACATTTATCTCATTCCTGGTCTTTTTAAATATTTTTTTTAGTATTATTTTTCGATAGCAAAAACACCCAAGCCCAAAGCAAAACCAAAAACCCTGGGGAAAGATGAAGACTAATGGCTAGTAATCAGAAGATAATAAGGTGTGACCAGAAAAATTAGAAGCTCCCCTGCAGCTCTAATTAAGCCAGTAGGAAACATATCTGCAGAAGGATGTCAGAATGGGTCCTGTAAATGCTTGATTGTTTTTAGGGCAGGATTCTGTCACCCTTCCTCAGGTGGAGTAACATTTTTGGTACCTAAATGGTCACGGGAAGCAGGCAGTTGAGTGTGGGGTCACAGTGTGGCATTTGGTGAGTTTCAGCTAGAAGAGCTTATGCGGCAACACCCAGTGAACAACACTTAGGCTACAGTCAGCTGCCTCCATACTGCAGGGATGTGAGTGTCACCAGCCAGAGAGATAGACATTAAAGATATTTAAGGAGAAATCTTACAAAGAGGTATTCTGGCACATAAAAAGGGAAGCCAATAAAAGTTTGGTACAGAGGAGTATTCATAGAGATTGTGCTAATATATTTTATGAGGTTTCCTTTAATTACATTTACAGTTTAACAGATTTTATTTCTACATGTGTTAGCATGAAGAGGAAAGAGGACAGTCTCAGATAGATTTCCTAGAATGAAGGCAATTTTTTTTCCTCATTGTTACCAATACATCCGCTGCTCAGTGACTGTGTTTATTTTTTAAGCTTTGGGGAGTCTGGGTTTACTATCTCAGTTAATTCTCTGCTCTAACACCCATAAAGTGCAACGCATTAAAGAACTTTAATTTTTAAAATCTATTTTGCACATGCCTTTTTGACAGAAACATTCCACAAGCGGATATCTTTTTATACTGTACGAGGGGCACAGTGCCTGTCAGCATCACACAGAGATTACTGTAGAACCTGAAGTAAAAGTATTGGTGTAAAACACAGGGCTGTATACATGGGATTTCATCCAGAGCACTCAGCCAAAAGAAATACTGAACCACTGCTAAATCGTCCTAATGAGTTAAGTATTGTGTGTGGCTTTGTTATTTTAAGCAAATGCACTTGTACTTGTTTCTGGAACTGTGAGGGATCAGTCAAGCAAATGTTTCCGTGAAAGGAGAAAAATACACTTTCATAAAACTTACGCCGCCTTACTTTCTTGGTGGCAAAGTATTTAAAATAATTGTTCAACAGAAGACTAAACATTTTCTTGGAAAACTCATTTAACTCAAGAATTAGCCATATAGGGTGTCCCCTCCACTGTGTAAAATAATAAACTTCATTCTTTTTCTGTTTTACCTTTAATACACAGCTACCTTTATAAAATCCATATGTTACACATAACTAGGCATTTTTATTTGGAAAAAAAACCCAAACATCAACCCAAACCTACAAAGAATTAGACTTGCAGGTCTAAGAAAAAATATTTGGCTGGTTTCCAGTTTAAATTAGGGGTGAGGGAGTGGAGAGAGAGGGGCAAAGTAAGAAGGAAACAGTACATCTCAGCCTAGGCTCAGTGTTGGGCTGCCAAAATGGGGGCTTTCAATAGAAACAAACAGAACTACTTCAGCTTTTATGCTCTACTCCAATTTTCTGTGGGTATAGGGATTAAGTAGCTACTGCAATTTGTACGTGAATGGTTTCCCTCCCAGATGTGAAACATCTTCCAGACAGTTTGGCCGGGAGCTTTGGAAACATCTGTTGCTCCCTTTTCTCCCATCCCTGCCTCCCTGTCATCCATGTGTGTAGTAATGGGAAAAGAAACGGGGGTGATTCCTGGGTATAACCATTGTTTTCTTTGGAATAGGAGTTGCAAGTGTTTCTTTGCATGCTTTGCACTTGCTCTTGCGGGTAGTGAAACATGGAGGCATAAACACAGGACAGTGTTTATGGGGGGTAACTCTGGTGGGTGACACACCTTCGGGATGTTTCTGGTTTGCAGGGGGATTCCAGCCATTCAACATGCAGCCTGGAGCTGTGGTGGGCACAGCAGAAACAACTTTATTATATTTTTTGAGGTCTCCCAAATCTTGACTCACTGAGGCAGAGTGTTCATTACTGGTATAACTCAGGGCAGTCACACGTGCAACTCAGTAACCTCGGGGGTTCTCCCATCAACTATGTGTTGTTGGAGTCCATTGAGCTGGGACCATGCCATCTCTTGGTTTTGAAATGCCACCCACTGTCTTGATTCTCTTTTAATCAAGGATTGTCCTTCTGGAAGAGCCTTCAGGTGGTCATTAATGACAATGTGTAGGACCCACAGGAATGGAAGAGACCCTCCCTACTGCAGACTACAGTCTTTTCCTTAGTCTTCACCAGACAAGTGTCAGTCACAGCAACACTAGCTGGCTCATACACAGTATGTAAATACATTGTTCTGGCTGGATTTTCTGGGTTCACTCCTCTTTCCCCTAAAAAAACCCCAAACAGCCCACTCTGGAAGGTATTTAATTGAGCAGCATCTGCAGCTAAAAATGATCTAAGGGATTTTCACTCTGAGTGACAGACTGCAGTATAAAATTGCATTTTTGCTTTTCTTGAGAAATCAAATACTTCTGTAGTATTTTAAAAAAATAAAATACACCATTCTGTTTAGAAGATTGTTGTTTTTTTTTTAATTCCTTCTCACCTCTTTAACATAAAATGTACTTCGGCTAATCATCTTATTGGTGCATTTTTTCCAGCTGTAGCCAAGAGATACTTTGGCATAGATATCACCACTTGGAAAGGGCAGAGATCTATAAACACAGAGCATGGTTTCAGTTGTATCATTACAGGCTAAGGCATGGTATATCCATTACCAACAGCTGAAAAATGAAACAATGACCAAAAGCGATATTACTGTGTTTCTCGTGGATGCTTTACTGGGAAAGTTCAGAGAGGTGGAGGCACTCATGACAGAGACAGCTCAATAGGGATTTTTCACAATATACTTTAAAAAAATTTCTGATAAGATGCATCAGAGGTGAGCTGAATGGCTTGAGTAAAGTGCAAAAGTCAATGCACACAAATTGTTTAGGCCGCAGTTCTACTCATGTCTATACCTACAAATTATAAATACATCTATCTGGGAAGTCATGCCTTTGATTTTTGTCGCCTACTTTATCCCTGCCTCAGGTTTCTGTCTTGTGAGGTCAGTAAGTGTTTGTGTAGCTACTGCATCCTCCTCTTTGCAGGGGCAGACAGCAAGGTCCTAGCTGGACACAGCACTGCAGGTGGTTCAGGAGATGGTGTTTCCCTCTCCCTTATCTTCATTTGTTCCCCTATGCTACAGCCTGCTCTGTTCAGCAGCTTCACTCTCAGCCATCTGCTGAGTAAGAGTATTTCTACACAACACTTTTTTCATGTAGAAGCACCCATGCTACCCATGACCAAACATCCTGTGGCTACCAGGAGCCTGAGCTCATCACCCCTGCAGGTTGGCTGCTGCTCCCTGTGGCACTGATAAGCCCATGTTCACACTGGCGTATTTGGAGGGCAAGCAAGTCAAGCCACGGCATCTTGGAAGGCAGAAAATGCTTGTGTAAGCCAGAAAAATATCACAGAGGCTGTATCTCAAGCTTGCTCTATTTTCCACACTCAAATGCCTTCTTTAGTGTTACTGTTTTAAGTGAAATCTAACCTTGATTATGTGGCAGGGACCTATTACGTTATTTGACTGCGGGGTGATAAATACATTTGCAGTACAGTATCTGATTATAAAATGTTAACTGCATTTGCGGTATTGCCATAATACCTACTAACAAGGCCTCACTGTGCCACTCATTTTACAAAGTCGGTGTAAAAGACAGTCCTTGTCTCTGAGACTGTGAAGTTTAAAGAGAGACATGTCTGAGTGCTGGACATAAGCACAGAGAAACTCAATAACTTGCCTGAAGTCTTAATAGCCACTCAGTGGGAGTGCCAGGGATAAAATAAAAAGTTCCCTGAGCCCTGCTTGTGCTGCGCTCACTTGATCACTTCATTTTTAAATAAATCTGCTGTTTAAAGTGCTGTTTATAATTATCATTCCAAGGGAAGTTGATAAGGTCAATGCACAAGCACCGAAGACAGAAGAGAGTTATATCTGAAGGCGCCGTAGTGCACAGGCACTGCAAACATGGACAGGAGTGGCAAATTTTGAAGAATGGTGGTGTAATAAACTGAGGTAACCTGTGAAGTGCGAAAAATACCAGACCTTCTTGTCTGAGCAAGTGTCAGGGTGTAGCAGAGAACTGAAGCACAGGCGGGAGAAGCACAGCACAGATGGGAAGGTCACAGTGTTCTTAAACACAGTGAATGTGCTGCAGCTGTAAGGCAGACCATCAGAATAATCCATTACATACTATATGCATCTATAGAGAGATCACTTATGGGAGAATGTGGCTCAAAACTTTATTTCCTTATTTAGTTGAGAATCTGTGATTCCCATTCAGTTTCCAAGAGAAGCTTAAAACATGTCATCTGACTAAATCACAGGGGGTGTCTGATACATGAAAGCTGCATGACTAACTGATAAGACATGGTAGGGATCTGGTGATAACTCTTCTCAGTTCTGACCTCACCAGTGGCTCCTCCCGTTCAGTAGGAGGGACTGATCAGTGCTTGAATTTATTAATCATCTTCAGTTGAAACATGAATAATAATATCACATATCCTCCTGAATATTGTAATTCTACATAAGTAGGTTTTGAGGAAAACAGTAAAGGTAAAGGATTTACTTGAGGAAGAGATAACAAATATGTCATTTATCTTAATAAAATGATTTCTAAATTTATGTAATGTTTTAATATAATTTTTAACTATGCAACATGGGATTCAGCCTTCTCTTGCTGAAGCTGGTGACAGAGCATTCCCTGACTTCCATGTAAGCATCTTTTCTTGCATCTCATTTTAATAAAGCATTTAATAAAACATGTTGCAGCTTAACTAAAGGTGGGCTAGAGACCTGTTGGTGTTCAATGGTCTAGAAGTGGTGTAAAAGCATTAATGAATAAGAATTAACTGCTGAACTAGTAGAAGAAAGCAAACTCCCTTACAAATTGTTAAAACCAGTCATCCTTCACATTGCTGGCCTGTGTGGAACAAACTTTGTACTGTCAGCCTAGTTCTCTTTCTTCATATCACCAAAAATAATATCTGGTTTGGAGTGCTGCTCCCTTTCTCCATTTGAACTTTGGATAAATGTGCATGCTAGAGGCTGTCAGTAGTCATCAGCCTCAGAGGTGTCTGTAGGCTAGCCTTACTTGCAGTGACAAACAGCTATGTAAGTCAAGGGGTGTCCATATGCCACCTGTTCTTTTCAGTCAACCATGTGAGAAAGTTTGCTTTTGAAGTATTTTTACTGCTTTGATCCCATTCCCCCATGTCTTTTACTGCTTCTTACTCTCTATTCTCTATTACTTTTCATTGTTTCCCATTATTAATCTTTCCTTACCCTTGATATGTCCCCCAGGGCACTTATTCTGCAGGTGGTGAGCACCGTCCCGAGCATGAAGCTTCCTTTGTCATCAGGGGATGAATGATGAGTTTTTTCTGAAGTCCCAGGAAAGCTGAGAAAACCAGCTCTCATCTGTGTCCCTGTAGAGCAACCTTAACACCTATTGATGCAATTTTTATGTGTTCTTTACTCTATGTATTAATGTGCACTGGGGCAGTGCCATATCTGGATGAGAGTGGCAGAGATTCTTCCTTGTGTATTTGAGGCTCTCTCCATGTGGGTCAGGTGTACCAGATATCCTGTTCACCTGGCAGTGTCCTGCCTTCTGCAATTTCTGAGTTTAATGTTGGTAGCATTTCAAGCTTCAAAAACATGAATGGAAGACATGCCTATATCCTTGATGCTGTTTTCAGTGTGTCCTGTTGTTGATCATTCTCCACCTCAGATTCCCATAGGAAATGTCCCCAGCTTTGCTCCTGAGCTCATGTGAGTGTTGGCTCTGTGTCATACCCTTTTCTGGTCCTGCAGAATGGAAAATTGCCATTTGCTTTTCCCCTGGTTCTGCTGTGCATTTGGCTATGTGAAAGGTAAAATCAGATGGAGCACGTGCGATTCTACCCACATGAGTTTCTAACTGTGGGGGCTTATGAAACCTGATCAAAGAAGGTACCCATGCCAGATCTGATGTTGCAGTCAATTGACATTTTTTAAGTAGGTATTTCAGCCTTCTGCCTCACACAGGTAGGCTTTTTGATGTCTCTTATGGTTGAAAAGGTATTACTTCTCTGTGGTAAGAAAGAGCCAAAGGGTCAGGTTTTCATCTTGGGGTATGGCTAGATCTGTGCTTTCAGCCCCTAATGCCTTGAAATACTTTTCTGAACTAAAAAAGTCAAGTTCATTATCACCTGACATACAGTTCATGTGTTGGCAGTCTTTCCCCATCACTGCCAATTTAAAGGTGAGGTTGTATCTTTCTGCTCCTCTGGAGGGTGCCTTGGTTCCAAACCATTGCAGCAAATCACCAAATGTGGAGTCTCTGTGCCCTTTATGGCTGAGTTTCATTTAAACTAGAAGATGCGTTTAAATCCTTTATCTCTTTACTCCGGAATTGCAGCCTCCAGATGAAACAACGCAAAGCCAGGATATCAAAAGTCAACTTTTACATTAAGAGAAGGCCAAGTCATTAAGACATGCTCAACTTGTTGTAGGCAGGTCAGAGAATACCTACAGAACTGCACTCTTGTTTGGATGTTAAGACTTGTCATAGAACTGCAGAGGTGAAGTCCTCCTTGTTGACCAAGGATCAGTTTGCCAAAGCTCTGTCCATGCAGGGAGCATCACCCCAGACAGTGTCTCTTATTGATATTTGCAGAATATCAAGGAATTCCTGTTGCATTTGAGTTTATGAAACACTGAGACATGCAGAAATAATGCTGGATTTGGCAGGGAGGTGGCTGAGTTTGCTCTTTGAACAAAGGAGTTTGAAACTGGCTTATAGGTGCAAAAAAAGCTTAGAGCGGCTTGCTTGTCTCTTGGCTTCTCATCTTTCTCTGTTTTTAATAAGTTCAGCATGTAATCTCTCAGTTGGATTGTAAATTGAAAGGAACTGGGGGCCAAAGACATCCACCAGCTTATATTCATGCTCATGTCTTCATTTAAGAGGTAATGAGGTAGAACCTAAATAGTTATTTTGGAAAATATGCAGTGAAAATGTCACAAGCTTTAGCTAGAGGGGACACGTAACCACCCAAAGTCAAAATATGTGTGTGGAAAATACCCCTGTCAAGTATGCTGGTTGCTTTGTAGTCACTGGCACTCACTGACATCCAGATTAACTACCTCAGCAGGA
>NW_009952485.1:1515501-1523935 GCF_000747805.2 Chaetura pelagica | reverse complement strand
AGCAGGAAGACAGCAGGCTAAATTACCTTCGAGCAGGAATTTCATTTGACTCAAAGGTCGGGATATCCTGGTGAAACTTTCTGGTGGTATAGAGGAGCCCCCACTGCACCAGACTACCACTTCTGTTATCCCTATTTGAATTCACGTCCAGGTAAGAGACTCATAACCAACCTGAAAAAAACATGGAAGGTCTTTCGCTGTGTATGACTTAGAGAACATCAGTTCAGTTGAGGTGCTCTCAAATGCACACATGGCTGATTCAAATCATGCACTGTTATTGTTATACCCTTTAAAAATGTTTTCCTTGAGATTCAGGACAATGTAGGAAGATCATCCCAAGTACTGGAATATCTTGGAAACCTGCTTAGTATTGTTTGACAGATCCTCCCTGCTGAGCTAAATCAACCAATTAGTCATGCTAATGCTTGTTAATGACACTTCTGTTAGAAGAACAGTGCATTTGGTTTTATTTCCAAATTCTAGCAACAAAAAAAAATAATGTGTATTGATCCACTATTTCAAATGAACAATGTTTCTGCACTACTGAAACTCAAAAAGTGCATGAGTGGTTACACCTTGCTACCATATGCCAAGGCAATGACTTTGTACCATTCTTGCACCTTCCAGTAAAATTTCATGGTACGAATCCCAGCAGAGACCATTAAATCAAACTTGGTACAGGCACGGCTACTTCTCTGAGAAAAAGATAACAAGCCTAAAGAAGCACTAGTGGTTGCTCATATAGTCTGAACCTATTAATTGCACCAGCATCCACCTCTCCTTTGTGCTCAATTATGAGTCCATTTTGAAAGGGCAGTTCGTCTTTAATGGGTTAACTGATGCCACGTTAATAGAGGAGCTATAACATGACAAACAAATATAGTTTAATGCACCCTACTTTGAATGCAGAGTTCATATGTATTCCAGACAAAAGGCCAAACAAATTTACAACACTTCATGCATTTCTATAGCGGAGCATTTTTTACTGAAGGATATGTAAATCCTGCACTAATCAGAGGTTCTGGGATTCCAAATGCCACTAAAGGTTATGACCTGAAGCCCTGCTAATAGATGACTGAGGGCGTAGACTAAGTAGTTCTGAATGACAGCAACCACAGGGTGTTTTGCATGAAAAGTAACCTCTAATAAATGACCTCTGCTTTTTTCCTTTCAAAGCTGTGACAGTAATGAATATGAAAGGGGGAGCTTTGTACGAACCGGGTGTTATTTACACCTAAACTCTGCAAGAGTGCGGATGGTATGTGAGGGCTTCAGTTCGGCTGAAAAATGAGGAAAGGCTGTTTTGGTTGCCTTAACAAACACTGCTGCACTTCTGCTGATTTCATTAACAACCCCTTTCTTAAACAGTGCCACACAACAAGGTCATGCTATTAAAGGAAACATGTCCTTCATGTCATTATATGTATGTGTGTGTGTATATAAATGTCTGTATATATGTATGTATATATGTTTACAGGTTTTATGTTAAATCCCTTGGATTGCTGATAGAAGCATTCACATTTCTGCTGTTTTCTGACCTTTAGTTAGGCAGAACTCTGTGTCGTAGGTGGCATGAACAAAACAAGGATGTTTTTAATGGCAGAGAGTCTCACCTAGTGGATTATATTTACACATGGATTTTTTTCTCTGATTTTTTTTCTTAAATGCAATCAGAACCAGAGCTCTGGAGAAAAATAAATAAATACATTTAAAATTCAATTTCTTTGAATTATGTTTATCAATCAGTGAAACTTTTCACATCTTGCTGGAGATACTGGAGGGGAAATACAGTAATTACGAGCAGACGGTCTTGTCTGTTCTCCTACCAGCTCAGGATTGTTCCCAAACACGTACATTGTTTTGCCCTACCCACTCTTCATGTTAATCACTTGCAATGTGTCTTTTATTGCTTTTTGGGGCTGTCTTCTCGGTTTCAGTGTGTAAGGGCAGACCAGGATGCAGGAGACAGGCAGGTAGGAGTGTGCTGCCTGCTCTGCACAGGTGGGAGCTGAGCTGTGCAGGTCTCTGAGCCACAACCCTTGCAGAGGGGCTGTGCGGGGACACTGCCGTGCCAGAGGAAACCAGTTGCGCAGGGTGTACTTGATGAAACAAAAATATCGGAGCTTCCAAACCCCCTTGCTTTCTAACACTCCTCACCACAGTGGGAGGCTGGTGCGGCTGGGTAAGGATTCCGAGATCAAGACCCAATAACAACAAACAAGCTGTTACTGAGCAGGCTCTTCATTGCAGCGCTGGGTAGCACTGGGGATTCTCCACCATGAGTGCTCCAACGAGTTAGTGAAACACCCCAACTAATATACACCAAAACCACGCATATTGAGTTCCATGTCAATGAGCTCCCAGAATTTTTCCACATAGTCATTTTATTTCCTGGAATTGTCCAATCTTTGTAATTATGCGTGCTCGATGGTCTCCCAGAGGGGGTCTCTGCTGATTCCAGTCCTTTGGCTTGTCTCTCCTCCTGGTCCTGTCTCCAGTCTCCCGCTGGTAGATTGCCCAGGTGGGTCAGAATCAACATGTGGGTTGTCTGTAGGCACCACAAGTTCTTAGAAGACTTGATGTTATCACAACCTGCAGGATGTTTGGCATAGTTGATTGATAGTTTCACAAAGCACATTGTTTTAAAAGGAACCCTTCGTATAGCACATTCCTCATTTTAGTAAACTTTGATTAGCCTATATTTCTATTGAATTTACTAACGAATATCCTATGATGTATCATTAACCACACGTCACGTCAGAGATTCCCGAGGCAGTGGGAGCTTTTGTGCTTACACCTCATCGCAGGCTTTCTTGCAAGTCCTGCCCAGTAGGTGTATCGAGGGCCCAGCACCTTCAGGCCCCATTCTTGCTGCTGAAAAGCCCGGGCCTGTGCAGTGACACCAGGACCACACGCCGCTGTGCACAGATGGCCTCGAGACACATCACACATGGTGGCAGGGCAGCTCTGACACTCTGCTTGCCCCCAAACCTCATTACCTTCCCTGCGCAAAGCCTGTTTATTTGGGATTCAAGCATATGCGCATGCAGCATCTGGCCTGTGAAGAGAATCTTCCATCGTGGAATCTTTTGCCTGATGTTGTTTTCTTTCCTTAATATTATCTGAATATTTTTTCATTAGTTAACTTTTAATACAGATGCTTTATTTGCAGATCATAGTTATGTTTGTTCAGGTATGACTACATTTTGTTAGGTGGCAATTTTGCCTGAGTTAGGGGCTCCAAGCAGAGCTTTAAAATGTACTCCTCATAAACAATTAGAGAGCTTTTCTTTATTTACATATTTACACAACCCTCAATCCATCGTGTAAAGCTTTCCATGCCTTAAACCCAAATCTCCAGGGTGTACTCTGTACCTGGGCAAACTGGATGGCTCAGAGAAATGATAAGGAGATATCTGTCCATCCACCTATCTGTCATTTTTTATACCATACTCATTACCATGGTCTCTGAGCTCCTGTTACATATATGGAGCCTTTCCTAGTTTGGTACACAGCTGGTTGGCAGATACAGCAAAGCCATCATTATTTTCTGAAGAGCACAAGCCCAGCCTGCAAAAGGACAGGTTGCTTAGTCTGCAGTGACCATTTGGCAGCAGCCAGTTTGTACAGAAGACAAATCCCTTTTATTAGATGCCTGGGAAGTCTGGTTTGGCTTCTGGAAGATGCAGTTCAAATGGACTATGTGCAGAGAATTAGCCTTAGGTATCAACATTGCTGCTCCCACATTCACTTCACGTCACCTCGAGAGAGAAGCTACCTCTTCCCTGCCTCCCTGACAGCTGCTTACCAGTTGGGGGACTTCAACTCTGAAAAAGCATCAAAAGACCAGGCAACTTTAACTTGGATAGACTGTCCAAGGGACTCTTCAAATTAACAGAAATAGCTGCATTTCTCATCCCCTTGCGTGTAACTGTTTGGCCACTTTCAGGCCATGTCATCACACATTTGTCTCATTCTTACCCTGGGGTCCACCTGTTTCTTTGCAAAATTCACTTATTGTCTTTTGACTTGTGCTTCAATTTCAAGCTCTGGATGACGGCAGCTTATTATTAGGTTGTCTTCAGAGCCACCCATAGTGGGGGCCTCATCCTTGACAAGGACCTGTAGGCGTTCAGGTGACAAATACTGGTTAACACTGAGCATTACTAAGAATAAAGTAACATCAACACTGTGCAGCTCGCTCCAAGGCTGACTCTATTACAGCTGCTGTTGCCAGTGATTGTACCAGTGCTATTAGCCATCCTGTTGCTCATTTGTTATAATCTTTTTTCCTCCCGTGTTAGGAGAAGTTTCAAATCCATCTTAGTTAGCCTGCCAGCTCTGTCAGACACACAGCAGCAGCCTGGAGTGCCCTGTGCTTCCAAGAGGTGGGATGCAGCAACATGGCCTGGGCATAACACTGTTGTGTGGGCTCCAGGATCTATAGGGTGGATGGATGCTCCAAACAAATACCTTCTTCTTCCCTCGTTTTTGTGTCATGGAGCAGTGGAGCAGCAGGAAGAGGGGTAATTTTGTTCCTCTTTTCTTGGTAAGAGGCAGAATGCTCTGTACCAAATCACCAGCCCGAGAGCAAGCATGAAGCCCAAATCTCTGACTTGTCCCTTCTGTACCTCAGTATCCCTCTCATCCCAGCCTGGCTAAGACATGCTGTAGTCTACTTTCAGCTGTAATTTAGAAATAGAGGCAGGATTAATCAGTCAGTCAGCTGGAGTGGCAGCAGGCGTTCGGCTCATGAAATGTATCCAAGACTGAAAGAGGAGAAAGATTGTGGTTTTGAAATAAATGTAGGGGAAAAATTATAAATGGCAAATGAAGAGCTGGAACTCCCCTCAGGCCAGACTCTGACATGGCTTCGCAGATCATCTGCATCTAAAATGGGAAGGTTTTGATTCTGGCCTTCCTGTTCTTCACTTACACAAATCTTCTGACACCACTGCTGGCCAGCTGAGTAGAGCCTGGACAGAACTCAAACCCAGATGATTAGTTTAGCCTGAAATGCTTCCTGTAAGTGTTTCATGTTTGACAGGTTTGTGATGGAAGTGTGTCCTTTTTTCCTGGTCAGCTGTTGGGACCCTGGGCTTCTGGACATAATTTTGAGATTCCTCTTTTTTTTTTGAGATTGCTCCTTTGCAGCCTTGGAGGACCTTATTTTAGGATTGGTGACTGACTGCTGCTCCAAAAAGAGATCAAGAGACCTCATGCAGCACTTTGAACTTTTTATTTTCTCTTTCCTTCCTATGGTCACATAATGGAGGCAACAAAAAATAATTTTCTAATAATGTACAATTGAAATGTGTTTTCTTTTAAAGATTACAGACCGGATTTTCAGCTCTTTCCAACCAGCCGATCTTAATTGATAGTTTTGATCTATTTCCACCTAAGAAAGAAATTGGGCAATTTAAATTTTAAGTTCCTGTCCTAGGAACAATCCTTTCACTCCTGAAAACTGCAGATGAAGAATAAAACCTTAAAAAGCCTCCTCAGCCTGGCCATGACTTGACTGCAGGACCCTGACAGCAGCAGCCTTGCACAGTGTGTAAAGAGGCAATTAAAAGTTTTACTATCGGTTTTATCATCTTGGTTTTTACAATAAAGAGAGCTGTCATTATTTTAGGATTATTTTTACCTATGTCTATTAATTTTGTTTCATTGTCTTTATAAGTTTTACTCCCATTTCCTGCTGCTTGGTTTCTGCCCTTTTCAACTCCTCACAGAGGAGTGAGGAAGGAAGAGTAGAGTGGTTAACAGATTGGGCTGGAAGAGAGTGTGAAAACTCAGCTTCCATGTCAAGGTCTTTCTTCACCTGGGAGGAATGAAAACAGCAGAATTAGGTTTTTTCTCTAGGTTTATAGTTCCTTTGCATCTACAGGTATGCCAGACTGTTGCTGCTTACATGATCCAGCTGTACAACAATATTCCTCACTGACTATTTGCGTGTGTTTTAATGGTCTTGGAAATCCAGGCAAAGATATGGTCAGTGTGCTGAGACACAGGTGAGGAAAGCAGAAGTGTGGTGGGTTTTGTTTGGCATTTGGAGGAAACTAAGGGGCAACAGGCTGGAAGTGGAGGCAATGAGACAAGAGAAGACAGGAGATGGAAAGGAAGAAAGTGGAGATTCAAGCAGAGAATCAAGAACATTTTAAAAGGGACCTTTGGGGGGTTTCAAACTGCTTTGCTAGTTTTGAAAATCTCAGTAACTAAAAATTTGTACCACTATATACCTACATTATTTCAAAGTTCTGTTTATTATAGTTTAAACTTTATGCTTTAAAACCAGGGATAATAATGCTTGAACTTGTAGGATTTTCTTTCATACAAGTGAAAAAAGTTCTTGAAATACTCCGTCTGGGGAGAGAGTGAGGATGGTATGTTTTCCAGGTGTCATGCAAGTTCAGAAGTTTTGCAATTGAAAAACACAGCTAAATACTGAAAATCTGTCCTGGGAATATTCATTCCAATTTATTAAAGAATTAGGGTCCAGCTGTGCTTACTTTCCACAATGGTTTGCTTTTGGGACATTTTTCATTTGCTTTTCCAGCAGTTTCTGTATCAGAAACATTGTTTTAAATGTCACAGTTGTCAAATCAATGAACTAAACCAGTATCACATGGCTTAATTTGAACAAGTAATGCACTTGGAATTTCAGATTTGGAGTAACAGGCTTCCTGATCTGTTCACTGTCCCTCAGCAGTTGAAAACAGAGAAATTGGACTAAGGTTAGGCTATGTGATATCCCATAGGGCTTCACAGAAGAAGCAGGAAAGGGGAATATTTGCTTGTCTGTTTAACCTGGAAGTATCTTTCTCTAATGAAAGTTCAAATCCCAGCCAAAACTTTGCTGTTTGTTGTTTGTTTTTTTTTTCTTTATCTGCCTGTGTGTCTGTCTGTCTATCTCTCTATATTTAATTTTACCTCTGAAGGGCTTACCCAAAGTCCATCTAATTTTCAATGGACTTTGATTATAATTTATTGAAGTCCCTGTTATTGCCTACTGAAAAAAAACCAACAAAACAAGAGAAACTCTCACGGGTGTTAAGAGGAGGAATATCTTTTGCTTTAGCATGGCAATCTGGTATCACTATAGAACGGCCCTTAACCTGACACATTATTTACTTATTTAAGATATTAGGAAATACCTCAGGATGGATGTCCCCAAGCTGAGGCACCCATAACTGTGTCTAAGCTGAAATCTAGGTAACTAGAGTGGAGCCATGGGTGAAGGTCATGAAGTAGTCCATGCTCCAAATTCTAAATCCTAATCCAGCAGCTTGCTGTCTTCTACCTTTTCTTCTTCCCCTATTTTCTTCACAGCCCTCCTTCTCCCCAACTCTTAGGTGTTAGTATAGCCCTGAAGAGAACTACAGAAGTTTACATAGCATCACAGCCTATCAACTCCCTCTCTAAGCTCCTTTCCTCTCCTTGCTGAACATGATGTGTCACGGATGAATCACGCGGGGACAGCTTGGTGCATGAAGAAGTACAGGACTGCTGTCTGGCTGTGACTGGTGGGATCCTTTCAGAAAGGAATTTTGCATTAGGTTTTTTTTTCTGTGTTATAAAGCATGGATTAAATAGGCAAAATAGATCACTTACACTAAAGGTGTGGGAAACCAAACTACTAAATAGGATGGGTTTTGTTAATTTTAAGGAACCACTCTTACTGACCCTTGTGGTTTAACCTTCACTACATCAGGGAAGTATTCACCAAGTACTTGGCTAGTTTCTTCAGTAATGTCTACTTTCCAGCCTACCTTTTTTTTTCTGTTGAGTATCAAACTCTTATCCTTCTAAAGAAGAATAAAAAATAATGTGCTGTGTAGGTATATGTTAGAGAAGAATAGTTTTTAAAGAATTCTGTGAATTAAGGTGATAAAGAAGAAGACATGCAAAAGATTACATAAACGGTTTTAAAATTGCAAAGGCTTGAGTTTATTTTACTTATATTCTGACACCTTTATCTTCACTGTTCATGTTTTCAAGCTTTAGCTTGCAGTCATTACAATTAGAAATTTATGTTCAAAAACTAACATGACTGCCAGACATCCTTGCAGATCTTTGCAAGTGGAGGTTTCAGAAGAGGTACTGACACAGTATGAGTCTTGCTTCATTGTGAGATGTTGGTGGAAGAGATGTCTTTCACTAGGGAATGCTGGGAGAACATATTTTCTTAATTATTTTTTTTTTGGTTGTAAGCAGTCATAAACATTCTCACTGCAGCCACAAAGTTCCCTGCCTCACCCTAGTCACAGCTCATGTTCATCCACTTAAGTTTGAAGTCTGCGTCCCATGACATCAGAGAAGTGAATCTAGCCATTCATCATATCAAACTGCCATAGTACCACTTTACCAAATTTTCCAACTCTTCTCACCTTACTTGCTCTACTGAAGTTACTTATCATCATCAATACGTCAG
>NW_009952485.1:1511337-1515315 GCF_000747805.2 Chaetura pelagica | reverse complement strand
CAGGAACAGGGTGCATTTGGGCTGGTATAGGACTGCTGTAGAATGTCTTTTCTGAGCAGAAATGGTGCCTTGTGTTGATTTGTGCCACGACTTTTGAAGTAATGAACTCCTGAAGTTCGGCCATCAAAAAGGAGAAAACACCCTTTAATAAAGTTGCATTTAGATTCAGATTTCAATCTGTAATTTCAAAATCATGCCTTGGTAACAACCCAGCCAAACATGACTTTTCCCATTTCTCTCTGTGTCTGCAGTTTGAACAGGCCTTTGATTTACAAAAAAACATTCCTGCAAACTTTGCTTTCTTAGAGCAAGCAGTGCAATTAAGGTTTGAAAGGTGGCTAATGTTCAACTGACTTTCTTAAATGTAGTTTCTGGCTTTGGAGAATGGATCACCTTATGAAAATGTGAACTGTTATGTGTGTGCATTCTTATCCTGTCTCAAGGTAAAAGTCTTGAAATAATTTTAGATTTCCTAAATACATGCCTAGTGATTAGATCACAATAAACCTGAAAGGATCACAACATGCCTAGTATCATTTTTTTTTTTTTTTTAAGAAATTATTATAGTTAGTGGGTAAATATGCACCAGTGCCTTAGGGAATTGAACAGAAATTAAACCATGAAATGTACA
The DNA here is from genome assembly GCF_000747805.2 of Chaetura pelagica. Lineage (NCBI taxonomy): Eukaryota > Metazoa > Chordata > Aves > Apodiformes > Apodidae > Chaetura > Chaetura pelagica. Next base: position 1,514,684 of record NW_009952485.1, on the reverse strand, counting down.
TAACCTTGAAGATCTGTGGAAAATTGAAAACACCGAGAAAAGAAGGGTGAAAATTTTGGTCTGACATGATCTTTATGTTGCCCTATGTTTCCTTTACATGCCAGAGTTTCTGAAGTGTGTATGATTTAGCTTGGTACAATATAAGCGCTGCCTTTAATTTGGGGTTATGATGGCATGTGTTGAAAGACAAAATGTCAGCCAGATTGAATTTTCAGCTTTGAACATGCTTGAGGTTATGGTTTTAAGTCAGGGCTTAACTGTCAATCTGACAAAGGACAATTTTTTTTTATTATTATTTTTTTTCTGTTGGCATTCTTAGTTGCATGCAACCAAGGGCTTGTAATGATAGAACACATGGTAATGGCTTTAACCTGGAAGAGGGCAGATTTAGGTTAGACACTAGGAAGAAATTCTTTAGTGTGAGGGTGGTGAGACACTGAAACAGGCTGCCCAGGGAAGTTGTGGATGCACCTCTCTCTGGAAGTACCCAAGGCCAGGTTGGGCATGGCTATAAGAAACCTGGTATAGTGGGAGGTGTCCCTGCCCATGGCACAGGGGTTGGCATTAGATGATCTTTAAGATCCCTTCCAACCCAATCCATTCTGTGATTTATTATTATATTGTATCATAATATATTATGTCCAAGGGACAAAATGCAAGGCAAAAAGTGCCATGCTATAAGTAGCTTTAGCCAAAATATATAATACTTCTCCCGTGGCTGCTTCCAGAGTTCAGTTAGAGCTGTGGCACAGGACAGCAAGCACTGGTTTTCTGAGATTAATAATAAATGTGCATTTAAAGTAGGTAGAGCAATTGTATTTTGAGATGCACCCCCAAATAAGCTATGTCGAATACAAATGCATCTATTCCCACCATGAGCATTTGGAATATTTTTGTATCATGCTTTGCTTCTTTGTTAAGTTGGAGGCCACTTGCTAACTGTAGTGGTGTTATAATTTTATATTATATTACATATATAGGTTTGAGGTAATAATTATTTTTCAAGATACATGATTATGAGGTATTGCAACCAGCAAAAGAAAAAAACCAAACCAAAACAAACCCCAAAAAACCCAACCAAACAAAAAACCACAAGAGTTACCTACATCAAATTTGACGGAGGTCTGAGAGTCCTCTTGCTCCATTTATGTTACAGGAGCAGATTTCAGGTGAAGCTGAACTACCACAATACCTTCTTTCCTCTGGGTGACAGAAATAAAGCTGTATGTGCATTATTCAAGGCACCAGAGATTTCTCACTTTAAACAAAACCACAGGGATTAGGAGAAGAAGACAGGTGCAATGGCTCCTAGTAGGCCTAAGAATGGTCTTCTGTCTGTATATCTGTTGATTTGTCTTCTCATTGCAGGCATTTTCTTCGATTGAGGGATGAGCCAGGAAGAGAGCTGTGCTTCTTAAAAAGATACTTTAACATTTTCTCTACACTGCTCTGAAGATGAGATGGCTTTCCCATTACACACCTAGACATTGTATCTTAAGAGCTCTGTTCTGAAAGGCCATACCTATAAATACTCCTCATTATTTTTCTTTTTTGCAACCTTGCTTCCATTTTTGTGATCAGTCATCTCAACTTACATTTTGCTGGAGTGAAATGGACTTCCCTTCTGTCCTTAAAATTTGTCTAACAACAGAGATGTAACTAAGAGGGTTGGGATGGACAGTGGGTGCTTTGTTTGACCTTGTTACAGCTGGACATGGACAGTCTTCCGGTGTCCACTGCTTGACATGAGGTTTGGATGGCCAGAAACTGGGTACCTTCCATCAAACTAATGCAGTCAGTTCAGGGTTAATGGCAACAGGTTATAAACTCAGGGTGGAGACTTTCCTCTTGGAGGCAAAATCTGTGCTAGAGTCTTGGAGCATGAGCACAGAGGTGCAGGAACCAGCAAGGTAGCTCTAGAGATGTTTGAGCCCACACTTTTCCTGATTCAAATCTCCCACCTGTATTTTTTTCAGCTGTAGATGGAGGATGTTCAAAAGACCCAGCTTCTTGAGTATTGGATATGTGAGTGGGATAATGTTGCCCAAACATCAGTTCCTAGTGCCATTTTAGACGTTCTTGACTATTCCACCTGGCAATCAGCCACTTCTCTGGAAATGTGTCGGTTTTCTGCAGCTCATTTGTCCAGTCTTTTCAGGTCATGCAGATATTTTGGAAAGTCCACAGCATCAAAAATAGTGCTAGAAATCTATGTTCAAGAACCTGAAATGTTCCTAAGGCGTTTAGCAGGAAGAAAGGCTAAAGGGAGACCCACCATTACACACAAAATATTTATATTCCTAACATTTAATGTACCCTGAAGAGCATGAAGCAACTGTCCTCTTCCCCCCAACCCCCCTTTTCTACCTGTGAAAGCAGCGACGTGACAAAGCTTTTTAATATTTTGGTTTTGCTTATTTGCAGTCTCTGAGGAGAGCAGGTGGCAGCATTGAACAGCTTCACAAGCAGGAGGTCCATTAGTGAGGGTCATGGCTCCACAACACGCCCTTTCCACCGGTGGCTTTTCTGCCAGCAGATCAAAGTTTACGGGTGTTTTGGGGGACAAGGAAGGGAAGGATTGTTTTTTTGTTCACTGTCTCTGCTTGCAGGGGCCCGCTGAAAGCTTGTTTCTGACAGCAATTACAACTCCTTTGGCCTTCTTGGCACAGGGATGTGCTGTCAGACAAGGCCTGGATTTTGAATTCTTCTGCCTGTTTTTGGAAGAACAAAACCATGAGCGAAGACACTCTATCTGAAAGACTTGGGGAAGCACCAAAACAAACAAAAATAATTGAGGACAGACTTGCAGAGGCTCAAACCACAGGCATTGTAATTCTGTTGGCCCAATAAATGATATCTCATCATCACCTACTCTGTCTAAATAAAGCCGTCTCCCTGTGAGGACATCTGACCCAGAAACTGTGCAGGCACAGGCTGGAGCGTTGCTGTGTTACCCTCCTGCTTTCTGAAGCAGTTTGATTCAGAAACAGCCGTCTGTGAAGACGTAAGGGGTGAGGACCGTGAAGTGGTGAACTTCCTCCCCTCTCCCTGCCTTGCCTGCCTCCAAAGGGGAGAGCTGTGCTCCTTCAGACCGTGCTCCCACCTCCCCTGCCTGCGGCTGCCCAGCACGGACTCACAGAAGGAAGGAAGGCTTTGGGTTGCAAGGGACCCTCTAAACACCATCAAGTTCCAACCCCCCCCCTGCCACGGGCAGGGACACCTCGCACTAGCCCAGGTTCCTCACCTTAACACCTAACGGGGCAGAAAAGGCGCACGTCTCCCCCCGGCTGCACCCACACTGCCCGCCAGGGCCCTTCTTGCACCGCTCCCTCCGGCTTCCAAAGGCT
>NW_009952485.1:1490095-1510051 GCF_000747805.2 Chaetura pelagica | reverse complement strand
CTATTCTATTCTATTCTATTCTATCCTATCCTATCCTATTCTATTCTATTCTATTCTATCCTATTCTATTCTATTCTATTCTATTCTATCCTATCCTATTCTATTCTATTCTATTCTATTCTATCCTATCCTATTCTATTCTATTCTATTCTATTCTATTCTATTCTATTCTATTCTATTCTATTCTATTCTATTCTATTCTATTCTATTCTATTCTATTCTATTCTATTCTATTCTATTCTATTCTATTCTATTCTATCCTATTCTATTCTATTCTATTCTTTTTCAATTTCGTTTCACTTAGTTTCCTTTTATTATTTTATTTTCTCTTTTTTCTTTTTTTTGGCTCAGCCCCCTTGCATCTCAGCCCCAGCTGCCCAGGGCTGGCCTCCTGCCCCTGCAAAGGTAAAACAAGGGATAAACGTAGGGACTTCAGTGCTCTTGGGACAGTCAGAAGGAGGAGAAGGCACCGGCTCCTGCTGGTTTATAAAGTTTATTCATAACCTTAATTCCGGTTTATTAACTTTAGGTATAACAAGTTGTGTGGTAATTGTGGCTGTTAAGGGAGCGCCGGGCAGGTTTTTCCTAGAGGGTATCAAATTCTGTGTTATTATTATACATGCACTAAATCTCCATTAAAAGGCTTTCTGTAAACGTTCCAAGGCTATGCCAGATAGAAGGGCGCTTCATCTCGGTTTCCAAACAGGGTATTATCTATTTTAAACGCCCTGCAATAACAGTTGCCTTATTTGTCTCTCACCAAAAAATACGGCAGCTCACAGGCGCCCTGTTGTTTTCTGGAGGAAGAAAGACAGAAATGGAACTTTCCTGACTGCTGTATCGATCCTTGGGAGGAAGGTCGGGGTTCAGACCTGCCCTCGCTATAGAGCCCGGCTGCTGCCTCTCACAGTCTAGCAAAATCAGGAATCTCCAGGTTGGAAACTCAGTGAGCCTAACAGTTCTGCTTCCCTGTGCTTTATTTTGTTTTTTCTCCCTTTCGTGTGCATCACAGTCTTTTGAAGGCACTGCTTTTCTTTTGCAGGCACAAAACCCCTCATTTTTTAAAGTCTGTCTTTCAAGCTAATTGTTTCAACAGGCCAAGCAACTTGCAAAAGGCAGTTCCAGCCTATCTCTGTGGTGTGTCCCCAGCAATGTTTGTAAGAGAAACACTCATTTATACAACAGATGTGACTGCTCAGAGGCCGGCCAGTGAAGGAATATTTCTAATGAGATTGGTTAATGGGGTTGTTCAGCACCCCGAGGGAAACGATCAGGGCTTGCAGGGCAGAATGACCGTGGTGGGGTCCAAAACTGGCAGCAAGTGTTGGATGAGCTCCCAAGGATTTCAGTGGCCTTTGAATGAAGGGCTCAGCGACAGACAGAACAAGTTGGAAAGTGCAAGCAGCAGCACAGAGGAATAAAATGGAGAGCGGCAGGACAGATGCAAGTGAGGAGCAGTGATGTGTGAGCCTCCGGAGGTGCCGTTTATGTTTGTGATGGAGGTCTGTGCTGTGAAGTTTCAATTTGGCACTGCATTTTAGCAAACATTTTAGAGGAAGAGGTTTGCAGGAAGGATTGGAGATACCCAGATCTTTGACGGCATTGAAGCATCAGGTGAGCCTTGGCATCTTAGGGAGATCTGGCAAACTTGAAATTCGGAAGAAATAAAAAAAATAAAGGATTGGGTGTGATTTTGCACTGTTTTTGCAAAGGCAGTGGAGTAAATGATGTTGTTCTTGTGGAATTTCTGAGCTATCTGAAACTGTACGTACCTGAGTCTTATGTGTTTCAGCCTATTTTTTGCACTCCAGAAACTCACAATTCTTTAAATAAAACAAAACTTGTTAAAAAAAATTATTATTATTATTATTTTAATGATAACTCATCACTAATTGTTTTACAATCTGATCCCATCACCCTCCTGGCAGTGTTTTTTACTTTTATGATTGAGGTCAATATTTACTTGTACTCTCAAAGCCAATGCAATTACTCACTAAAGGAAGACCTAGATACGTGAATCAGTATTGTAAAATTCAGCCTGGTGTCTGTAGATGGAAAATGTTAGCTCCAATAGGCAGGCTATGTGTCTGGTTTAGCTCTCAGCTCCATTAATATGTCCATTAGTTCAATGAGTGAGATAGCAGGCCTGGCTTAGAGTAACAACTTCCCCACTATCCCGTTACAGGAGGCCTCAACCTCTTGTTATTTCCCCCTCATTCAGCAGCTTGCACGATGTGGGATAAGGCTGCCAGTGACACGACTTATTTCCGAGGAGCAGGATTTTCTAAATGTGTCCACTAGATAGCACAATAAACTTCCTTCTTTTTACTGTTGAAAAACTTTCTCTCCCACCCAAAGAGCCATTAGCCCTTTGCTCTCAGAGTAATGGTGCTTCAGAAGGAGATCAAAGTTTCTCAGATAAGTGTTCCTCTACACAATGTTACTGACACTCTGCTTTGTAAACAGGCTTCTTTTTTATGGTCAAAAAGGACATATAAACATGCCAAGTGAGATGGATAGACTGTCACTTTTTCTTTTTCTTTTTCTCTTTGTGTGTATGTGTGTGTTAGCTCCTCAATGAGTATCATGGTAGGGTTGTGCTGATACCATTGAACGTGGTCTGTCTTTTGTGTAAACAGAGGAAGAAAAAAGAGAACTGCCAGAAGTAATCCCAAGTGCAGATTTCTTACCAGAGCCACTGCAGCTCCAGGCCCTCTTTCTGCTGCTCTCAATGAGAAAACAGTGATGTGTCCTTCTGAAAGAAGATGGTGATGTGCTTGGATACCTGCCTGTATGGGCACATTAGATCCAGGTTCTGTGTTAGCACCTAAGTTGTGTACTGTAAAACCTAAAAATGAGGCTCAGTTATGGTTTCCAGACTGCCTCAGTCCCCTTTAACTTGAAACAAAGAAGAGAGTGAGGCGTCTCCAGAGGCCTCTGTGAAAAGTTAAAGTCCCCATTAGGGACCATATAGAGAAACTGGACCCTGCTGTAGGATGTGTCTGTTCATCTCCGTATGGAAGGGAGGGCCAGCTAGAAACAGCTGGGAGGAAATCTGAAAGGTGAAGGGAAATCTTCCAGCTGAAGCAGTGTGAATATAACCTCTAAAAGGTATTGTGCAAGAGGCCTTTTATTCAGCTGGTAAACCTGAATACAATTTTGCATTTTGAATCTCTTTGCAATTAAGTGAAATCAGCAACTGAGATGCTCCCATTCTTGCTCCTTAGGGAGATGGGGGCTTACAAATGTGGTTTCATCTCTTCCAGCTGGAGGAAACCACAGGGTCTGCTCGTATCTTGTGATCCAGGGAGCTAGTCAGTACCCTCTCTTGTAGCTTGGTTAGTTGTTAGCTTTGAATAACTGTGTTCTCTGTCATGAATTACAAAATGCTATATATAAGGTAACAATAGAGGAAAAAAAACCCCAAAAAAACAACCCAAACCTCCTACTTTTAAGCCTCCTGTTTATTGCTGTTCTACCCAAACTGCAAGCTCTGCAGGGCAAGGACCAGAACTTTGTGACAGCCCTAAGCAGTGTCCTTGCAGCATGATCCCCCAGTGCATACAAGGAAAGTGCAAACTGCTTGCATCTCCCCTTTCAAAGCCAGGGCCAGAGATCTCTGGATCTCTGACTTAAGAGTGTGATGACAAGGCCCATCTTGTCTTTCACCTCTTGGAGCTAACTATAGGAGTGTAATGCACACCTTTAAAAACAGGTCACCTAAGAGATTTTCCAAGACAACCTTTGAAACTAAGTCAGAAAACCTCACCACAAGTGAAAACACACTTAATCACAATGCACGAGCTCTGTCTGACATGAATGTGCTGCAGCTCTACTAATTAGACATCCCTGAGGGTTATTGTTACTGTGGTGGCACCTAGAAACCACAAGCCATGGATTTGGACCCCAACCTCCTCTCCACTTCAGAAATATCAGCAGAACTAAACTGAACCAGAGGATGAGAGAGAAATAGTGAATACAGACAGACCGTTTCTCTTGCCTTACCTTGGGGACCTCAAGTGAGATAATACTGGGCACTGGGCTCAGTAGTGATCTGGTCACTGCCCTACTGCCTTAACCATTGTGGCAGAGACATGTGAGGGGAGCGCTGGGGCTGTCTGCAGGCAGCTGTGGGAAATCCAGTCTGAAGGGCCCTGTGGGTGTTAATGAAGATACCTCTTTATAACACACCTTTGCTTGCTTTTCTGTGTTCTTCAAGGAAAAGGTTTGCTTGCTTAAGTGGGAGGAAAGCTGGTATAGCCAGTCTAGCCAGAAGCCTCCTACAAACATCATCTTTCCTTTTTCCTGCCCTTTTGCATCCATAGGCCAGACTATCTCATCTCTGATCTTTTAAGTGCTACAACCAATCCATTAAATAGCTTCTCATGGACATTTTTTTTCGACTCAAAGGAGTGGAGTTGCTGAGTGAGAAAGCCATGAGCTGGGCTCTTGCTGCTGAGACTTCCTCCAGACCAGCTTGCAGTCCTAAGAAAAATGAGTTGGATGGTCTCATCTCTGTCCCCAATGAGCAGCAGCAGTAGATCACTTTGCAAAAACGAGCCACGCATAATTTGACACCATTGACAGAAGACTCACTCCCAGCAGCTCAGGGCCTTGCAGGCTTGAGATAATGTGCTGCTAGAATCACCTCTTGACCCTAACCCAGGAGGTTCCTCCAGGTCACAAGGGAGAAGGGGGATAGCAGGCCACTGTGAGATACCTTGATAAATGTGTAAGCCCCCACAAGTCAGCTTGGCATGCCTGCACCCGTCTGAGCTGCTCTGTTTATCACAGTGAGAAGAATATGATTCCTGAGTTGTGTTAGATGACTCCAGACTTCTCATTTAAGCCGCCTCCTCCTTTTCCCCCTCCAGTGCAGTAAGCCCACCACAGTGAACCGGTGGCCCTGATGGAGCACAGAAGCAGCCTGCATGCATCTCCTTGTGATGGAGCTGGCAGAGAAAATCGGACACTGGGACAAACAACCATAAATCAGGACTGTCCTGATTAAATCAGGCATGGCTGGCAAGTAAGTTATTAGCCGCCTGTGAAACTAATTGTGATACTGATACACTCAATTTTGCTGTGTCTTTCAAACACCGGTTGTGATGGGAAACAGCTGTTAGAACCTGAAAAAAAAAAAAAGGAGAGAGAGAAAGAAAGAAAAAAAAATTGAGAGTGCGCTTACGATTCAGAATCATAATAAAGTCTGTCTTCTCTATTCCCTTGCACAAAAGCTCTTAGATTCTTCTATTCTCCTCTAGACAATTACTCCCAGCAGGCAGGGTCACTCAGGATGAGCACACTATTGCATTTAAAGTTCATCTGCTGAAGGGGGGGAAAAAGACAGAGAAAAGAGGAAAAAAAAAAAAAAATCTTCCCATTAATGTGTGAAAAAAATGGCAGGTTTAAAATGGGTTAGAAATTCAGGTTAAAGCAAAAAAAAAATAAAATCTTCCCATTAATGTGGGAAAAAAATGGCAGGGTTAAAATGGGTTAGAAATTCAGGTTAAAGCAAAAAAAAAATAAAATCTTCCCATTAATGTGGGAAAAAAATGGCAGGGTTAAAATGGGTTAGAAATTCAGGTTAAAGCAAAAAAAAAATAAAATCTTCCCATTAATGTGGGAAAAAAATGGCAGGGTTAAAATGGGTTAGAAATTCAGGTTAAAGCAAAAAAAAAATAAAATCTTCCCATTAATGTGGGAAAAAAATGGCAGGGTTAAAATGGGTTAGAAATTCAGGTTAAAGCAAAAAAAAATAAAAAAATTGTCACAAGACATCAGTAGGATAAAAGATTTTGTTCAGTGGTATTGTTTGACTGAACACTTCCTTCACAGGAACACCAGTGCTGGGATATAAAAGTCAGTGTTTATTTGATGCCTGGACCAGGCAACTGTTATGAGCAGTTAGCATAGGAAAAAGGGGATGTTTTGAAATATGTCAGAAGGAGAGAAGGGCCCGATCCTGCTCTGATAGAAGCCGGTGGTGAGCCCTGCTTTAACTTCTGTGTCAGCTGGCAGCCTGCACATTGCTGGAGACAGGGGGTTGGTGATGTCACCCCCTCCTGGGAAACAAGCACAATTTGGCCAGTTAAAACCTATTGCTGTCAGGATTTTGCTTCACTCAATCCAAGGGCAGGTAGGTAGTAGCACGGTAATACTTGTAATGGGCTAAGGGTATGAGCCGAGCAGGGCTTGTAGAGAAATAGTTACTGGACTGGAAATATAGCTCAAAAACCAGACAGGATTTTGAATATACAGGCAATCCCTCCTATCTGAAAAAGAAGCAGCAAAGCCTGGCTTGAAGTTTGTTGTTCATCTCAGTCCTGAAGAAGAATTTTGAGTTCGCAAGCCTGTTTTTTCCAGAGATACTTGGGCTAATAAAAATGATTGTATACTCTCTTTGTATACTTGCCACTGCCAGGAAGACTGCATGTGCCTGAAAAACCTCCCTCTGCATGGTGAAGATTATAACAGTATATGCATTATGTGGAATTTTCATGGGCAAATCTATTCTTGGTGGTTTTCTGTCTTCTGCTGCAGTTTCTGCAATGGGCCACTATTGGAGGTTAGACTCTTACAGCTCTTGGTTTTAATCCCTGTATCACCAAATACTTTATACCTCCAATTTTATCTTTTTGCCACTTTTCCATTTTTATCTTGTACCTACCTGTTTCATTTTTATATTGCTCTTTTTTATTTTTTTATTTTTTAAAGTTACATTTTAGCTAAAATGATGGAGATAAAATTACATGCATTAGCTAATAACAATATGACTGCATCGAGAGTTTGGGAGAGATGGAAGGAAAAAACAAATCACTCCCATTTCAAGAATCTAACCCCATCCTCTCAGTATCCAGAGTAATATTTCTGGCTTCCTGTTTGCAAACCAGAAATATTTATTTACAATGTCTTTCAAGACAGCTTTTCAATGTATAATGGTCGTGTCATTACATAATGGGTCATAAATGATGTTAGTTGTCATAGAAAAACACAAAGTCATCAGATATTTTCTTGTTTTTTGTTTGCCTTTCGTGGCAGGATTCAGTGTCAGCTGCAGTTAGGAAGTCTGAAGGTAAATCATCATCTTTCCAGTAATTCCAGCTCTGGTGTGTTCAGTCTGTCAGGATTTTATGACTGAGGTGATCCTGATGCTGAAAATTTTGATTGTATTTCTTCTCAATGCCTCTGCTGTTTCAGGCAACCCGTTGACTACATGCCCTGAGAGATCCAGGCAAAGCTTTACTTGTCCATGGCTTTGCGAACAGAAGCAGAACACTCTGATACAAATGCAAAAATCCAGTCTGTGAGCATTTATTGTTTGCATATACAAGGCTATGCACTGAGCCAGAAGGCTATCAGACTCTGGGAGTTGCTACTGTAACACTGAAAAACTGCAGCAATGGTTAATATACAGTTTTTTTCGGGAATTTTCTGATCTGAACTGTAGCGATGGGGACATATATGACAGTATTTTTTACAGTGTTGAGATGAAGCTGCCTGGTCTATTTTCCCTTTCCTGTAGCTAACATGGGGACCAGTGCAATGTAAATAATACACCTGGAAGTCTTTATTCCTCACTTAAACTGAGACCTGGCTGCCATAGACTTTGAGATCTGCTGGACACCCTTCTCTGCCCTTGCCTTCTAGGGGCTTTGTTTGGACACATTAAGAATTGCCTCTTTTCTCAGAAACTCATGAGCAACTCTTAAGCCAAATTTTTGCTGATGTTTACACCAATGTGTATCAGGTATAATTCCCCTGAAGCTGATGGTGAAGCTGCTATTCTTACCTCTGAACAAATCAATTCCTAGCTCTAAAAATAAATGAATTAGAAAAGAAGTAAAGCTACCACTTATAAAATAAATGTGTTTATTTGGTAAACATTGTATCCTGTGTATGAATTTCATCAATATCAGATCTACCTAGATTCTTCTTAATCCTATTAGGGAAAAGGCAAAAGGATTTTGCATACTTTTACTAAATCGGGAGACCTTTCTATTCTCTTTGTCAAAATAAGGGTGCATAAACAACTCAGGGTAAATGACAAAATATGTCCATGCAAAAGACATGCAAATCTCCCACTTTCTTAATTTGGAAAGTCACTGGGAGTAATTTCAGGACTGCCCAAAATAGATGAACCTCCTGGGTCACTGATACAATTTCGCTAATGTCAGAAGAACTCTTGTCTCCCGTAAGTACCATCTAGTGAGGTTATGGGTACCTATGCAGGAGGAAGAGGGTTTTGTACCTAATTCTTATCAGCACCAGAGGTTATTTGCTGTGTTCCTCTGGCATTAATGCTCAGCAGGGTGTTGGTGAGAACCTGATAAAATTTCCAGCCACACACAATGAAACATTGGACTAATAAAGTGTTCTTGTAGTGAATTGCATAGACCAAGAGCTTTATCTTCCCCTCAGAGGAAATATACAGCTGTCACAAGCAATATTGCTGAAAAAGTTTTCAGTTACTATGCAAGGTCAGATTACCTGCATCTTTCATTATCTAGGTGGGTGATGAAAAGTTGTTGAGATCTATCAAAAGCGAGGTCTCATTTTAGCAAGGTGGCTAAGCAGGTAGCTGACTTTGCTGGGACTCTCTGCACGCATTAAACCAGCCATGTGCTTTAGCAGGTTGCTGAACAGGAAACTAAATTGCAAGAAAAGTTCTCAAATGCCCTCTTGGAAATTAGATACCCACACCTGCAACTGGAAATCGTAAATTATTCCAATATTATGCACAAGAGAGGTGTGTGTATGTGTGTGAAAAGAGAGAGAAAAAAAAAAGTGTGTGGAGCAAATGTTCTTTTGCAGCCTGACGTGCATTTTGCATGTGTAGGTTGTATTTGTGTACTATCTGAAGAAGCCTTCAGAAACGTATATCACATGAAACCACTACCCATCCTTTATCCTACTGTGTTAGCAAAAAAATTAAATAAATCTAAAAGTATCAGCCCTGCCGTGAGTTCCAAACACTGTTCTCATTTCTGGATCCTGCCATGCACTTGTAAAACATTTAAATACCTATTGGTGGATAAGAAAATCAATTTACTTGTGAGGTGACTAAGTAACAAAACATATTAGAATTGATGTTACAGTTAGGAAAAAAAGAAATAAATTGTTTTTCTGCTCATTAATATTTGGATAAATATTTATGAATGTGTAACACAAACAACCACTACCAACACTAGATCTTTATTATGCCAGGCATAGGAATAATTCAAGCAGTTAGGCAGCTGCAGGTTGAACTTAGCCCCACTGGCTGTTCAGCTGAATTCAATCTGGCCTCAGGAAGACTTTGCTTTGGAAGCAGCTCAGGTTGTGTGGCTTCTGTGTGGTTTTTGTTTGGGACTTCGAAGAAAGGGAGTGAGACTATTTGCAGGTAACAGGCAGAAGAACCAGCTGTGTTTGCCTTGACAGATATGTGCTGGGTAGAGCAAAGTTCAGAATGGGCTTCACTGCTCCTCTGCGGAGGGGTCAGCCGTACAGGAAGGGTTTATGAGAGTTTGGTTTGCAGGCTTGGTCAGGTAAACACTTCCAGCCTGGAAGCAGTGGTAGGCACTCCCTCAGGACAGGCTTTCCACTGGGGTATTTCCCCCCCGCCTTCTTTTTCTCATTAAAGGCCTCAAATCCAGGCACTTCAGTGCACACAGTGCCTATGAGTCCTTTCACCTCACAGTGTATGCAAGCTGGCTCACTCCCTGTGCAGGCTGGGCCTCACTGCAGAGGGTAAACCTTGTTCCTTCTTCCCCCTGTGCAGGGAAACAGCCTTGCTGTCCGGAAAGGTGGCTTTTGTGGATCATGAAGGAAGGAGAAGACATTTCCTTTATACAGCATGTCCTATATGTGTGCAGCTGGGAGAGAAGAGGGGATCATGGAGAAGAGTCGTGGTCTGACCACCCACAGCACATTTCTGTGTGCATCCTGGTGAAGGGGAGCCTGATTTTCACTCTTTTTATTTTTTTAAAGAATAAATAAATAAATAAGACTAATGTCTTCATTATCTTCAGGCGATTTTTGTAGCCCTCAACTTGAGTTCAGGATGCCAACCAGAGCAATGAGTGTTTTGGAACCCATTGGAGGAAAAACCAGCTGGCCAAGGTGGCTCGAAATGTAATTTTGCAGGGGGATGCATCAATAATGCGACTACCGCTGGGTACGGATATTACGCAGGCAGCCTTAATACAAGTGCATGGCATCCGGATTGACAAGACAGACTATGATGGCTCCAAAGGGTCAATAAAACATGCGCCATGAAGGATTTACACAATAGACAGTAATGGCTTCTTTGGAGCTGTTACGGTCTATTGGGTCAATAATAATCCACTTTTTAAAGAGTGCCAAAATATGAATTTACACAACAGGGCGTAATGGCTCCTGATCTATCAGATAAATGATATGAATTATCAGCATTAGTGCCCGCACTGCAATGCAAGTTTTCCTATTAGAGTGGATAGAATAAATATTAGGGGCTTCAAAATATGCTTTCATATTCAAAAGGATGATTTCTAAAAATATCTGGGGAAAAAAATGTAGAGAAAAGCCAAAACTCTCGTCATTAAACCTGTGACATAAATAGCATTGGACAGGAAACTTAAATCTGAGACTCTTTCTGAGAGGATATTATGAGTTTTCTCTCTACATTAATTTCAATTACGTATTGCAGCAGCCTGTACTATATGTTTTTTAGTTTTTGTTTACCTTTCTATCAAACCCAGGTGTGTGGATCAGGGAAGTCCATGAATGTTTTCCTGCACTGGTAACCTTTTCTATGCAATTGCATCTTTTCTCCTTTATTAAGAACTTGTTGCCTGAGTAATGGTTTACAGGATCCAGAATGCATGTTGTACAAACAGGCTTGGTCTGAATATATGCATTCAAGACCAAAAATCTGTTTAAATAACATATGTTCAGTTTGTGGCCACCTATCTGTCTCTATCAAGGAAGATAAAAGTCCTTGTCTACCCAGTTTCAGCTGCACGATCAAGACAGAAACCCTCAACTGGTATTTGCCAGCAGGTGGTGACATACAGCAAGAAGCTCCAATGGCAGCAACATTTTCCTGCAAAACTTGGAGAAAATCCAGGCTTCAGGAAAATGAAATATGCCTTCAGTTGGGGAAGAAATAATGATGAATGTCCATCAGCAACACATGCAATGGTTTAGTCTCATTGCGAGGCAAGAGAAGTACATTCAGTCCACAGTGGGTCAAAAGTTTTCCTTGCTGTTCCTCTGCATTTCCTTCTTGTTACTATAAAACATTTGGCTTGGCTGTGAAATATACTTTTAATTAAAAGATAGGAAAATCATGGTAAGACAGCAGTGGCAGAGAGCTGTTAGAGAGTCTGCTGTCTTTGCTCTCATAATAAACATCACTCGAAGGATAGGTGCACACAGAAACTTAAGTGTTGTGGAGAGTATACAGCCCCTTCTAAGGGAAGTGCTTGTCTGTGATTTTCTCATGCTTTTTCAAACTTCGTGTTTGTTTGTTTTTTTCTGGTCTCACAGGCAGGTACACTTGTTTAAAACACTTACAGCAAGGAGCTGAGAACAGGACGAAACCATAAAAATACAGAGGATTTTTTCCCTTTGCAGTGTCTGTTTCCTGTAAGTATCTACCATCTACAATATTGACTGGTTTATCAGGCAGCAGGTATCTCTATCAGTCTATCTTGAATTGTCATCCAGTAGGAGATTAAACACTGCCTGCCTCCTTCTTGTGATTTTCAGTCTTCACATCACAAAGTTTTCAATCACATTTTGTGGTGTACATTTAGCTTAGCGGACTCGCAGGACTTATCTTCCCAAAGCAGGTGATTTAGACCGTGTTTACCTTGTAAGGTTCCAAGACATCTCTTGGCAAACCTGTCCACATTTTAGGCCTTTAAATGATTCCCAAGTTTGTTTTTTGTTCTTCTCTCTCACCCTTTCTCTGTCCCTCCCCATTGAGGCTACCAGTCAAACAAGAACAATAACACAGGTCCTGAGTAGCAGGACAAGCACCAGATTTTGGGAGTTAGAACAATGGAGCAACCTTGTATTGTAAGCTTTTTTAAAAGGAAAGCAAAATGATCACTTACAGCCTTGTTCTATGCAGCTTCCTCATTAGTAATCTTTTCAGTGCACTTACCACAACTGTGGTTTCAGCCCCACGAATCAGCCCGAGCCAGGGAGGATGTCAGCTGGGCACGTTTCTTGGTTTGCATCGGATACCTGAGGAAGTTGTGGGCTGTAGGTATCCTGTAAAATAAACTACAGCTCCATTTGTAAGGAATCCAGCATAAACAAGTTGACACTAAAAAAAAAAAAAAAAAAAAAAGGCTTCTCTGCCAATTATCATATTTTCCACACAGGATTTTGATAAACAGACTAACTAGAACTTGAATAAGCATAAAATTGAGACTAAAAAATGCTGGAAAGGCAATTCAAAATGATCACAAATTCCAGATGGGATTTTTGTGGTGCATTCTTCATGGAAAAAGGTTAAAATATAGTGTAAATTAAAGTTATTCTGCTATGGTAATGGAATAGAGGAATTGGGAATAATAGTTTGAGAGTTCTTATTAGTCTCTCACCACCAAATACTTTGAACCAACTGGTGTATGGCAGTCAGGGACAAGATCTACAGGTAAAATTTGAACCCCATATTCTGGCCACTGTAGAGGGGTAAAATGGTCCATGGAGCATTTCAGCCATGGTGCATGGCTGAAAAAGCAGTTGAGGGTCCAAGTATGGTACTAAAGGATCAGAGGTTGCCTGGTTGGAGAGGAAGCATTTTTTGGGGGGGATGGGGCTGCTCAGCAAGGTGCTCCCAAGCCCCCAGGCAGCACTGTGAGCCAGGAGCTGGCATTTGGGATGGATGAATCTCTGCAGTGTGACTTGGCTTGGCTCCATCTGTGCACTCACTCTAGGGGTTGGATGGGTAATAAAAATGTGGTTCTGGATACAGTTGTTATGAAGAGGATGGCAGTTTAATCCTGAACTCCTACCTATTCTAGAAGACCTGAGAGGCTGCGACAGTAATTTGATGCCAGCTGCGAAGAGGCAAACACCTCCCTAGTCAGTGCTTTGGCCAACAGCCTGATGACTAAAGAGGGTTCCCATCAGGCAAGGGAAATCTTCCAGAGGGTGATACCCACTAGAGTTCATCTGCTTCGTGCTGTCAGGGCAAAGTGAAAGAGGGTGAAGTGACAGGCGAGTTGGCCCAGCTGCTTCTTCAAAAATATCTGAGATTCTTGAATAGAGTAAGTGAAAACTATATGAATACATCAAAGATTAAAAGACACTGAAAATTAAATTCAGTGCCTAGGTGATTTTTAGAACAGTGAATTTTATTTATTCTAATTTACTTCCTACATGTGCAACGTGAAGGGTAGATTGAGATGGTAGAAGTGGAACACAATTGCTTTGTTGTTGAATGTGGAATCAAATAAGCTCTTTTTTTTCCTCCTGTCCTCCTCTCCACCCCCCCCCCCGCGCTTTGTGCTTCTTCCTTCTGTTTCTATGAGTACAAGTAAGCAAAAGTGCCTGGGGCCAGGCTGTAGGGAGAGGATTATGGAACGGTCTGCTCAGGCATTATCTTTGCTGAACCCTGTTAAAGAATATTTTGTTGGCAAGGGTCCATGGATGGAGTGAATAAGTGGTAAATAACCTGATAGCTTGGCTGGCCCCTATGGTGCCTTCAACTTTAAAGTGATTGCAAGGTGTGAGCTGATACAGAAGATGTAAATTAATATCACCTTCTCCTTACCTGAGGGTTTCTCCTTACTGAAGTCCTGCAGCAGATACTATAATCAGAAAATTTTTTAAATTATGTAAATGTTTTGGGTTCAAAAACTCCAAAATGTGTCATTGTGGCAAAGTAAAACCCATTTTTTATCGCTTAGTGCTATCACCTAACAGTATCACAGAAGGAGAGGTGCCCTGAGCCCAGGGACAGCAGGGATACTTTTCTCGGGTGGAATGGACAGGTTGTGCATGTCAGTGTGGAAACTCAGCAAGGTCCAGATCACACAATTTGAAGTCTCTTTCTGTAGAAATAACTGCAGTTGAGGGGACATTGAGAAAAGGCTTTCTTAAGGTATTAGGTCCAGATCTGCAAGGTGAATCTGGGTGTGCTTGCACTGGCTTGATCTGCTTAGCTTCATTTTATTGTTTAGTCTTAGATATGTGGTGCATATGTGGGACATATTCTCTATGTTTCAGCCCAACTACTTTCATCTCCATATTCAAATTGGTTTTAGCTCACCTGGCTGTAAGTCTTATGTTGTCATCAGTCCTTTTTGGTTTCAGTCCATATATTTGTGATGACCCTGAAAACACTCCTCCTCCAGCAGGACTTGTAGAGTTTGCTGTCCCATTTCTGACTGGAGTAATCTTCTTATTTCTAGGTGAAGCATATCCATGGACATGTATACAGTCACCCTGTAAAAACACTCACTGTAAGGCTATTACCACTATGGGTCAGTTATAAAGGTGTCATTAAGGCTGCTAAAGACGTTCACATTATTTTAATGTGTTTTCAGTTGCTAAGATTTAATGCTCTGGACATAACATTTCTGAAACAGGTTTCTGTCTTAGACTAGATTTTTAGGAAAGAAACATGAAAAAATGGTTCAGGTGCAGATGTAGTGGACTCTTACAGTTTAAAACTGATGTGAAAATCTCCACCTGTCTCCTTGGGCTGTAATTCTCCATAAAAATCTTCCTCTTACTCACACGTAGCAGAGGTACAGTCAAGTTTGGCCACAGAATCTGTCATAGCCCTGGCAGAGCAGGACTTTCCCTAAGCTGCTTGTGGGTGCTATATGTATAGCAGCACACCTGTGGTTATAACCTCTGGTAGCTACAGGTGTGCTTCAGTCACAGGATAGAGAATGAGATTTGTCCCTTGTTCCCTTAGTGTAGCTGCCTGAAAAGCTGAGGAGGGAGGTGATGGGAGGCAGGAGGGATGTGGGGTGCAGGAAGAAGGTGTGCAGGAGGCGAGAGGCAGGGAGAGCACTGAGGCACAGGGGAGGTCAGAGAGGCCTGGGAGGTCTGATGATGAGAGAACAGCGACTGGGGGTTGGGAACAAGCTTCTAGCAGGCTTGCAGAACTGAAAAGAGTGACAAATGCTAGGAATGGAGTAATATTGTGTGATACGAGTGAGAGAGGCAAATTTGGACAATTTTAAGTGCTGACTGTGCAGACTCAACTTCTTTTACTATTTGTATATGTGTATGGATGGGATGAAGAGAAATAGAATTTGTCACAGAGGCTGGTAGCATTGAACATATCACTGGCATAAGGGAATACTGCATGTGTCACCCCTTTAATATGCTTAGGCTGGGACATGAATGCTTTTTCTTTTGTTAAGATGGGGCCTGAGAGAAAAAAGTTTAAGGAATCTGAGATTTGGGCTACTGGGTTGGGTTTTTTTTCTCCTGCTTACTCTCTGCATTTAAGTAAACAGGATATTTCTCTTTTAAACAGATATTTTTGTGGTTTCAAGTTTAGCTCTCATGGTAGTGTTTTACCAAAGCTCTCAAGATCAAACCCTGGAAACCCCCAGATTATGTCCATTGCTGTCCAATCAAAACACCTATGGCAACGTTTCCCCAGCACCCGCCGAGCTGAGCGCCCTGAGCAGCTGGGAGATGCAGAAGTTGTTCTGATTCCCTGGAATTACAAACCCTCGGCTCAGATGCAAGCACCAAAGAGACATGCTGGGAGAGGGAGGGGGGAAGGAGTGAGGGAGGGCATGAGCCCTAACCTGAAGAGCTTACAAGACAGACCATTTGTTTTTAGAAGCTCTGCAAAATCTTGAATGGATGCAACATATCACAGCCTGTGTTTTGTTAGCGTTGATTCCTGGACTCGGCTCTTCTGGTGCTTCAGAAAATGCATTTGAAGGTGGCTGAGGTATTTCAGTTTGACAAATAAACTAAGCTGCGGTTACTTTCTCAGTATGTTTTGTGTCATGGTGCTAATTTCCCATTCACTTGATTGGGATGCAATGATTTCACGACAATGTCAGCGCAGGTCTATGGAAAAGACATTACGGTGTCAAAATGAAATGAAACAATGTTAATTTGTCTATGGAAACGGTGTTACACTGCCAAATTGAAACATAACCCTCAGCTCAGCCACCTTGAGACTTGGCGCTGCCGCGCTGCCAAAGGACCCCGCCACACGGGGTGATTTTACAGCGGCGCACTGGGAAACTACAAATCTGGATTAAATATTAGAGGAGGTAAGGCTATTTGTTTTCTTCTACGAAATCACAACTGTATAGCATTTCCTAGTGTTACAGGGGCCTTCCACATGTGCTGCAATACCTAAAGCCCAGGGAGAGGGTGGGAATCGAGGGGAGAAAAAGCATTTTGGCAACCTTTACTCGGATTTCTTTTGGCTTCAATTGGCTCTCAGCACGTCTCATTCTAGCATTATATTAATGGATCTTTTTTAGGTGAGAAATGTTATTAGATTTTACAGTGTTCACAGCACCTAACCAGCATCTGGGACATTGGAGCTCAAATTAAGCAGTGCTCTAAATCCAATTTGGATTTTAATTCCACCAGGATGTAGCATTTCTAGTAAAACAAGAACCTGAACATAAACCACAATCTAAAGTTCAGGGAATGCAATAATGAAAAAGAATGCTAAACAAGCTGAAATCAAAAGACAAGAGCTGAGGGAAGGAAGAAGCAATATAGGAAGGCACATAGAGAAATATAAATAAATATTTTCTCTGATGTTAGGGGTCTATGTACTGATAGAATCTACTTATCAATCACAGTTTCTCTTTCATTTTATTTTATATTCCTGGTCAGTATTACCACCTTTGAAAGAGGGTGATCTTTGATCTCCTGCCCCAGGGTGAGCACCAACAGATGTTCTTTTGTTCTCCTCTCCACATGCAGTGTCCCTTACCTCCTAAAGATGACGTGTGCACCTCAAAACTGACAGGTGTTTCTCTGTTTGATTGTACAGATACGGATTTAGGCTAAATGAGACCTGAAACCTTCAAGGTGGAAGGGCCTCCCAGCATGCTTACAAACTCATGGGAGGGAAGACTTCTTGTAAGAGAATATTAGCAAATCACATACAGATGTGAAGAAGGAAAAGCCTCTGTTAGAAAGACTATAGCACCCTCTTTCACCCTGGGTGGATTTCAGGGTGAATCTTCTTTGCTGAGTTTCTCTGTGATTCCCCCCCCCCCTTATTTGTGAAATGGGTATAATGGCACTTTCCTGCCTCTTACAGCTATTAGGGGGAAGAAATAAATTACAGGTTTTGTGGTGTTTGGTCAGTACTATACAACGGTCATTTCAGTACATATGACATCATGAGCTGGGGTGGGTGGAAAGGCTAATCATATGAGGACTATATATTAAGCAAGCCAATCCTTTCTTTACATGTGACCCAGCTGGTATTAAAATCTGACACCAGTTAATGAAAACAATAAAGCCATCCAATCTTATTGATGGATATGTAGATTTCTTGGACATGAGGAGCTCTGTGTTATCCTCTTGTGTGTTGATGAAGATGTCTCTGCACTGTGCATAGCCTTTTTAGAGGTCCACAGAAGTTCCAGAGCTAAAGGTCCTCCTGAGAGTCCAAATACTGCTTCCCTCCTACTATGTGAGTTGTTCACTTTTTGTTTTTGCATAAAGCTCCTTCTGCCTTTCTTCCTCCTACAGGAATTTGTGGAAACTGGTGGATGCACTCATGCTGGTCATTCCCTGGAAGATCCCAAGCGCTCTCCTCAGCTCTGATAGGCAGGAGCATGGGCATTAGTGTTCACATAAACACTATTGCCTTGCACAGGCTTTCATGCACCAAAGTATGACTACTATTGCCGCCCTAGAAGAGGAAGCACAAGCATCTTTCCCCATACACATCCATTGGGCCCCCTTCTTTCTCCAAGTGATATCCCTCAAATCACTGTTGAAAGATCTCTGTAACTTCTCCATGAGCCACATGCAGACTGCTCCAGCCTTAGTTCTTCACAGATTCCCAGGCTATCTGAATGCCTAGGAGAAAGCTTTTGGCTTTTCAGGCAGTATTTATGTGTTGCTTGGAAGTAGTTCATGTTGCACTGGTTATAGTTGTTAAGATGTGCAACCCGCAGCTGAAATGTGCAATCCAACTTCAAATTTACAGGGAAGAACTACAACATGAAATATTGCAGACCTCCCAGTTTGTTGCAAACAGCTAAGACAAGTAATTGGATTGAAATTGTAATGAAATACTGTGATACACAGATGGGGGTTAAAATGTAAGGATCATTTGTGCTAGACAAGGAAGGCAAATTCAACATGTTCTAAGTGGGTTTTATTCAGTGTGAGTAAGATTCTCAAAATTAAATTTTATTGTTAAAAGACAGAAAGGAGTCCTCCTTTCTAGGATTATTTCTCTCTCACACACACACATACATGCACATGTTCACAGACCCACATGCACACGCCTTTTCTTTCTCTGGGTATAAACCATGGTAGACATCTGGCTGCCAGGCTCAGTCTTCTCCCCCACAGGCATAGAACAACATCATTGTTTGAATATATTCTTTAGAGTTTGACATGTACTGAATTTATCTGCTCTCCTCCAGTAAGTGAGAACATTCCAACAATTTTATGCAATGTGTAAGCCACAGATTAATCACACAAATTATAGGAATTATCCTAAAACTTTGGGGTAATATTTGCCATGTCAACATTGTAATTGAGCTGACTGGGCATGTGGAAAGCCTGCATGTGGCAAGCAACACTTCGTGATGCAGATGGAGAGGTGATTTGCATCTACCTTAACTTAGAGTAAGTACTGCAAGGACTGCAGTCTGCAAGCAGAATAGGTAATGTGAGATTTCCATAAAAATAAAAAATGTAATGGGCCATAGTCTTCTACAGTGCTAGCAAGTGTGGAGGGGTCCATATCCCTCTCCTAAATACCATGGAACATCCATTGCATGTGTGGTGGTGTGTGGGGGAAGTGAAAGCTGCAGGCTTAAATGTTTCATCAAAAAACAGCCTTCTTTGCTTGTAAAATCAGTCACAGCAGGGGGAAAAAAAAGCTTTTACATGATTTGTGTCCATGTCAGCTGAACTCCACCCGCCATGGTTTGAATTGAACAGTGACTTCTCATGGGAGGACTCCCACAGGTTTTGTCAAACATGCCTTGTCATTTCAGAAGATGTGTTAGTGTAATATTTGGATTTCTGATAGAAAAGAACAGAGTAATGACCCAGAATATGCCTTTCTGTCAATAAGCACGAGCAAAATATCTGTAGCAGAGCATGTGGAGGTAATTTTTGAAGGGCTGAGGACCCCAGACATTTAGGATTCACAGGCAATTGCATTCCTCCTCCTTTCAGTGGAATGGAAACCAGAGCAGGGTGGTAAAGTTCTCCCTGAGGAAGGAAGGACCTGAGGCAAGCTGGCACCCATTTTAGACCAGGAGCTGTGCTCCCAAGGAAGCTTCAGCTCTCACCTCACACAAGCACTGTGTGGCATTCTGTTAGCAATCTCCACTTGCTTTGAAGTAATGGAAAATCCAGCCACTAAGGCTGCATAAATCATCTGCCTTCCAATAAAATGTACCACCTATTTTAATTTATTGTTAATTTTATTTTGCACATTTTTCCATTCTGAAGGCCTCCAAAACCTCTACTGTTTCCAGTAAGACTTGAGTTCTGACAAGGGTATTGTAATGGAGGGTGATTTGCCAGACCTCCAAAAATTTCATTCAGGCTTTTTCTATTTTGTAGAAATGCTCTCAGAGTCGGTGGAACAGGTTTTTTACCAATGGCAGGGGGGTGATGGCAGTTATTCAATGCAAATTGTATAAATTAGGCGTTTGGTGAACAAGTCCAGTCTCTGACTTAGGGGGATTCCCTTGTGTGAGATACTTGAGTAGAGAAGGAGTTCAAGTTTAGAGCTCTGGAAGACACGGAAGAAGAGTGCAGGGCAGGGAAAGA
>NW_009952485.1:1476913-1490059 GCF_000747805.2 Chaetura pelagica | reverse complement strand
GAAAGAGAGAGTGAATGTCTAAACCAGACAAGAGTTGTTTCTAGAGAAGAAATTCCACTGAGCCTCCACATGCTTTTAAAGCAAGGGGCAAGTGAAAACTTGATTTTGCTTCAGTGAAAAATTCCCATTGCGTTCAATGGGGCTGGGATTTCGTCCAAGACTTCCACATCATTCTAAGACACTCACGTAGCCCACATCTAATCTTTTAAAAAGGGTATTCTGATTCCAGAAATTATCAATGTTTTCAAATTTTCTGACTTCATCCTCTGCAATGACCCTGTCATGATTTCTTTTTATACAACACATTTTTTTTTTCTTTTTTTTTTTTCTTTCAGACTTGCATATACTGCCATTATGCCCCCCCAAAGATCAAAGAATCATAGCATAAGGTAAAAATATCTCATTCATTGCAAATAACAGAGACATCGTTTTTAATAAACTTTAATTTTACCTTAGTACTTAATAAAATAAAATACCCGGATAAAGTCTGACAGTTGAATAAATGCAAAGTATGTTCCTGATTTGACTGGGGACAGGATTTGACCCCACATTTTATGGGGAATATTTAGCCCACAGGCATTCCACCCCTCCCCCATACATTTCAAAGAAAGAACAGAAGGCAATGGAAAAGTAGCTGCCACCATCTACCAGATAATTCTTTCAAACATCTCTCAGCATTCTAAAACATAATCTAAACTTACGTCCACATAACAAATAACAGCCCTTTGAAATGAACTGAGAAACTGTAAAGCCATTAAGAAAATGTGCCATTAAGGAAAGGATTTCAGCATTTCCTATGAAAAGGGTTCACAATGTATGTATTTCCACATGTTCAGAGAAATGATTAAAGTGTTTATAGCTTTTGTAATTGGTCTCTCTCCATTTAAAAATATAGGCTTTTTTCAAAGTTACATTTCTGTGCCGCTCTTTGTCTAGAATAACATTAATGAAGTCCCATTTTCTCAGTTGCTGGAGGTAGGAAATAGGGAAGTGATGTGTTTAAGAGAATGCGTTCTTGAAACGTGCCGTCTGTCTGCCTGTGTCCCAGCGAACACGGCCTCTCACTGGCGTGTCTGCTGGGTGCCGAGTGCTCCTGCAGAGGCCGGGGCTGCCATGGTTCACGTGGTCGTGGAGCGTATACGGCAGCAGGGGAGGAGGTTGTCTGTCCCTTTCAGGGCATCCTTTTGCATGTGACTGTCCATGCTGGGGCCGAGAATTTGAAGGAAGAGAGGTCATGTTTTTTTGCACTACATTTCCACTGTTTGGGTTCAGTTGAGGACGGTCAGCACAGCGAGAAAGCCAAACTCCTCCATAAAATCCCTAAAGGAGGGGAAAAGAAGGAGGGAACTGGTATACAGCTCCCACTCCAAAGCACACCCAGCCCTTTCTAGGAGAGCTCTTGCTCTACTTTGTTAAATGCTGCACTGATAAAAACCACATGGCCTTCTGTTCACTGGGCAAGGAAATCAATAATGGAGTTGGTTGTAAAGGCCAAAGTCACTTTCATCGCCTGCTGATCACGCCCTCTCAAGTGCTTCATGGCCCATCTAAGTCAGTGTGGAAGAGAAGGAGGAAGATTTTCACCCAGTTTCCAGATGACTACATTTGTATTACAGATAAGTATATATGCACAGATGTATAACTTTTAATTTTTTCCTGCAGCAACTGTCAATCAGGTCACATGCTAAATTTCTTTCATTCTATTATTTTCTTTTATGCTGTTAAGCTAAAGGTTTAGGTTTTATTCTAATAGTAAAATCATATATCAAATAATTCATTATTTCTTTTCACAATACCCTGGGAAAGTGTGTTTTACCTTTCCTTTTCTAAATTAGCTTAAGTAGAAATTGTCAATCTGGAATTGACAGGTATTTGTTACAGACAACAACACATTGTTCCCACTTTGCTTCATCCACCAACACAGGTGCTGCTGTCACATGTCACAACAATGGGAAAATTTATTAAACTATAAAGAGTAATACTATAATGTAGAGACGTGAGGGTAAAATAATCTGAAAGTGTGTTTGCTGGCTAGAGGCAGGAAACCCCATTCTTCCTGCAGCTGATCTGACGGCTCTCTGCCTCTCCTACAAAACACTTCTCTCCCTGCTCCTTCTTTCAGGACATAAACCATTTACATACCTTCTCCCCCCATGCCCTCCCAAAACTATCAGATAACAGTAGAGCAACACCATAATTTGATCCATGGGGTTGTGTCGTGGTTCGAACCCGGTTTTGGGTGGAAGTCGCCTTATCTCAGGGCACAATTGCCCTGTTTGTTGATCAGGATTTTCTGACAACAAATTATTTATTCAGGATAGCCTTCTGAATTATTTCAGTGGGTCCATCCCTGGCTCGGGGCCGGCTTCCTTCCCCTGGATACAGAACTGATTGATCAGCTCCTCTCAGAAGCACACACACACACAAACACACACACACACACACACACACACACACACACACACACACACACACACACACACACACACACACACACAGATTATGTGTTTAAAATATCACTTTACTGTAAAAGTTTTCAAAGTGTGTGTGTGTGGGGAAAACTGATTATGTAAATGTACCTGGTAAAGAGAAAGCAAGACTATTATATCTGGGGGTAGAGAGAGGCCAAAGCCTTTCCCCTATAGGGCCAATGAGGTGCGTGTGGTCATGCAAATATCCCCGGACATTTCTTCTGTTGAAGTCTGGCCTAGGTAGAGGGAATTTCCTAAGTAACTCACTGAAGACCTTTTGTTTTGTGGACTTGTTGAAGAAGGTGACAGTGGCCTTTGCTGGGCTGATGGGGTACTGACCCCGGGCTCAGGCATTGTTGGCTGGGGAGGAATGTATCCAGAAA
Organism: Chaetura pelagica; assembly: GCF_000747805.2. Classification (NCBI taxonomy): domain Eukaryota; kingdom Metazoa; phylum Chordata; class Aves; order Apodiformes; family Apodidae; genus Chaetura; species Chaetura pelagica. Next base: position 1,487,205 of record NW_009952485.1, on the reverse strand, counting down.
TAGGCTCAAGCTGCAGAATCTGGGACAGGATTCAACCGACATTACTCAAATTTGGGGTTGAATGTGCGCAAAGTAGAGCACTGCCATCCTCTGACTTGCAGGAAATCAAATAGGTTGTTTGGGTTTTTTCCCTTCACCACAAAGAACAACTGCAGCAACAAAAACTTGGAGAGTAGAGAGAGAAGTGACATCATCTGCAAAAAAATTTTCCCTTTTTCTGCCTGAAGGGCTGTTTTGAGTTCCAGCAGCATCACAGGTAAGTAGGAAACATGATATTGCATTGAATGTGCCAATTGCTTGTAAATGGAAATACTTGTGGTTGAGCAGAGGAAGAGACAACGTTATGCTGCCTTTTTGATATCTTTTTAGTCATTTGTAGATTCTAAACAGTTCCTGGCCTAACTGCAAATAGCTGAGACATTGGACAAGTAATTTTAGATGTCTCAGCTTCACTGAGAGCATGGCAGTGGCTGGGCTTATATGCAGTATCGTGCAATCTCCCACGCCCCTCTGTACTCTAGCCCTTCCCATAAACCCCATCTCTCCTCTTCTGTGGTATGGGAGAGCTGGTGATTTGGAGCCAGCTATGCATGCTTTATGTTTCCTGAAGATTAAAACCAGTGTGTAATACTCCAAGCCTGTCAACAGTCAGCTTGGGAAAGGGACCAAAGACTAGAGAGCCAAAACTAGGCTGTTAGAGCAATCAAGGCCAAGATGTGCTTCTCACTTTTAAAGGCTAAAGAAAACTGGCCAGGCAAGAAGTTTGTCCTTTGCAATGCTGGAAGACTGCTGACCCGCATCAAGTGTCTGATTCCCTAGGAGTCAGACTGTATACAAGGAAATCTATGTGTATATTTAAAATACTCTGTCATCAGACAGGGAGAAGTGTGCTGTCTGCAGTGAGTATCAAGGCTTGGGATAAGGAGCCAATAATTTTGACCCCTTTCCTTGGTTTTAGTTGGTGTTTTGGGTTTTTCTTGTTTGTTTGTTTGTTTGTGGTTTTTTTTTTTTTTTTTTTTTGTGGGGTACTATTAAATAGTTGTCTGAAACCGCTCCTGAAGAACTGAACAAAGTGGTATGTGTTGCCAAACACTAAAAACATTGTCAAGATACATCCTCAGAGACAGCAGATCTTTTTTTGGTTTTGCCCAAGAATGTCTTACTTAAAATTCAATTCCTTGTAAAGATGCAAATGTAATTTTTTTAAATTTTTTTTTTTTTTGTTAAAGTACCAGTACTGAGAATAAAGCAAGAAAAAGAGGAAATTAAAACAGTGACCAGGGAGGGAGGTATGGCAAGTTGGCTTTCAACCAAATGATAGAATGATAGATCAGCTGGGAACCACGAATGCATAAGATTACCAAGAACTAGAGAGATTTATTGTTCTTTGGTCTCTTGGAAAGTTTCAGCACACAGGCAGTTATACGATAAGCAATGACCAGGAAAAATGGGGGGACAAATAAATCCAGAACCCCAAATATTTATTGTGATTACATAAACAATCTTGAAAAGATGGAGCTACTTAAAGATTCAGAGTATTTGCTCATTTCAATTTTAACAATAAACACCTTTACGAAGAACAAATTTTGTATATCCCCCCAAATCTAGCTCTCTCAGGAGAAATTATCTGCACACTGCAAAAATAGCTCCAGTTGAATTTGACGCGTGAAAGTAACACAAGAAACTCTGTCATGGGAATGGGTCTTTGGCTTTCTGCAATCACTATACAACCTTCTCCTTAGCTGACCACCTGCAGAGACACCATCCCGCCACGGACTGCACCCACTAAACACATTCATAGATTGTGCCAGAGATCTTCAGAAAATGGTAACTTTTGCAGTTTAATCTCCAAAACTTTGAATAAGTATTTTTGTTCTCTCATCATCCAGGTGATAAGGAACACTGGAGCTTTTGCGGTTTATGTTATCCAGATTAAATACTAATATGATGATGTATTAGATGCCAAGGGCATCACAACGTAAAAGCAAATGGATTATAAAATCTAACTAATGAAGCTATCTTAGCTTAATAGGCAGTGTAATCAGCTGGTACATCAGTGTACTAATTGTCACAACCAGATGTACCCTGAAAATGGGACAAGTAGGGTGAATCCAGAAAAAAAGGGTGACCCCAGTGTCTTACAGGACATGTAAATCTTGTTAAATAACAAAGCACATCATTTTTGCACTGGGTTCTAAATGCTTTTTACTAACAATGTGACTCCAGAAATTTGAAACAAAAATATTTAGGCACGAGTAACAGGAAGACCCTTAGACAACGCAGAGGTTTTGGCAGCAGTTTGTTTTTAAAATGTAATTATTTGCTTCTTTTCTATATGTAGCATATGCAGCAGATAGACATTTGGTACATTCACTACATTATTTTATTACTGTTAATTATTTAGTTCTTTTTGACCAGTAAAGCTGTGCTTGGCTTTGTACTAGGTAAAAATAATTAAATCAAACACCCCAGGAAAGTATTGTCTCTAACAGCCCAATTATGATATCTGTAATTGTCTTTATATAATATCTTACCCTTCCTTTATGTTAAACCAATGAATTCTATTTTCTTAGTAATTCATTCACCTGTCAAAACTTAATCTGCAGAAGTCCAAAGGTTTGCCTTAAACTTATAATAGAATCTAAAGGGCAAGTATTCAAAATTCAGCTTCAAGGTTTGGACCTTTGGTACAACCTTACAAGTGCCTTCCAAGTATTATAATTTTGTCAATGTGATTCTGACCTGATTTGCATTCCTCACATTTCTCTCTCCAAAAGGTTTGCATTTGCACATGTAAGTTACAAGCTACTGCAAGCAACAGTTGCTTTGAAGGTACCTTGCAAATGTAAAATAGACACCTTTTGCTGAATGTTCAGCTTTAATACAAGAGGAGGACTGATAAGACAGAAAAACAAACAGAAATGTCATGAGCCATGACTCAGGGAAAGGTTTTTAAAAACTGTTGCTAATTTCTGATATTGTAGGTTTTCAAGTGTCCTAATTATGGCTTGGATATCCCAATGTTTAAAAAGATGTTGAGGAGCCCAGAACGGTAATATGCTTCAAAATTATTATTATGTGGGCACTGGGTTACCTGATGATATTGGTAACTTGAATGTACTCTTCACAGAATCCTGAAGAATTCTGACTAACATGAAGGAAACTACTCATTTCTAAAGGAATTTAGAAAAAAGAAATTAAAAGGTCAGAGGATAGTAAAGACCTTCCCACTTGGGAGAATGTAGCCATAAATCTTCTTTGTGAATATGAAGCTCATCTTAAAGCTCATTAAATAATTCAGAGCCAGAAAGAAAATTAACTTCTGTATTTTCAGTCTGATATGGTGTACAACAGCACACTATATTTTTATCTAGCAAGAAGGAGTCTATCAAATACAAATGTAACATGTACGATGATCCTTCATTCTAGCTCTAACACAGATGGTTATCCCTATAACAAATAAATAGTCAGGCTCAGAATCAAGAAAGGATAAGAAAAATGATAAGGAAAAGAAAAAAAGAAAAAAAGGCCCAGTGCAGATGATCTTGTGAGACACTACTTGATCCAACTCCCCTTAAGACCTCATATCTCAAAATCACAGTGGGATAGCAAAGCCTAGGAGCACTTACTGGGGAATACAAATATGGATAACTGCAACTCAAACTACCTGTTAAACACACAGTCATATAGTATTCTGTCAGACAGGTTCAGGGCAGTTTGGAGCTTTTCTGTCTGCAATATACTACATTTCCTCTTGAGCCCTCCAAATCAAACTCAAGTTTCTTGCGAACCTGGGCATTCTTGAGCCTTTTTAATTTTTTTTCTTTTAATCTCCTTACTTTTTAGGGCAATATTTGTGCTTCAGAATGAAACTAACTGAAGAACAGCTTCCTCAGTTTTATAAACATAGACATTTTACTTTTTGTTTTCCTTTTCCACTGAAGGACAATTGCTGTGAGGTAGTTTTATGTCAGACTTGCCAATGTTTGCTAGCCTGTGCTGATGAGAATGCCAAGGTTAAAGCCTATACCCTGTCATCATTCCTTCACATGCCTCACATTTTTCTTCCCTGTCGTTGCATGGCTTTTTAGGTCTCTTATCACCAAAATCTGCAATGTTTACTCCTACCACTCCATGGAAGTTGTAAGGGAAGAAAATGAGATGAAGATATTTACATCTTTTGGGATCATGTTGGGAGAATCAATCCGGCAAGTGTAAAAGAACATCGCATGAGAAGCCCGTTCTTTTAAGCCGGGTCTGTAAGCTCACAGAATCACTGCAATCCATTCCCTGAATCCAAGGTATTTGAGGCAAATCCAGAAACCTTGTCAACTCCTGCAGATTATCACAGTGGGTTACAAGGCGGGTGCATAGTTAAAACATTTCCTGAGATTCTGGAGAAGCTGGTCCTGTCCTTTGTTGCCAGCTTATGTGGTGCCCTTATGTAGGTTATTTAAAAGATAGTTTTCAAAGGCATGCCTGGAAATGTGGTAAGTGACAGAGAAAGGTATTCATCCGGGAATGCTTAGAATAAGTTAACTGGAGTCAGGATTATTAAATTCTCCTGCTGTCAGTGACTTGCAATGCATTACTTGCACTGATTTGAGTAAACTGCTTCATTGTTGCTGGTTTATATTCCGGTCTTCCAAACCTTTAAGACTTTTAATAGGCAAGTTTCATAACATTTAAAAAGTAAATTAGTGATAAATATGTCCACACTTAATAACATTGAAGTAATATCTTCACCAAGCTGAAAAGATTGCATGGATAATTCAATCTATAGATTTACAAATAATTTATTCGGTTATTATTTTAACTAGTTTTGCTCTATGAATGAATTAAGCAGCTGGCAGCTTGCCTGTCTGTTCATTGCTCTGCTCCTTTCTCTCTCATTTCTAACATAGCTTTTTTGCCCTAGCTGCAAATATGGCACCCTTTTTACTTCACAAACATCCTCTCCAAACAAGTAAGACAAGGGAGATGCTGGAGTGTGAGGTGATCTTTCAGGGCAATTCAAGGATGTGTTTTCTTACATGATTTACTAAGTGTTTTCAGAAAAATTGTTTCATTTCATAACATATCTAGGGTCTGTTGTTTTTTTTTTGGCAATCTTCTTTCCTAGTACAGTGGAGCAGATTTCTGAATGAGGCTAATGAGATTTGTAATATACCCCAAGTTAATTTAGACAGCAGGTTAGTCCTCTCAACAAAACTGTGGCCCATATACAAGTCAAATCTGCTTTTTTCCTTGGGCAATGATTTATTTCCCTCTTAAATTGGCTGGACCAGTTAGTTTTTTATTTTTATTAAGTCACACTATTCTTAAATGAAACTATTGATTTAAAGTCAGCTTAGTGAGGATTTAATTTGTTTTCAGGGGATTAGAGCAGGTAACATGGGATAATTTTACAATAAAGTGGAATAGAAGCATTCCTTCACATTACCCTCACCTTTTTTTTCTTGCCAGGCTGCACAGACATTACAAATTTTCAAGTGAATTGTGGAAATACATTCATAAATCAGGCCTAATTCCTCTGCCTGCTTAAGGGCTATTCTAAAGAGTATTTTCCTTTGACCTTGTCCATGTTCGTCCTTTCATGGGCAGATGCATCTGGTAATTCCACACAAATGCAGATTCAGACAAAACATTTTTGTGCCATAGTAGGAATTGTAAATATGAGCATTTGTTGAGAAGTACAAGACCAGACATGTATTTTAATATGGTGGCTACAGAGTGCTTTTCAGAGAGTTTTAAAATAGGACTCTATTGCTCACAATCAGGGGGGTAGTTATAGTTGTTTTTAGCATGCCTCTGTCGCGTGTAGAGCGGATATGTTGGTTTTTTAATAGAGTATGGTGTGTTTAATTTGTGCTCCATGTAACTTCATGAAACTTCTTCCTTCCTTGTCATTCTCTCTTTCAACCTCATCTAACACACCTGCAGCGGTTTCTGGGATTTCACTTGATGATGTGCAGCCTTCTTTTGCTGCTATTGCACTCAGTGACTTGAGTAGGGGTAGACTCGATAGCCCTGGGTAATGTTCACCCCAAAACCAAGCAACTCCCTTTTGACCTTTTCCTCTTTTTGGTTGCTTTTTTATCTTTGCAGTCCTCTGCTTTTTTTACATGACAACCTTGCTAGAAAATACTTGAAAGCTTATCCTACATAGCAGCTTTCCATTGCTCACGCACATAGACCGTGTTGCTCCCGACTCAGTTTTTAACTTATGTTTCCCACATACGTGCTCCACCAAGTTCTGGGAGAAGACAATGAGACTGGCCCTCGCTGCAGTACTGGACATCAAGTCCTTACTTGGGCTTCTTCTCTTCTGCTCTGCCTCAGCTCTCCAATCCCTGAGAAGCCAAAAGCAGCACCAGGGTAACTCTACTTGACTGCATATCTTCCTTTTGCATGTTTTTCTGTTTTTCCTGGCTCTCCATCTCTTTCTTGTCAGGTGTAAGGAATATTTCCCCCTGGTACTACTGAGGGTAGTGGAGAAAAAAAGGCTGACTTTATCCTTATGTCCTTACTGAGCAGAAACAGTCCCACTGTGTCTCCTGGGAATATAAATATTTTTTTTCCTCCCCCTAGACTCCTGATAGATGTGCAGATGGATGTAGATGGACTTGCCTCCTAAAATCCTGGAATGGTTGGAAAGGACCTTAAAGAGCGTCTAGTTCCAACTTCATTGCCATGGGCAGAGATGCCTCCCACTAGACTAGGTTGCTCAAAGCCCCATCCAGCCTGTCCTCAAACTCTTCTAGGTAGGGGGCATCCACAACTTCTCTGGGCAACCTGTTCCAGTGTCTCATCATCCTCATAGGAAATAATTTCTTCCCAATAGCTTATCTGAATCAACTCTTTCTACTCTAGTATCTAATCTTAAAACCACCCCCCCCCTTGTCCTATCACTACATGTCCTTGTAAAAAGTCTGTCCCCAGCTTTCCTGTAGGCCCCTTCAGGTACTGGAAGGCCACTATGAGGTCTCCCCAGAGCCTTCTCTTCTCCAGGCTGAACAACCCCAACTCTCAGCCTGTCTTCATAGGAGAGGTGCTCCAGCCCTCTGACCATCTTTGTGGCCCTCCTCTGGACTGACTCCAACAGCTCCATGTCTTTCTTGTGTTGGGGACTCCAGAACTGGACACAGTACTCCAGGTGGAGTCTCACAAGAGCAGAGTAGAGGGGCAGAATCACCTCCCTTGACCTGCTGGCCATGCTTCTTTGATGCAGCCCAGGATGCAATAGGCTTTCTGTGCCACAAGCAAACATTGCTGGCTCATATTGAGCTTCTCATCAGCTAACGTCCTGAAGTCTTTTTCCTCAGGGCTGTTCTCAGTCCATTCTCTGCCCAGCCTATAACTGTAGAGCAGGTAACATGGGATAATTTTACAATAAAGTGGAATAGAAGCATTCCTTCACATTACCCTCACCTTTTTTTTCTTGCCAGGCTGCACAGACATTACAAATTTTCAAGTGAATTGTGGAAATACATTCATAAATCAGGCCTAATTCCTCTGCCTGCTTAAGGGCTATTCTAAAGAGTATTTTCCTTTGACCTTGTCCATGTTCGTCCTTTCATGGGCAGATGCATCTGGTAATTCCACACAAATGCAGATTCAGACAAAACATTTTTGTGCCATAGTAGGAATTGTAAATATGAGCATTTGTTGAGAAGTACAAGACCAGACATGTATTTTAATATGGTGGCTACAGAGTGCTTTTCAGAGAGTTTTAAAATAGGACTCTATTGCTCACAATCAGGGGGGTAGTTATAGTTGTTTTTAGCATGCCTCTGTCGCGTGTAGAGCGGATATGTTGGTTTTTTAATAGAGTATGGTGTGTTTAATTTGTGCTCCATGTAACTTCATGAAACTTCTTCCTTCCTTGTCATTCTCTCTTTCAACCTCATCTAACACACCTGCAGCGGTTTCTGGGATTTCACTTGATGATGTGCAGCCTTCTTTTGCTGCTATTGCACTCAGTGACTTGAGTAGGGGTAGACTCGATAGCCCTGGGTAATGTTCACCCCAAAACCAAGCAACTCCCTTTTGACCTTTTCCTCTTTTTGGTTGCTTTTTTATCTTTGCAGTCCTCTGCTTTTTTTACATGACAACCTTGCTAGAAAATACTTGAAAGCTTATCCTACATAGCAGCTTTCCATTGCTCACGCACATAGACCGTGTTGCTCCCGACTCAGTTTTTAACTTATGTTTCCCACATACGTGCTCCACCAAGTTCTGGGAGAAGACAATGAGACTGGCCCTCGCTGCAGTACTGGACATCAAGTCCTTACTTGGGCTTCTTCTCTTCTGCTCTGCCTCAGCTCTCCAATCCCTGAGAAGCCAAAAGCAGCACCAGGGTAACTCTACTTGACTGCATATCTTCCTTTTGCATGTTTTTCTGTTTTTCCTGGCTCTCCATCTCTTTCTTGTCAGGTGTAAGGAATATTTCCCCCTGGTACTACTGAGGGTAGTGGAGAAAAAAAGGCTGACTTTATCCTTATGTCCTTACTGAGCAGAAACAGTCCCACTGTGTCTCCTGGGAATATAAATATTTTTTTTCCTCCCCCTAGACTCCTGATAGATGTGCAGATGGATGTAGATGGACTTGTCTCCTAAAATCCTGGAATGGTTGGAAAGGACCTTAAAGAGCGTCTAGTTCCAACTTCATTGCCATGGGCAGAGATGCCTCCCACTAGACTAGGTTGCTCAAAGCCCCATCCAGCCTGTCCTCAAACTCTTCTAGGTAGGGGGCATCCACAACTTCTCTGGGCAACCTGTTCCAGTGTCTCATCATCCTCATAGGAAATAATTTCTTCCCAATAGCTTATCTGAATCAACTCTTTCTACTCTAGTATCTAATCTTAAAACCACCCCCCCCCTTGTCCTATCACTACATGTCCTTGTAAAAAGTCTGTCCCCAGCTTTCCTGTAGGCCCCTTCAGGTACTGGAAGGCCACTATGAGGTCTCCCCAGAGCCTTCTCTTCTCCAGGCTGAACAACCCCAACTCTCAGCCTGTCTTCATAGGAGAGGTGCTCCAGCCCTCTGACCATCTTTGTGGCCCTCCTCTGGGCTGACGCCAACAGCTCCATGTCTTTCTTGTGGTGGGGACTCCAGAACTGGACACAGTACTCCAGGTGGAGTCTCACAAGAGCAGAGTAGAGGGGCAGAATCACCTCCCTTGACCTGCTGGCCATGCTTCTTTGATGCAGCCCAGGATGCAATAGGCTTTCTGTGCCACAAGCAAACATTGCTGGCTCATATTGAGCTTCTCATCAGCTAACGTCCTGAAGTCTTTTTCCTCAGGGCTGTTCTCAGTCCATTCTCTGCCCAGCCTATAACTGTGCTTGGGATTGCCCCACCCACGTGCAGGAGCTCACACTTGGCCTTGTTGAAATTAACGAGGTTGGCATGGGGCCACCTCTCAAGCCTATCAGGGTCCCTCTGGATGGCCTCCCTTCCCTCCTGTGTGTCGATCATACCACACAGCTTGGTGTCATCAGCAAACTTGCATAAATCCATGTAGATTATGTATGTTTCTCTTCCCTTGTCCGCTGATGCTGTAACGCCATCGTAAAAGGCCACCAAATTTTTCAGGCATGATTTATCCCTGGTGAAGCCGTTTTGGTTGCCACCAACCACCTCTGCACTTTCCAGGTGCCTTAGCACAGTCTTCAGGAGGTTCTGCTCCATGGTTATGTTGGGCACAGAAGTGAGACTGACTGGCCTGTACTTCCCTGGCTCTTTTTTTATTTTTGAAAATGGGGGTTATGTTTCCCCTTTTTCAGTCAGTGGGAATTCCACCAGACTGCCCTGACTTCTCAAATATAATGGAAAGAGGCTTTGGAACTTCATCTGTAAGGAGCTGTGGGTGGACCTCGTCAGGTCCCATGGACTTGTGCAATTTCATGTTCTTTAGATGGTTTCAAATCTGATCTTATTCTACAGTGGGGAGATCTTCCTTCTCCCAGTCCCTGCAACTTGTGTGGCTAGAGCCCTGGGGCAAAAAAGTCATTGAGCATCTCAGCCTTCTCCATATCCCATATGGCTAGATCTCCCGTTTCCTTCTGGAGAGGGCCCACATTTTCTCTACTCTTCCTTTTATCACTGACATACCTCTAGAAGCTTTTTGTGTTACCCTTGATATCCTTGGACAGATTTAATTATATCTGGGCTTTAGCTTTCCTAACCTGATCCCTGGACACTTGGGTAATTTCTTTGTACTCCTCCCAGGCCACATCTCCTTGCTTCCACCCTCTGTAGATTTTACATCTAAGTGTCTCCAGGATCT
>NW_009952485.1:1449559-1476866 GCF_000747805.2 Chaetura pelagica | reverse complement strand
CCTCTTTGCTGGAACACATTGCTCCCTGGCTTGAAGGAGGTGAACTCTGAGTATTGGCCAGCTTTCTTGGGTTCCTCTCCACTCCAGGGCTTTATCCTGTGGTACCCTTTGAAGCAGATCCCTGAAGAGGTCAAAGTCTGCTCTCCTGAAGTCCAGGGTAGTGAGCTTGCTGTGCACCCTCCTTGTTGCCCTAAGGATCTTGAATTCCACCATTTCATGGTCATGGCACTTAAATATTTATAAAGGCAAAAGAGAAGAGGAAGGACATCTGGAGAATCCAGCACAGATACCTGGTTAGGAGAGGGCAGGAGCAGTTCCTGGTGGAAAATAAAGTGGAAAACACCTGTCTGATGCCACCCTCTGTTTTCCAGGTCTCTCAGGGCTTCTTTTAGAGTGGGAGATCTCTCCTCCTTTTCCTTCTTTCCTTTTTTTGATTACATATTGTCCCCCTGCAGGTGAATGCTTCTTTTGCTCTGTTCCTTTTACACTTCTGTGGACTGCCTGGCTTTTGAGGTTATTTTTCAGTTTCAGTTACTTAACACAGTTGGATTCTGATTAGACTTTCTGTTGTAGGTGTTGCTGATAAAATTTCAGCAGGCACACATGTACTCAACTCTACATATATTTTAAACCAGATGCAGCTCACTGGCTGGGGATTTTTTGGGTTTGTTTGTTGTTTTTTTTTTTGTATGGAGGGTGTGTGGGGGGTTTTTGTTGTTTGATTTTGTTTTGTCTTTGTTTTTTTTTTTTCCCCTTCCTATATTAATCTGAGATTATAAGTAGTAGAGAAAGAAGAAGGAGCTGTTTCTTGGAAGAGAGAGAGAAACACCAGCACATATTCTCCGTTGCACTGCTTATAAGGACTGTGTTTTCTTCTTATTATTTATTTAATGAGGAAAAAGAAAAGACCAAAAGAAAAAAAAATAATTAAAAAAAAGCTTTGCACACACCACACTCTACAGTTTTATGAGATCCACATCTGGAATCCAGAGCATCTCAGGAATCAATCTATCAGGCCCTAGTCAATTGTAATAGTGCACCTGGGGTGAAATTCTGGCTCCATTAAAGTCAGCTGGAAAGCTGCCATTGCAATGCAAAAAAAGTGATGGCTGATGTAGGCTACTCCACATTAATTCCTGGGCAGAGTGAGATGGACTATAAATCGCCAATATTCCAGATTTGGTTTAACATTCAGGAAAAAAAACCCTCAATCCCATCTCTATATACAGTGAGAAAAAGTAAGAGTTATAATGAGGTCATAGTGATTTTACATTTGGTTGTTACTGGAATAACTGGTCTAAGTGCTCATGAACTTCTTTTTCTTTAGTAGAAGCTTTTAGGATTAAACAGAAATATTGTTTGTTGTACCTCAGGGTGAACTTACATATTTGTGTGTGTGTGCATGTAAGTCATCCAAAACTCTGCTTATACACATATTTTGCAGTGCTTTTTCCAAATCTTCCACTGGAAATGCATTTCCCACTGTAAATAGTATATCCCCATTACCTACCCATCAGTCAAATCAACTTATTTCTGAAATTCAATTAAAAAGATCTCATTGCCATAAATTGAAAAGGATATTTTATTGTTACTTCATAATTTGGAAGGATGAAAATTAAAACAGTGGCTCTGATGGAAAGAAATGGCTACTAAATCATAATGATATTTTGCAGTTTATCTGCTCGTTGCCATTTTATTTCAGCTATTTCAAAACGGAAGGACGATGAAGTGACTTGCACACTTTATACTTGTTTTATTTATTTTTTTGGCTACTCCAAGCAGTTGTCTAAATCTTTTTTATGATTGTTTATCTAAGTTTCTCCCAAATGTTTCATCAATTGCTATCCCTCTTCTTTTATTCCATATGTTATCTGCTTCCTGTGTATAAAAGACAGTTTGCTTTAATTCCTTTGGCTCTTGACCTATTCTTACCCTTGGCAGAGAAGCTCTGTAATTTTAAAATATTTTTTATTTTTTATTTATTTTTTCTTTAATGCTGAGCATCAATTGAATTGTCTTAGTGTCAGATAAAATGACTGTAACAGCCACATATGTGTCATTTAACTTGTGAACTTGGTTAAAGATACAATAGATTTCATGAAATGTGTGTGAGGTGGGGGACAACCAGAGGTTGAAATTGAAGTTCCCATGCTCTGACTGCTGATGAAAATTGAAAAGAATAAGCATGTGAAGAAGCATTTGTTATCAGCCACAGCGACTAGTAGTAAATAATAAAAATACTGCTGCTCTGAGGAAAACATAATGCCAAATCTAGGACCCATCGTTCAGATTTAGCAGGAGTTTTACTAGGGGAAAAAAAATAAATCCATTTCAGTTACGTGTTGCTTCAATATAGAGATTACAAAGGGCCAAAGTCATTATGTCTGGTTTCAACCTACACTCAAAAAACATAATACTGAAAGTTTTACTTCAGCTGAACTGTTATGTATTCTGCCTAGAAACGTCTGTGGAAGAAGAAGGAGAAAAAATTCACTGGAAATCCAGAGTAAAAATGAATTTACCAGCTGGCAGAGTGAAAAATCACATGTATGGAGGAGATTTTGTGCAGCAAGAAGAGAAGAGAGCAGAGAACACCTAATAAAAAATAAAATAAAATTACACTATATGTGCCATATACAATACATATAGAAAAAGTATTTTGGCCTCCTCAGTAGAAGTTAGCCAGAATACTATACATAATTAAGCTTTAATTTGTGTTGAATACAAACATTTGCAAGCAAAGACACATATATAGGACACCTATGTAATCAAAATGTGGTTTTAAATTTAACCTGGAAGAAAGATTGATGCAGTCGGCTCTCTTTGGTAAAAACGGGTGCAGATCCACATAACAACTACTGTAAAACTTGCTTATCTCTAGTTACCACACCCCTGGAAAGCAAAATCTTTGGGGGTGAGGCAGAACCTGTGAGACCTCTTTGCTGGGCTCCACCAACCAGGATAGTTCCGGCTGACTTTAATGGAAGCTGTGCCTAAATAAGGGCTATATTCACTGGGCCCTAATGAGGACAGGACAGTAATGTAACTTGGGTGGCTCACAGTGCTCAGCACTGCAGCTAAATTCTACACCTCCCTGCCCTTCAAAGTTCCCTGCACCAGGTGGGGTGTTTTCCGCTCCCTTTGCTCCAAGGAGTAAACACAACAAAAGATGTTTTCTGTGAAGAGAGGTACACAAGCACAGTTTTGCCTTCTTTCTGGCCGATGTACTAATGTGTAACTGTACGGTTTAATTTTACTTTACATTAATCAAAGAACAATAAAGGCCATAAAAACCCCACTAAGAAGCATTTCAAGTTAAGATCCAAAGCTAAATGCCATGGGATTTTGCCTATTGTCTTGTTTAGTCCCCCTGTAAATAGAGCTAGATAGCATGAGAAAGAAAGAAAAATTGAGCCTGTGTTTTTTTGCATAGAGATTGGCAAAACAATTTAAAAAGTTTGGGCAGGAGGCTTTGTGGTTTTAAATTTAACCTGGAAGAAAGATTGATGCAGTCGGCTCTCTTTGGTAAAAACGGGTGCAGATCCACATAACAACTACTGTAAAACTTGCTTATCTCTAGTTACCACACCCCTGGAAAGCAAAATCTTTGGGGGTGAGGCAGAACCTGTGAGACCTCTTTGCTGGGCTCCACCAACCAGGATAGTTCCGGCTGACTTTAATGGAAGCTGTGCCTAAATAAGGGCTATATTCACTGGGCCCTAATGAGGACAGGACAGTAATGTAACTTGGGTGGCTCACAGTGCTCAGCACTGCAGCTAAATTCTACACCTCCCTGCCCTTCAAAGTTCCCTGCACCAGGTGGGGTGTTTTCCGCTCCCTTTGCTCCAAGGAGTAAACACAACAAAAGATGTTTTCTGTGAAGAGAGGTACACAAGCACAGTTTTGCCTTCTTTCTGGCCGATGTACTAATGTGTAACTGTACGGTTTAATTTTACTTTACATTAATCAAAGAACAATAAAGGCCATAAAAACCCCACTAAGAAGCATTTCAAGTTAAGATCCAAAGCTAAATGCCATGGGATTTTGCCTATTGTCTTGTTTAGTCCCCCTGTAAATAGAGCTAGATAGCATGAGAAAGAAAGAAAAATTGAGCCTGTGTTTTTTTGCATAGAGATGGAGAAACCACATAATAAATTAGGGGTGGGAGGAGTGAAATAAAGGCCAGGGGTAAAAGACGTTTAATTGTGTGAGCTGCTCTTCCTCTTGTGGTTCCTGCCAGCTGCTGCTGCTATTGCTACCTTCCTGTTTTAAGATGAAAGCAATGATGGTAGACACGTGCAGACACACAAAAGAACCTATTTGGACTGGTGTGTCAGCTCATCTTTATCAAATGTTGCACAGGTATATTTTGTTGCCATGCTTCATTACCCCAGAATGGCGTGCCTGAAATGTTTGTCTCTTCTATAAACCCAATAGCTTTCCCAGCAAGTCACATTTGACAGAGCAATAGACAGGTATTTTCTTGCTGGTATCCCTTTTTAAAGCCCAGGCAATTTTATATATATATTATTCATATATATACACACGTAGATACATACAGGGGAATATACACACACACACACGTATGTATATAAACATAACACAGAAGGGAGATGCATCATTGTATTAACAGTATATATAAAGAGACTAGATGTGTATATAGCCACTAGAAAAGGGGTATGCAGTACAAAGATACATGCATATTTGTAAAAAAATTAACATGTATACTTGTACAAAATTAATAAAAGAAAAAGTAAGATTTTAATATAAGATCACATAAATAAAAAAAATGTTGTCAGGAATATAATATTGGAAAAGAAAGGTGGATATTCTCTTATGAATATTTAATTTATAGAATTTTCCACTGGGGGAAAAAATACACCAAAATATGAGAGACATCACTTTAGTCTGTAACTAATGTTAACAGCAGCCCTGAAATGAAGCTGCTTTTTTTTTTTTTTTTTTTTTTTTTTCTCTTTCTCTTCTCCTGGGGAAAAAGGCATCATTTGGAGGAAATAGCTACGAGGGGAGAAACCAGCCCCAGCCTGTGCTTTGGGGCACTTCTGCACAACCAGCCAGCCACGAAGGATTTGCAGGCATACCTGCAAAGTGAGAGGCATATTCAACAACAGCGTGGCCATCTTAGTTAGTTTTAAACTAATTCATGTACTAATTCATGCTTGATGTATTACTTACATGTATCAGATTGTTCACCTGTAACACAATGATAGTGTTTTCCTCCTTCATAGGAGGGTGAAGCTGGGGCTCATGTGCTTCTTCCTGACCAGCTCCTGCCCTATCTGTGCTGAGGGTGCACATCCTACACACAGCAGAGGAGGGAGGACTAACGATGCTGCCACATACACTTTCAGATGGAAAGAACTTTGCAAACCTGGCACTGGCAGATGGGTGCTGCTTTCCCCACCACCCAGGGTGGTGGGCTAATGGCTGGGAGGTGTGTGGAGCCTGAATGTAACCACACAGGACTTCCAGGGTGGTTACATCCCAGGCTGGCAACAGCACTGAAATTACTTGATGGATACTATTTTCATTATTATTACTTTAATGCACCATTGTGGACACACTGTTCTGTACTGTAAAAAACCAACGCAAGCAAAACACAGGCCTTATATATGCAATTACAGCCACTGCAGCTGAAAAAGAAGACAATTAGCGGAGCACATTCCCCAGAAAGCCACCCACAGAGGTCAGAGTTCAGGAGGAACATTTCCTTTCTCCTCTCTCTTCCCAGAAAACTAGACATGAGGGGCATCAAATAATTTGCAGAGCACTCTAACTAAAAGGAGAACATTATGGGTAAGTAACAGGCAGTGTAATTGCCTAAACAGAGTTTAGACAGAAAGACCGTGATTCTCGCATTTCTAAAATGTGGTTGGTTTTGGCTTTTTATTTATTTATTTTTTTAAATGTGTTTCTGTTTGGTTGGGTTTTTTTTGTCTGTTTTGTTATGTATCCAAGTTTTAGTTTGTTTTGGTTGTTGTTTTGCTGGTGTCTAATGCTGAGAAAAAGTGTAATACTAAGAATGCTGTCTATGTTTGTTTCCAAAATTAAAATACAAATTTGCATCTTCCAGTCAACTTAAAATGCATGCTTGCTAACAAGAAAGTGAGAAGAAAAAATTATCTGGACTTCCAAATCTGAAATTAATGTCTTTTTCTGAGTATTGAAAGCATTAGTGCAGCTAGCTTTTTCCCCATTTTAGTATGTGCTAGTAATGCCTACCTGGAATGAGAAGCAGCTTAGGCAGTGTGTGAGACGCTGTCCTTGCCGTAGGAGTGGAAAAGAGGCCAGAAATACCAGTGCTTCTGTAACTCCACTCGGTTTCCAGCCCATTTGAGCAGACAGACATAGTTTGGATGGGGTTTGGCTCAGTGCTTTTGGGGTACTATAGAGTCAGTGATTCCTCCCTCCTCTCCAACTGCCATATTGCAGCCCTCCTCCAGAAACGTGGAAAAGGAGCTACCTGCTACTAATTACTGATAAGCAGCTGCTGCCTTTTATTTCTTAGTTTGGTCACCAGGGACTGGCTTGTGTGAGGAAGGTGGCTTGTCCACAGCTGGGTTTAGTACAGGAGGCCCAAAAGAGCTGGCGATAGAGCATCTCTCTTTTATAAGCTCTTCCAGCAAAAGGAGGTGGTAGCTCTGGTGTAAGGTTGGCAGCAAACACATTGCTTGCTGTGCTTGGAAAGTCCCTTCATCATTTGTTTCTCATGTTAATTTTCATTGCAAGCTCCTCAGGATGTGTAGTCAGCCCGGGCCAGCTTGTTCCCAGCATCAAGGCTTCTGATCTTGCTTGGTGCTGAGGCAATACCATACTTTATATGATTAGCAGTCGTCTAATATTGCTGAGAAAATTGAACCCTCCCTTGTCCACTGTGGGGTTTGGGGTGGAGCAGAAACCACTTCACACCAGTTCTAGGACCAAGAGAAGTGCTACAACTTCCAGTGCAGATAATCCACAACCCTTTAGGTTCTTTGCTATGTGTAAACTTGTCCTCAAATAACCTGCACAAAATCAGAAGCCAGGGGTTACAGGGTTATGGGGAGAAGACCAAGGGCTGAGGGGTCAGGGGGAGCAGCAGGTTTCATGGAGTGTAGGGAGGGCAGGACCTTTGGGTTAAAATTTTAGTACCCACTTGGCTTATAGCCAACACCATAGGGATTTTCTTTAATGAAAGGTTATATACGTCCCCATTTTTTTGTTTTTGTTTGAGAACATTTAAAAGAGCAAGCAGTAATTGAAGCACTGGAATCACAGTCAGGGGAGAATGAAATCTTTAGCTGCCTTCAGCTTGTTAGTCCAGTGTATAATACCGAATACAACTTGTGGGGTGAGATTTAGTTTACATTATCTATATTTTACCATCCCTTTAATGATACATTTTGTGGTCAGGCTGGTGGAAACTGGTGTCAACCTGTTCCTAGGCAGAGTTAACGGCAGACCCAGGTCTGTGTGTGGTTAGCGACCAGCCCTGTGTCTGACCTCCACGCATGTATGCATCTAATAACAGAGATATGTGTCGATAAGCAACATTTTATGAAAGAATTATTTGCTTAAAATATTAGTTTGGCTTAACAGCTGCATGTGGATTGAAAACTGGCAGAGCAAAATAGAGTAATTTTTAAAGGTATGTATGACAGCATAAAAGTAGTGTGAGGGAACCTGCTGGGACAGCCGTGGTGAAATCAGGTTGGCAGAACTAAGGGTTGACCTGTTACTGGGAAGAAAAAGGCTTTAACTGTGGTATGTTACTGTGTTAAAATTGTACTTTTAACTTACTTTACTCATTTTAACCTGGAGGTTTTGATGTCTTAGAAAATTAATTAGAAGTCTTTTTGATGTCTCTGGTTTTGCTTGGGTATTTTAGGGTGTTTTTTGGTTGTTTTTAAAATATATATATATATAATTTTATTTTATTTTTTTTAAGCAATACAAGTTGAGTAAGCTCCAAGAAAACAAAGTACCAAGAAGGAGGCAGAAAATAGCGTCTGTTATTTCATGTAGCCAGAGAAAGAAGCAATACCTTGGAGATAAATGGTAGATATTATTATAAAAGAGTTGTAGCTCAGGGCAGGTGAGAGGTGTGTTAATGAGGAGCCACCTCCTGCTTTCTGACAGATGACTGTCATTGTTCAAATGTTGCTATCAGATTGATTAATAACTGGGTCATCCTGCCCTGCAGTTTGAGTACACTGTCTTCATTCTTCTACTGATTTCTCTAATCTGCTGACCTGGAGATGACCCAATAGAGGTGGAGCTGAGATTAGCATTTCATTTCTTGTAGAACAAGAAAAAATTCACAAGAAGGGTGAAAACTAACCCCCTCAAAAACTCAAAGAATGCTTCTGTCCCCAGAGCAACCCCCAAACTTATTCAGCATGTGCAGGAACAAAAGTCCCTGCTTTATGAATAGGCAGTTTTAGTGTTTGAGACATTTATATTTTTAATAAAGATTTAAATTGGTCGTGTTCATTTCTGCAGTGTCAGCTTAACCGATATCGGAAGATGTATAAGATCTCTTCAGAACACACAAAGAATGTAAAGACCTGTGTATTGAGGGGCAGGGGAGTGAGCTGATATAACATAAAAATGCTTACTTTGCCTTAATGTCTCTTAATGTTCACTAAAATCACTATTAAAAGACCAAATAGTAAACAGCATGCATTGACGAGTGAAATACAGGCATATTATCCCAGATGACTGTTATTATGTGGAAAGAATGGCAATTCTCCTTCAAGATTTGTGTAATTTTCTCTCTTTTCTTGATTTAAACTCTTCTGAAAGCAATGGCATGGTGGGTTTACCTTTCTCCTTGTCATATGTTGGCAAGGTGTGATGGCTCTCATCTGCTTCAGGAGCATGGAGCACAATATAATAGTCAACTTGAGCCAGAGGGATCCTTGTAACTAATTAGGATTCAATTTTCAGACTTTCTGGAACATTGCTTTGGCCAAAAGTTACATGAAAATATCCTTCAAATAGCTTGCGAAATTGGCTCATTTCTGGCACTTTTTTAAAATTACTGATCCTTCTATTACATGGACCAGCTCTGCAATTTAAGACTTTTCTATTTAAATGCAACATTTATAACATTTTACAAGAGTACTCTTTATTCCTTCCATCTTCCTGGAGGACAGGGTCCCCTCCTGCCTCCTTTCTTATTACTTACAAAAGCAACAAATCCATTCTATCCTGGGACTCCACAACAGAGCAGAACACTCTTAGAGGATTTAGCTAATCAGGTGTGTAGACCTAGAAGTGCTCCCATTTGTTCATGTGTGCTCCATTCATGTGTACATGCCATGTAGAGTATCTTTAGCTGAGTTAAAGCATTAAGCCACTTCTGAATTAGTTGTTTTGCTTCTACAGAGGATATCCTTCCCTTTTTCAGGCTTATGTTTTCAGATACAAGTGGTGAGAAGACAAAGCCAATAATTATCAGCTTCAAAATCAGCTTCAGATCTTCACGCTACAGCTCTGAATCATGATTTGTGTTTTCAACACACTCGGCCCTACAGCATGTGAGATTGCTTTCTGGTCACAAAATACATAACTAGGTGCTAGAGCAAAACAAAATCCATTAGAAAGAGAAACGAGATTTGCTGAAAGAAAAAAAAAAACAGCCAGCTGCTAATTTTTAATACTTAGTATCTCTAGCACCACCGTCCAGGCCATTTCTTAACTGCAGAGTGATATTTGAGCAGTTGTCTCTGTCTGCAGAATGATAATTGAAACAAGGAAGAAAACTTGGACGTAGGTTAACCTCTGATAATTAAAGTTTTTTGAGCATGGAAGATTCCAAATAAAAATACTAAATAAGTTCCCCTTTACCTAAAGCTGCATTGCTGGAATGTGTTCAATGTGCTCTATGTAATGTGTGTATTACCTGGTCCTTCACTCAGCGCTGTGAAACCACCCCATGCCCCCACATGCAGCCTTGGGAAACTAGTGTTGCTTTTCAAGTGGCTTCAACTTGGAAAGATTAGATCTGCTCATTAAAGACCAAAGGGATGCAAAATGTGAGGTAGGCATTGCTAGTTACTTGTGCAAAACAATGGGTCCCAAATCTCTTTCAGTTTGTGTAAAATAACAACCAGAGGGTTATTTCATTCCTAGAAAAAATCACTTTTAGGATCGCCCTCCTGTGCAAGTGGATGCCCCTGGAGTCCAGGAATTTGCACATTATCATGAGGCTCATTTCAAAAGGTGCCTTGGACCTGAGCCCCTTGAAGTAACTGCTATGGAGATTCTCCATTTAGCTAAAGCCCACTGTTAAATCAATTCAGCTATATAGGCCTGTGTTTGAGTAACATTAAAGGTTGGATTTAAACTCATAAAATCCAGGAAATTCTGGGTTAAGGCTGAAAATCCTGGCTGCAGCTCTGGTCTCAGCATGAAGCCTTATGCCAAAATAATAACAGTAATGCAAAAAATTTTGCATGAAGGCTGCAGTGGCATACTAGATTTCAGACTCCATTATGGCCTTTTTTCTTTACGGCGCTCTTCTATTCAGTCACTTTTTCCCCCTCTCTTTTGTTACAGCAAACACCTGAGGTAACTGATACCTTTCTGTGGGTAGAAGTGATGATATCACAGCAATGTAATCACTGTGAAATGGCAAATGTTGTCTCTTCTGCCATGCCCACTGAAACCCCCCTAGGATTCCTATCTCACGACTTGTATTGACAGACTTGCATGCCATTGTATCTGAAAACTGCTTTTTTATACTATCTAGTTGAGCTCCTTCTGCTTAAACTGTAAGTCAGAAAGGAGATGATCATCTACGACTTCCAGAATGCAGCAGCGAAAAACCAAATGTTTTCAAGGGGAAAGCTGAGTTGCAGGTGGTAGAAAATAGATGACTTGTCTGCTTTCAGTAGTGGGACAGAGTAATGGGGTGGAAAGTCAGTACCAAGCAGAAGTGCCCAGCTCTAGTCTGCAGAATAATCCTAGATCCCATTTAGATCAATGGGAGAATCCCCATTTACTTCAAGTGAGTCAAGATACCAGCTTCAGATCCCCAATTTCACATAAAAGATGGTCAGCATGGCTTTTGTGCACAGTCTTGCAGTCCCTCTCATCTTATTTTAGTTCCTCTCACCGTGAGGATTTTTTTTCCAAATAAATATGGAAAAGAAAATAAACAGATTATTTTATCCTCACATGTCTTCCAAGACGTTTTGTTTAACCTGACACTTTTTATGTAGGCATTGCAAACACTAGCTAAACTGCTGGAAAGGGGGACAGTGCATGAAACCTGAGCTGAACATTGGAGACTCCTGTAGTAACTAAGTATTTGTTGCTGGTTTCATGAGGAAATTGATTTGGCATATTTAACGTTGTTTCTTTATTTTATAGGTAATGGACTATTCCCATAGCTCTGTTATAAAATAGTGCATATATATATTTATATATCTATCTCACAGATTTACAACTCTCTTGTTTCGCTAGGGATACACTTAATGTGTTATAAGTCTCTAGATATGACAATTAAATTCACATGACCCACAAACTACCTCACAACCCAAAATTGCCCTTTGCATATTACAAGAGAATAGTGATTACCCTCTAATCTCTTATCAAATCTGCTTTTCCAAGGAAATTTTTTCTTTCCAGGGCCTAAAAATTTGGAAGAAAAAACCAGTAATGTTGCAGTGCCCTTTATCTGTACTTCTTCTAAGTGTGCTCAAAAGGCCAGTATCACATCTTCGCCATCACAAACTTACTGAAACAAGATAACTTTTGGTTCAGAAGAATCTTACATGCATAAGTGTCCAAGTAACTTTAAAAATGGGTCATTTGGTGTGGTGAATAATATTTTGCTGAACTAGCAATGAATTGGCATGTTTGTTATGTGTATTGGTATCTTAAGCCAGACAAACATGAGTCTGAGTCCCAGTGCTGGCAAAAGCAATCTTCCTTTTTCTGAACTTGTAATAGCGTGTGGGTGAGCAAATGTCATAAGGTGAACCCAAGTTCTGAATTTGCCATCACTCTGTGGTTTTGGAGAGCACAATTTCTGGAAAAATTCTAAGTCTGGCCTGGTTACTGATTACAATTTTTTCAGTCATTGCCATAAGCTGGAAGTGCAAAAGCATGGTGTTTTCTGTATTTTGCTTGAAATGCCCAGAGTTTCTAAAATGAGAGATTGAGGCTTGGCTGACTCACCTCACCATTTCATTTTGCTGAAGGAGATAAATACACTTTCATTTAATTTACTGTGGGAAAGTCTTTAAAAGCTAGGTCCCTTGGCACTTTTGGTGGTAGCAGATTTCTGCACCTGGGTTTTTGGCCAAGGTTACTGTATACTAGCTGTCCCCTTGACTGCCATTCTTCATCCCAGAAGTGACAGAATTTCAGTGATGGGTGAAGTGATGTTTTTGCTTTGACTTAGGATATTTTTGGACACAAAGCCTAAAATAAATGTGAGATATAATTAGACACAGTGCAGAATTTTGTATGTGGGGGAAGGAGTAGAAAATCAGTTTCAACTGGATTTAAAAGAAAGCACATTACTCCATATTTTCTTCCTGCCTTTATATAGGTAACTGTTCAAATTAAAACATTATTTTTCTGGCAGAACTGAACTATCCCTGTCTCGACAGGTCTTAAAATTAGTAGGAAGATCTCTTAATCTCCTAGTGTGCAAATAAAATTAATTTGTTGTCCTCCCTATCTCAGGGATAACACTGGTGAGCTCCAGCTTCCCTGAAAGTGCTATTCATGACTAAATGAAGGGCATCACCTGTGACCAAAGGCCAGACTTACACCTGCTGACAAGGCCTGTGAGGTAGAGCATTGAAACCTGCACCAAGCTCTGAGTTTCTCTCATCTTCTACCTGCAGCTTAGATCAGTGTGTGCCTCCACGCCTCCATAGCTTTTACAAACAGGAATGGGAAAGAAGCTTCAGTATTAAAAAGTAAAGGCAAAAATACCAGTTCTCATTGGGTGAAACTGCCGTGTTCTGTAGTCTTGTTTGGGACTGAGCCAAGATTGTGGAATCTGAATATGGTTTTTGACCCTTCTTATAACTACAGAGGAGTAATGGTCCACTGAGTATGTACAGGACTCAGGAGTGGTCCTTGCCCTTTTAAGAGCTACCTGGGTTATTCTGGGTAAATTTCCTATGGAAGTATGCACCAGCTCCCTGCTTGGAAGGAAGGGGTGGAACAGCATCTCTCTAGTCTAGAGAGGTAAGGAAAACTGCACTAAGTATACTGTGCCTTTAGACACTGATAAAGAGGGAAA
This sequence comes from Chaetura pelagica, assembly GCF_000747805.2. Taxonomy (NCBI): domain Eukaryota; kingdom Metazoa; phylum Chordata; class Aves; order Apodiformes; family Apodidae; genus Chaetura; species Chaetura pelagica. The sequence continues at coordinate 1,463,596 of NW_009952485.1, read as the reverse complement.
AATTAAAGTCTGTATTTAGAGTTTTAATGCTAATATGACTAACATTAACCTCAGATTTCAGCTGAGGTTTTCAGTTGACATCAGTTCCAGCTGCAACACCTGGATCATAGTTTCACTGGAGTTCAGACTGCTTTGCCTTGGGCTCCCTATTCTATCATGGAGACTTCCTCAGTAAGCTCACCCAGGGTCTGCCAGGCTTGCTCCTCTGTCACTGATTTCATACCATGGCTGATGTGATGGTGCAAAGCTGAACAGCTAAATCAGATCTCAAAAGAAAGATTCTAAGTCCCTTAACCATGTCATGCTTATGTCTACATGCTCACATCTGTGGTCTATCTGAAACTCACGCAGTCAATATTTCAAAGCAGTACAAAGAACACATATTTCGCTTTGGTACCATTACTATTAACAGCAAATATAAGTGAGGAAAAAGGGAGGGATACCAAGCACACATGCCTACTATTAACTCTCCCACCTCAGTTTTCTTGTTCTTGCACCTGAATTCAACTTGAAGCATTATTTTGAAAACTTTTCAATGTAACCCCAATGTCACCCTCCCAATATCATATTGTTGGTTCACAGTAGCAAACCAAACACAACCAAACATCCCTTAGCAGGGCCCCATCAGTGTTAGCAGGGTCAGACTGCAAGTTACCTCATCATCCTTGCTACATGACTTGCAAGCACACGTGTTATGATTTTTTACCTTCATGTGCCCAAGCTCTGCAAATGCTCTGTGGGGACATGTTCAACACAGAAATTTTCCTCACCTTCCTGTGCTGATCTTTTGGTCCTGGTGGGAGAGTTTATTTCTCTCCTCCCATGGAGAAGGAAAGAGCCTCCCTTGGTGGAGAACTGAGCAGATTTTTTCTGCCTAAAGCTAGTCCTGTTGTACCAACTTTCCCTGTTTAGGCTGCACAAACAGCAACCCTGTTAGTATCCTGTTCTATTTCCCACTTTCATGCTGCATCATGGACACTACTGTGCTGCCAACTCTTCTTCCTCAGAGAGTAAATGGGGTGTAGGCAGTCAAGCAGTATGGGGTGATATCCCTCCCTGTAGGAGCCCCAGAGATGCTTGGCCACCCTTGCCCTCCGGTAAACTCGTTGGGGAATGCCAACCCAGTTAACAGACTGGTTTTGATCTGGAGCAATATAGAGCTGAGGCATTGAAGACATAGCTCAGCCTGAGTCCCCAGACCAAAGCCTTGATTTGCCAGCCAGGAGGCTGGTACCACATGGGTAAATGGAACAGAAGTGTAGCACCAGTCAGGGCACACACATGAAGTCATCCCTGCTGCTGTGCTGTCAGGCTGGGCTTATCCAGGGGAAAGAGGCTGGAAAGGCCTATGCCTCAAATATCTTGCACCTCAGACCAACTGTTTTGCAGTCTATAAAATTCTCCCCAGCCTTTTAAAACATAAGTATAAAGATGGATCTGTTCTCCAAGACATTGGAGTTCCTCAGTGCCGAACCCGTCTAATACCAGGAAATACTCTGTTTATCCCCCTCAGCGGTGGGGAAGCTGAGACAGGCAGCCAGCAGGGCCAGGAGCTGTTCCTGGAGGGCTAAGAGAGTGTGGCAGTCCTGTGGCTCACCCGGCCATGGCCTGCTCAGCCTGGCTCTCCTCTGGCAGGTCACGGCCTGTCCATGGGTGCTGTGCTCCAGCCCGTGGCAGCTGGCACTGCTTACAGGATCTGGAGCTTGTGCTGTACCCAAACACAGCAAAGGTTCATTTGCATGAATCGGGTGGGAACGTTTCAGCATTGGCAGTGGTTACTCACAGGCTTTTGGAAAAGAGATTTTTTTTTTCCCACCTGCATGTTGTAAAACCATAGCAAATGGAAACTAATCTCTCGACATTAAACAAATGAGGAAGCTGCATTCTGAAACTCGTAAGTCACCACCAGCCTTCACCAAATAATAACAATTGCACTGCTGATGGCCCTGTCTCTTGCTGTTACCGCACTGAATGACAGAGACTAGTGTGTGCTAGCAAGAGTATCTCATTTGCTCCAAGTACTGCAAACATTCCTGCAAATCCACAGAGGCTCTTGATAATCTTTTGCAGGTGGACAGATTTTAAATACTAGAAAAAGTAAAGTAACATATTAAAACAGGAAGATAAGCATTTCCTTTGTTTGTTTTCTATTCATTTACTAAAGCAATGCATCTTATTTGTGTCACCTATTAGCTGGTTTTGTAAAACCCAGATGAATTTATGATTTATTATCTTTTTTTTTTAAATTCTGATTCACAACTCCACGAAACCATATCTCTAGCACAGACAATAGACTGCAGAAGCAAGACAACTACTTTCCCAACAAGGCCTGATAACTTCTAGAAAAAATGACAGTAAGATTTAATCTGAATAAGTAACAAGATTTTAAAAAGTGGCACAGAAGTTATACAGATAAATACAGTTTTTCCCTGCAGGTATGCAGAAAGGGACAAGCTGCCTATTGGTAATTACTGGAAGGTTGCAATCCAGTTAATGTGGCCTGCAGACCTCTACATGATTCACATACAAAGGAAACATGTGGGCATTGCATGTTCAGGAGGCTGTACTCAAATCCTGTTTAAAGTACTGTGACTTGGGTACAAAAAAATCTTGCCATGTCTATCTTAGCTCTGCTCTGATTAACAAATCTATCCAGGCCAGATGATCTGATACAAGAAACACATGTTTGGAAAACATAAATGGCAGTGATTGACTTTTTCCCTTCCAAATGTTTAAAATACAACCCTCAAAAATACCCACCTCACCTTTGTGTAACTGATCCATGGACAGAATCTTCAGGTTTTCTCTAGATTTCCTTTTAACCAGCAATCAGCTATCATAGCACATACTGTCTCTGATTATTTGTGAGGATGATCTTCTCTGTGACCAGGTTTACTAGCAGGAAGGAGTGTTTCAGGGTGGATTTTGTACACGGTTGTCACAGGTACATGTAATTTCCATACCATCTTAATGTACTAATACACTCCTCAGTCTAGTCTTTCGCTAACATGTGATACATCCAACAAAAAACATGTGATACACCCAACAAAACTCATTAGCTTAAGTTTATGCCAGAAGCTGGTTAAGAATAAAGCTTCTGGGATAGCCAGGCTAGAAAAGGGTACCAGACAAGCTGGAAACTGATGCTGTATACATGAAAAAAAAAAAAAGTAAAAAAAAAAAAGTTAATTCTCTAGTGACATATGTACTTTGGGACAGAGATAAAATGGCAGATGTGTTCCCTTTAACTAATGATTTTGCAGAAAGAAAACTTTTTTTCTTGCAATTTAATTGTAAAGTAAAGGATAGAACTGTTAGTTGCTTGCTCTAATGATTTTTGCAGAGATTTGAGCAATGCTTGAGAGCCCTGAGACAGATTAGCTTCTCTGAGACTTACCTGGGCCTTTGCATTCTGAATGCCAATCCCATATATTAAATTGTTGGTATAAAGCAGAGGCTACATTGAAGAAGTAATTTCCTGAAAACCATCAAGCACTTGGGGCCTGTTAAGAGATCTTTCTTGTTTCTTTCTGTTATCATGTATCATAATTTGGTGTTATATCGGATGCTCTGGGAAAGCAAACCTAGGGCTGAAGGTCAGGCCCTCAATGGTGAAGCAAAATTGTTACTGCTGCTTAGGTCTACGTGGGAAATCAATATGGTTGCTAAAGTGTCTTTTCTTAACCAGGCTGCTTAAGTAGCCTTTCCCCTACCTCTAATGACAAGTAACCTTCTGTTAATTAATCTACAAAGCCATGAATATGTGTTTCTTTGGCCTTGTTATTGAACTCTGTACCTGATAGTGTGTGCTAATAAAATCCCTGTTTCCTGGCTTTCCTGGTCACGTCGAATGAGGTGAGCCCAATTTGAAAATCCTTATTGTGGAACTGAAAACAGAAAGCAGGAGAGCATTCTTCCTTTGTGGCTGTTTGTCTTTAGGACTGGATTATGCAGATTATATCTTTTCCTGCCCCTCCACATTAGTTCTGTTGCTCTTTTGTTGGCCAATATGGATAATAAGGCTTCATATTAAAGGCATGAGGCTGTACCTTTGAAGATGTGGGTTTATTTCTTGGTCCTCCCCTAGCCAAGCCATTTTATCGTTCTGTGTTTGTTTTTTTTTCCCTATCAAATGAAGATCATAGAATCATACTGCTTTCCTCTCAGTTTTAGACTGTCCTGCCTGCCTGGAACTGTGAGCCATTTAGGTCTTGAGTTGTTTTTCACTGTCTCTAGGAAAACAAGAGTTGATTTTTGGATAGAGCTGTGAGGCACTGTTAGTCTTAAAGAATGGTCTTAAATGGAAATACTGGAGAGTGGTATTTCCAGCTTTGTTCCTTGGTTTGGGGTGGACACAAGTTCTGTGTGCCAGGCAGGAACTGAAAAAACCCTGTTTGCAAAAGGCAGCTACTTACGATATAACCTGAAACATGGGGCAGAAAAGCCAACAAGCCCATTAACAGCTCTGGAGGAGGCATCTGAATATGGTGGTGCAATGAGGGGAGGAAAGATTTAGAAAGTCGAACATATTAAACAGATATGTTTAATATCTCCTATATCTTTTCAGCAGAGGTGATGGAAATTTTGAGATCAGGAAGGAGGAGTCACCTCCGACTATAATTAGTATTTTAGAATTGGTCAAATACCATCTGGAGTGATGAGATGAACAATAACCCTGCTCTGCTGATCCTATGGCTTTCTAAAAAATGTCCCTGAAAGGACATTTCCCCATTCTGCAAAATAAAGGAGATAACACTGTTTGGGACATTATGTTTTATCTCCTCATCTGGTCTCTTCTGAGTGTTTCTGAGGCCAGTTTTAAAAATAGGTGTTTAAAATGCTTCTTTTCATGATAACTTATAATTAAACTTTGGTGAATGAGTTGAGCCATAACAGGGGAGTTCTGGTCAGTTTTATGAGACAATACTTTAGTTCCTGAGTGGGTGAATCAGAAGGCCTTTCTCCCTTACCGGGGAATTGGGTAATCACTGGGAAAAAAAGGGTTGTGTTTCTGTTGTTAGTAAATTGTAAGCTTTTAAAAATAAAGTTCCTGGGCCCTCTCTAAACAGTGACTTCCATTGAAATGTTGGTTTCTGAAGCTGTGACCTTAAGACAACAGGAATCACAGTCTGTCTCCAGATCCAGCCTCCACAGCTGGCCAGCCTGGCAGTGACTGCCCAAACCTCTGGATGCAAATGTTCATGAGGTCAGAAGGGTTTGAGAACTTTTGTGAATCAGACTCTCTTGTAATTATAAATGAAATACCAAAAATAGTTTTTAGGGAAGGAAGTGGAAGCCTAAAAGCAAAATGAAATTCAAGGTCAATCTTCAACTTAGCAGTGATGTGGGACATGGACTTAATAACAAATACATCCATTCTGAGGAGGAAAGAAAAAATAAATTACTAGATAGGTAAAAGACAGATTGGCTTAGTATGTAACAGCATCCTCTGAAATATGAGACAGGGAAAATGTAATCAAGTTCAATAACAAAAAATAAATAAAGCTAATAGTTGATAGGCACTGGAAGAGAGACTGGCTACACTTGAAGGCATCTACAGTGAGGTAAAGCAGCAACGGAAAATTAGATATAATATAGAATTAAATTTTGACAGTGTAGTGGTTTTTAAAAGAACAAAGAAAGAAACCTGCTCTACAGAATTTAATTTGAATAATTCTTGCTTCCTTATAGCATTTCAGAAAACCTGGTACAATTTTACATGCACAGTTCAAACTAATCAGAAGACGATTTATTAGGTTTTAAAAAATTTTCTTTTGACATTTTGATAATATTTTCTACACTTACACAGTAGTTAGTGTGGAGAGCTTTTAGATAGTGAAGTCTTTAGCAAGCTTTAAGCAAGTCTGAAACTAAAATAATAAAACTATTTACTTTTATTTTCTTTTAAGGACAATTCAGTATTCCTTGCACAGTTGGTGCAGGAGTATTAATAAATTATTAATTCACTGCATTTGAGACAAAGCTGTCTTTGTTGCCCAATATTTTGGGCCATAAGAATTTCCCAGCTCTCACACTAAGCCACAGGCTGCAGCCTCACAAACGTTTTTGCCGTGGCTTGTTAAACTTCCCTCTGTGTTCCTAGGCAGGGCAGATAGCCAGTGAGAAGTGATGAGTGCTTTTCATGGTAAGAAACAATACATGACAACTTTCCAGATTAATTTAACATTCATAAGGAATGCTGTTGGCTGCATTAATTTAAGATATGCTGGCAAGCAGGAAATTATTTTCCATGTAGATGATGTTTCTATCCCTTCCCCCTCCCTAGGACTCTTATGGTGAGAGGGAGGAAGAGAGGTTTTGTCTTTTAGTGAAATCTAATTGTGCCACATGGTCGGGGAGGGGAAGGGTCAGAGGAAGGCCAGCCACAGAGTCTCCATGGCAAGCCACGAGACATCTCCCAGACAGAGCTGACCCTGGTGGTCCTGCTGGCAGCCTCAGTCCCCAGTGTCACCTCAGGGGCAAGCTGTCCTTGGGGAAGGTGGGGTGAGCTGAGCTGATGGAAAAGCATCGCTCCCTGCTGCGCTGTCTGGAGAGGGGCTTCAGGTCGCACCCTCCGTTCCAGCTAAACTCATTAAAAACTTTCTGGGTTAGATAGTTTCCTTCATGTTTAGTGGCTCCTTCAGGCTTTGTTGATTCAACACACGTCTTACATCTCTGCTATGATTTGTCACAGTTTTTGAGATTGCCATTCCTGAGCAAAGAGAACATCTGCATACCTCAGAAAAGCCACCATGGTCATGGCTGCCATCAGTACAACAAGAAGGCTGGGGTGCTTCTCCTGGTGACCAGGCTCTCTGGCAGGGGATGACATGACTTAACCTAAAAGCAAAATCAAAGTAAGGTTAGCTGGAGCTTTTCAAAGTGAAAACAGGAAAGGCTCAAAAAGGAGGCGCTGTGTGCAGAAGTGGAAAGTGCAAAGATCATGTGTGAAGCATCCTGACAAATCTAGGAGTTACTTTGTGGGGGATTTGATCTCTGAACTCTATAGAAACAATCCCATACTACAGCGTTAGAGATGACATAAAAACCTCAGTCAATTGGATCAAGAGTATTTAAGAAATTCTGAGGAACTTTGATGTGGAAATAATTAGGAAAATGGTTAATAATAATACAATTATTTATTGTTTATATACAGTACATGCTTTCCTGCTGTGCTACCATGTGGAAAATATGGATCTCTGGATATCTTTGTTATTCTTAGTCATCCAGTTCCTGAAAATATCAATAAATATTAAGTAATCAGTCAGAAAAGACCTAATTTCTAGACCTTTGCCCTTAATCTTATTTTCTGCTTTCTATCCACCATTCCTGTAATTCTTGTCCTTCTAATACTGTGACTGCAGTGCAGCTTTAAATAAACTCTGTGCTCTCGCAAGAGCTTTACATTTAGCTCTTGGTGCCCTGCTGCCCATGGAAGTTTCTTAAATCAGCAGTGGGAACATTTAAATAGTAAGGGAAGAAGACCTAAAAACTTCCAGTTTAATTCAAATGTGCAATTTAGTACGAGCATTTACACACCTGGTGAAATCATCCTTCAGGTAAACCATGGGGCAAGACTTTTATTCTTGCTATGGTTGCCTATGAACCTTAAGGTTAGTGAAAAAGAAAATCTACTGAAAAGTGATATGCCTCATGTCAAGAAGATCAGCCCCTTTGAGTGACTGCAGTTTAGGGCTCAGACCTGCAATTGAGTTACTGCAGTTTAACGGGTTACCATGCATCAGCTCAGCTGCAGAAACAGTCCGTGTGTGTCCTCCTCGCCTTTGACAAACGTAAGGTGATTTGACTTAGCTTAATCTATTTTCATTGCAGGCTAAATTGAATTACCTCATATTTATGGCGGGCTATAAGGGCACTCAAAGAGAGTTATCTGGGTTCAGCTGATCTCTGGTAACTTGCTTAGCCATGGTAGCTTGACTGTGGGTATAAACCCTGAGCCACCTTGTGCTCATAGGAGAGAGCTGACCTGAACTTCAGCGGACACAGATTTATAAATCCCTATGAAGTAGCTTGGGATGTGGTAAACCATTGACGGAATGGCTGGAAATGGCTTTTAAAGGACAGAGTAGCTTGCAGGGCACTCTCTTAATGGTTTTCTGATACTGGATACTGGGCAGGAGATCCCTGTCCTGGTCTTCAGAGCCTGTGTTGCTTTGAGCTCCAGTAGCACAGAGGCTTGCTTGCCTTTCTCTTCTTTCTCAGCTTTATCAGGCAGACATTTGGGATAGAGCTGGGCTGATGGCTTTAACTCCCTGTGGGTTTTCTCTGAGGGTGCTTTCGTAAGGTAAATTAATTTTAAATTTGGTTGTTCTACCATAACCTAAGTATTCTTAACTGAATTGTAAATTTAAATGTTAAGTGTTGCACTGAATGTTTAAATAATTCTAAAAGCACTTGGAGCATGGGATAAGTGCTGTAAAAATCTAAATAAATGAGTAAATTAGTTAACAGCATATGTGGTAATGCAAACTACTACATGTGTGCAAAGAGGTAGAGCTGTGCTTGAAATGGTTGCCAGAGCTTACATTTCCTCGCTACATGTGAAACCTTTTTGCATTAGCAGAGTGCTTTTTTTCACATTTAGCCTACTGTATAACTGGGAGAAGAAGATGAAGTTAGCAGTTTAGACTGTCAAACAGAGCTTTCAGCTCAGCAGTGAGGTTCAAAGAGATTAATTTGAACTCTGCTGTTTACGTTACAGATCTTATACCAGCTGGGTTTGTGGCATTAAGATGTCAATAGTACAACAGAATTTAACTAACAGTTTCATCATTGACATCATCTTTTGAAGGTACAGATGATTGCCTCCTTATGTACTGGGACATATTTCTTTAGGACAGGACTCTTTGTATGCTTTCATGCAGGAAGGAGAAGAAGGAGAGGGAGGTGGAAAGGGAACCTTGAAGTGAAGATAATTAGAAAATGTCCTAGAACATAAGAGGTTTATTTAAGCAAGTTCCAGCAAAAATGTCCCTGTTTCCACCTGGCACAAATCCCCTTATTTTTTATTTTCCTCCAAGTCCCCCTTTCTTCTTTCAAATGGCACTCAATTAGAACAGCTAAGCTAATAATAAACTGTCCAATGTACAAAGGCATTATCATTTTTAGTGGTTCAACCTTGAATGGAGTAGTGAAGCCTCTTGGAAGGGCAGGATGAGTTGATAATGGAGCTTCTTACACACACACACACACACACACACACACACACACACTCGCACACACACACTCGCACACTCTGCCTCCTGTGTTCCATACAATAATTATTAATCAAAGACAGCTGGACTGTCTTTCACTGGGGCCCTTTGGTAGCTCCCTTGGTCCAACATAGGCTGTGTGAGGTTCAGGCTTGGTTAAGATGTCATTGACTTGGCAGGTTGATTGCCAGTGTTCTTCAAAGGGCAGGAAAAAAAGGATGGGAGTACTAAAAACCCAAATACCATGCATCTGGCTTAAGGACTTGAGAAACTATTTCAGTGGGGGAGATGGTTTTATTAATAAAGCTTACAGGATTGGTCCCTTGTCAAACAAGCCTTGCTGCTGTCTCTTGATGCTGAGTGGCAGGTAACTGGAAAAATGATGACCTTTTGGGGCAAATAAGTAAAGCCTAAATGGGAAATGGTTTTGCTATACAAAATAATGGTATGGCAAATTTTGACTTAAGTGTTCTCTAAAAGCCTTTTTACCCTGTGCCGTGGTGGCTGCTGTACCCCCTTGGAACCCTGTGCCTTTGAAGGAAATCACAGTGTAATCTTTTGGTTCAGCACGTATTGTCCCTTAATGACAGGCATTACATTTGCACAGTACCATAAATCAAAGCTAGAGGTTGTTTTAAATAGACTGCAGATGCATGTGGACTGTTGGCTCTCTAAGTGGCACTTTGCTGGAGAAGGAGGGGGCAGCTCTCCCACAGCAGTGGCTCCAGGTAGAATAGGGCCAGCAGAGGGGGTTGCCATTGCCACAACCTTTTCACTTCACCTGGGGTTTAGCTCTACATGAAGACCTGTTAAGGCAGAAGGAAATGCCTTTTGACTACGACCTCTGAAGGGTTTAATTAGGATTTAACTGTTCCTATTTTTTCCACTCCATGTGGGAGTCTGGAGCTCTGTTTACAAGGTGTGTCATATCCTCTCAAGCCCAGAGTCCTTCTCCCCCTCCTTTCTTTTTATGTTTTGGACAAATAAGCAGAAAGATACTTCTAAAGCAAATACACATAGAGAAACCCACGATTACTGTCCCTGATTTAGCTGTGAAAACTTTACAGCAGCCTTACTGAAAAATCTTCCCCTACCCCTCCTACTCCTTCTAAGAGAACGAAAAAATCCATCAAATTAACACATCAATGAGTTGATTGTAATCTCCAGGGTTCAGTGTAGCACTTTCTAGCCTCTCAGACAGGAGGCCAGCATGATTTATCAATGCAAACCTAATAGCATCAATATGAATCTAACTAAAAATCAATATTTCATTACCAAATTGTTAGTGAGAATGAAGAAAAATTGCCAGAGTCAGAGCATTCTCTAGGGTAGGAGCATCTGGAGTTCAATGTGACAAGATGAGTGATGCATGACTCGGGGCCTGGGGAAGGACACTGGGAGGACAGGCCACTACGTAAGGCCGAAGACTCACGAAGAAAGCACTTACTTTTTTTTTTTCTTCTTCTTTTTTTAAAAAAAACATTTTCTCAGAAGAAAGAAAATGTCTGAGAAGAAAAAATGGAAGGCGTACTGCTATTTACTAAAACTGATGCAAAGTAGCTCAAACAACTGAATCTGAACAGATCAGTCTCTGCTGTGGACACCTTCACAGAACTGGTTTTCACAGGAGACAAATGGGGAAAATAAATTCAGTGGTCCAGATCCTGATTTCAGCTACAAAGGACAGAATTTTTTACTAGCTTGTGCAGTGGAAATGCTTTGGTTTCAGATTCCACGTAGCTGAAATTAGATTTGGTAGACCATACTTTGGATTTTCTGAAATTTCAGGTTTGTGGTGCATTTCTGTAGATTGTAACTCAAACATAGAGTGAAATCTGTTATGAAGAAAGCAGCAGTACTCATAATAGTATGTCACTTAAAATGCATCTTATTGATTAAAATGCTTCTTATTTAAGGAAACAGAGCAAGGTCTGCAAGGAGCAGTGCCAAAAATAGATTCAAAACATAACTTTATATTGCATTATGTCATTGGTCTGTTCTGGCTGTGTGGTACGAAATTACACAGAACTGTAGAAAAATAAGGACAAAAGCACTGGAATATACCTGTGCTTTGAGTTTCTCAGCCTTGTTTTACACAGATTCAACACAGATTAGCAGATGTTGGTTGAAGTTTTTGTGTCCCAGCACATTTTATTCCCTTGGGATATCAGAAAGTAGTTTGAATACAGCTGCTGCACAGTTTAGTACTTGTGTGTGTTTGGGTTGGGAGAGTCCATGTCATGGGACTCATGCAGTGCTCATTATTTGTTTTTACATGCATTCTGGAGTCTTCTGAGGGAAAAAGTAGGGGCCTTTCTGTGACCTTTAAATCTACAGCTTCTGGAATCCGGTTATGGGTGACCCTCTCAGCTTTTAGCTTTAGAAGAGAAATCTTTTAGTCATTGCTTTGGGAAAGAACGGTCAAAAACAGCATTCCAAAGGATTTGAAACAAGGAAGAAAGCATCTTTCCCAAATGACTTTAAAAAGAAAACAAAGTACTAGTTACTCTTTTTTTTTTTTTTTTTTTTTTTTTTTTTTTTTCCATTTAATGGGGAACTAACTGCAATGAACAATCCTGAGTTTTTTGTAGTTCTTCCATATCCTCATTTATTTGGCTAAGCCTGCTCCATATGGCTCAAGTAAACTCATTCCTCCTGTTTGCTTCCTTTTAATTTTATTTTTTTTCTTTTCTTCTTTTTTTTTAAAGAGGGGGAGAGAAGAGAATTTCCAGGTTAGTTGAACTTATTGCTCAGACTAAAATTTCTCCTAGCCCCTGTGTTTCTAATTCTGGCAGCCTGTGATACATCACTAATCTCTAATTCCCTTACTCCCTGGGAACTGTCATTATTTTATGTATTGACTAATACAGTTGTCTCAGGGTAAATTTCCCCTGAAATCGAAGTTTACTTCTTGCATTAGAAGTGAAGTCTACTCCCTTTTATAAATGACAGACTCCTTTTATAACTTTGCATTTATAGGAAGCAGTCAAACTGGAAATGCATTGTGGGTTTTGTTTGTTTTATGTAATGTTTGTATTTTTAATGAGGTATTAACAGTATTTTAAGAGAGAAAAGTTGAAGGCCAAATACCTATTTGATTATTTCAAGTTTTTTTAATGGCAAATGAGATCTGAAGGTATCAGTAAATGGAAAAGTTAACATCTCTGTTGTCAGTGGTGCCTTAAAGGCATTGATGCCAATAAGAGGTTCTACTTTATTTCCTTTAAGACTTTATGCAGGCTCAACCACTGAACGGGTACAGTATTTTATTTAAATGTACAGACATTAAAACAAATGCTTTGCAATACAAGAAGGGAACACACTCTTTAAGTATGTATGCCATGTTAACTGAAAATACCCTGAAATAAATTTTGAATGAAAAGGCAAAGGTAATGCCACCTCATTCACCTCCCCAAGCATACCAACAAACTTTTGAGAACTAAATCAGTTTCTAATTGGTATTGATTCTTCTTTCATGGTTTCCACTTCACAGCCCTCTTCTTTTATAATATCTGTTCATGCCTCCTCTGCAATTATTACAGTTTCTGTTGTATTTTAGAATTTGAAATGGAGCCTCTTGGCTCCATAAAACCAAGTGAATGATTGGTGGAAAAACAAAGTCAGTAACTTTATTCACATGCAGAGAGTAACTGGGGGCAAATGTGAAATTGAAATAAATAACCTTTTATTTATTTATTAAGAAATTTAATCTTTATTAATTTGTATGTCCCACTTTCTATTGGAACTGTTCTTTTTCATACATGTTGAAGTTTTTGTTTTACTTGAAGAGAGTCTGGAACTGAGTGACACTTTTGCTGCTAGTGAACAGCTTGAAAACAGAAGACAAGATCCAATTGAACAGACTAATTAGAGCCCCCAGACAGGATCCAGCCTTGAATATTCACTGCACATTTTTTGGAAATACAGTAGTGTGCAAATCCTTGCACTCAGGCTGATTGATACCATCTGCTGTCCAATCATCCTTAGTGATCAGTGAGAAATAACTAAAAAGATTATAAAACTGACATCCATAACAGTTTCAGGAATTGCTTAACTTAAAAAACCAACACCCTTGAGCAGACAATCTTGTATTAGTAACCATGCAATGTCTTGATTGAAAGACTTAATCTTATGGCAGTACCTTGCATAATAATTTACTTCAGTTTTGCAAGGGGAAATTTAATTCAGAGATCAGATCACAGAGGCTGAGCACTAATGGTGAATGCTAGAGGACAGCCACAAGAATGGAAGAAAAACACTCTGGTGGAAAGAAATCTGTTCTGGCTGTTTTAATCATGCAACTTCAAAGCAAAACCAAAGCAAATTGCTTTTACTGTTTGGATCTTCTATGTCTTAGCAGGTGCATTGATTTCCTAGGTGCACTGCAAACTGGGTGGCTCTGTAGCTGTGCTGCAGTCAGATATCAGCAGGCATTCAGAGGAACACCTTTTGTCTGGGCCTGTGTGCTGCTTGGTTTCTCTATTTGCATCATCTGGGTAGGGAGAAAAACATGTGCTAGTTCTGAATTCAAATATTGGTATGAAAGATGTGGAATGGCAATGTAACCAATTAAACAGTAGGCATTTCATTTCTTGTTGCATCAGCATTGCACCTTCTGCCTATCTTCAACCCATTCCTTTTATTTTATTTTTTTTTTGCACCACTGTATAGACCAAGGAAGTATAGAATAATTATTTTCTGTCCTTTCATTGGCTTCAAAACAGTCCAGTTATGACTACAGTCATTTTTTTCAGAGACATCTGAACGCTTGACATTTTTGTTCCTGTGGATGTGCATGGAAAATAAATACTGGGCCTGTAGC
>NW_009952485.1:1445493-1449362 GCF_000747805.2 Chaetura pelagica | reverse complement strand
GCAGGAATGAACTGAAAGACTGACTGATTTTGCTGTTACAACTGTTTGAAATTTTGGGGCATGGAAGGCTTTAACTGACATTTTCCCTTTGATAGAGGGAGCAGAGGTATAAAAAAATTCAGGGATACACCCAATCAGCAGCTAATTACAGGTACTGAAACCTGACTCACAGACAGGATGTGCAAGGGGCAACTTGCAGTCACCCTGTTCTGCACTTGTTACCTGCTTTCATCCCTGTAAACAAAATCAGGGTCCAGTTCACCCAGTTTCTTAACTTTCATTCCCACATTCATTCCCTAACACTCAGTTGAAAGTGAATGAACCTTCTGGTTTCTAATGCTTCTGTATTACGGTTTCAGCTCCTTTAAATAAATTTTTATTTCCTTTGCTCTCACTTTTTTGAATCTTCTCTCTCACTTCATGATATACTTGATAGAATCCTTGATATGAGTCTTTTACAGTCGGAGTAGCTAAGTAGTAGCTGAAACATTGTGTTCTGTGAAGAGTAAATGTTTGGTTCACTGCCAAGTTTCTGTTTGATTATAAAGAAATTGGAAAAGGACATCTATCCAGGTCTAATAAAGCAATTGTTCATTTCTTTAGGAAAAAAATGAGATGAAAAATGTAATTAGAATGCCTGATACATTTGGTATCTTATGTATTTATTTGCAAATCTGCAAGGCTTGTGGGTAAAATAGACACCTGCTAAATGTATGGTGTTGACTGATGGTAAAAATGGATTCTTTTCACAGGTTTGTTTACAACCAAGCAGGCTTAAGAATTTTGCCATTTACATAACACAGCATAAATTGTTCCACAGTAAATCTACTTAGCAACTTTATTTATGGAAGAATGACGTGCATTTTCTATGACACTTAATACCTCAGGTCTTTATTTTGACAAAATTGTTGTTTTAGTCCCTTCTCCCTCAATTATTTGTAGTTAAGATCTGGTTAGGCACTGTATCTGAAAGGTAAGTTTCAACAGGATTCTGTTATAGTGTAGAATTTTGTGTTTGTAGCCTCAGTGTGTAGCTCTTCTATGTAGTGCTTTTATTTATTCTTTTCCTGTGAGCTTTCAGATGCAAAATAACATGAGATTTGGCCTTTTTAAAGTATTTAATTGCTGGGATGGTGAATCTGTCACAAAAAATTAGGACACTTCTTATTTGGGCTTCAGACATGATTTTATGCCCAGTTTAGACATACAACCATCTCCACTGGTGCATAATAGGTTTATTATTTGTATCGTGGCAAGTCTCAGGGTTCACATTGTGTGAAACACAATGTTCACATGTGTGAAAACACATTAATACTGGATCTCCTTGACCTCTGGCCTGGGGACAATCTTTGTCTTTTCTTCCTGTATATGCTTCGTAGTTACCGCTGAATTAGAGTTAGGGGATGTGCTTCAGATACTTTATTGTGCAAACCACCTGGAAGAACAAATTAACCAGAGCTGCAGCTTTTCCAGCACTCTCAGACTTTCTTTTCTTCCTGCCCTCTCCATGGACAAGTGACTGATGTGTGTCTACATACAGCACACATGAACAACCAGCCATCCATGACCACACACGTGTTCTCATCTTGTTCCAGTCCAGAGTGTCTTTTTGTCTTGTTGGAGTCTTATTTGACTTTTCTTTCTGCCTCTGATGCTTTCTAGCAAGTTTTTCTGTGTTTGTGGCTGGTTACTTAATAACAGTGAGGCTCTTGGGTGGTTATCAGCCTATCTCCTTGAGTTCTTCTCTTGAACATGGTTGTGTTGTTAGCTCTTTTGACAGAGGATGGTCTTTTCCAAGGGCTTCTAAAGGTCTCTTGGGTAGCCAACTCCTTATTGATACTCTAAAGGAACTGAGTTCTGCCTAAGAAATTATTAATGAAGAGTTTTCCAGGCTTTTCGGTGCTTCAGGTAGAGGTTGTAGTGGAAATGCTGTTCCGAGAACAGTGGGCCTCTTAACAGTCTAGCATGGACTAGAAGAGTTTTCCTTCTTTCCTTCTAACCCCTTCAAATCTTTTAGCTCATTTTGAGGTCTGCTTTTTTATTTCCTTGAAATGTTTACTCACTAACAGGACCTCTTCTTAAAAAAAACACAAGGATTTTCCTGGAATTAACCAGTGCTCACCTCTGCTCTGTTTGCATTACTGCACACAGCCAAATAATAAACTTAAAGACCAAACTCGTCCTTTGGTCCTTCTAACTCACAGTTAACTGTAGGACTACTTGTTTTAGGCAGGTGAGACTTCATAGTTGCATGGATTCTAGTGAATGAAGGCCTTGCTGATTTGCTGCACTTTCTGGCTAGTTTATACTGTTGTAACATCTTTGCTTCTGCATGAAATCTAATGTGGAGTGACAAATTCCATGCTGCTGTCTTTGGGTAAAGCCACTCCTACCAATGGAGGTTTAAAGATGAACCCTGCATAGAGAAGTGTCATTTCTGACTTCTGTGGTTCAGGTAAATGTTTTATACAAAATCACTACTTAGTGAACTGGAGGTGAAAGCTCAAGATTTCTGTAGCAGAAAAATACTTAATAATCTTTGTGTTCTTAGCAAAGTGACATTTAAGTGTACAAGGTAAAGAGGAATATCCACTTACAGTTCTACAGATAAGAAAAGTGTTCTAAGGGAGAAGTATCTTTAGCAGACCCATTAACTGACAAGAGGACTGAATGGTTTGTCTCTCTGGAAATAAGGTGTTAACCTAAATTTTAGAGGTACTCGGTGCAAATTACAGTTTTTGCCTTTCTTCTCTTTGCTAATTTAGGCATGTATCTTTAACCGTAAGCGTTAACCACCTGGAAGACTGTTTTCTCCCTGAAAGCATTGCATAGCCTGGAGCTGCTTTCTTTACCACAATTATTTGTTCTCCTTCTATAAAGCAATTCATAGGAAGGAAAAAATGTATTTTCTTTTCTCCTAATTTACTTGCTTTTACAAAACTCTGACTGGGAGTCTAGAGATACTGGAGCAGCGAGTTATACGCAATGTTTGGGACGTATTTCCTGTAGGGAGAGAACACCTATTGAAAACAAAATTAAAACCACTGTACATGCCATACTGTTAAGACTCTTCTGCAGGAAGTGATTTTGTGGTGTAAGCATCATGTCTAAAATATTTACTGTCCTTGTGGACAAAGTTAAAATTTAGTCAGAATTGGCCTAGGCCTCTGCTGCTGAGGTACAATAAACTGCACATTTGTGTTCTTTGCAGATTTTAAATGTGAATTAGTTTTTTATGTGGCATGGTTCTTGTGTTTAAAAGAGAAAATATAAAAAGGACTACGTAAGATACTTAGACTTTGCACCAGCTTACTTTCCCCTCTGCTTTTCTGGTTAAGTTGTGCTGTCCCTGATACATACCAGCATCAGCTCACACACAAGTCCTCAGTTTTCTGGCCACAGCGTGTGCAAAGCGATTTTAAGTAAAAGTCACTATTTAGGTACAGAAATATAGGAGCATTGCTTGTATGAAGAATGTTTAGGAAAAAAAGACAGAAACTCCTAATGTTCTGTGATGTCTATCTACTTCTATCTACTTAGCTCCAAATTCCAAATGAAGAGGGGGGAGAACCCCTTCCAATTCATCTTAATAAGATGACCATAAATTGGCATATCTCTATTTTTTTTACGCTGTCTACTCTAGCCTCCTCAGATAGGAGTCAAATTGCTGGCACGGAAAAGTCCACTTTTCTTGGTCTTGTTCCACTCTGTTTCCAGTATTAGCTTGAGGACTCTATACAGAGTTAATCTAAAGAAAGAGAAAAAAAAGCATTAAGCAAAGCAATAAAAATAATTAATCTAAGTTTGAAAGAGAAATTTTCCCCTTCTTTTGCCATTCCTCTGTTACAAATGTGCAAACATTTTTTCCC
>NW_009952485.1:1416018-1445355 GCF_000747805.2 Chaetura pelagica | reverse complement strand
CCTACAGTGGGAAGCTGAGAAGTGCTATTTGCTTTACTGGAACATAGCTTACCCCCATCATCTCCTCTTTACTCTGTTTGCCCCAGTCTTAAGGGCTGTCATCAAGGACTGCCTTATTATCTTACTGGAGTTCACTGTTGTTTCAAGCTAATCTCAGATATCAGTTAAATCCATCAAATCAACCACGTGCAGCTGTGCAGTGAGTCTGAGAGGACTCCACTCCAAGTTCCTCATCCTTTTAAATTGTTATCTTTTGATCTTGTTTTCTTAATGACAAATATATGATCAATGGGGTTGAGATGAAGAGCCTTTATGTACACACATGCAAAAATCAGTGCTATATATATTTTTTTTTTTTCCTCTTAATGATACTTCATTCCAACAAGCTCTTTCTATCCAGCCAGGGCTCTGCTTAATTAGATATTTAAATGATTGGAGCAACACTGTTTCTTTAACTCCTAACTGCGACAAACGCATATGAAACATACTGTTGGCGGCATTTAATCAACAGCAGTCAATTTATCATTTTCACAGTTTTAGTGAGTGGTTATGAATCACTAAAATAACAGGTATTGTAGATGCAGCGTTGTGGCACTATCATTAACAAATATACAGTGCACAGAGGGATGACTTGGTAATTGAGTGGGACTAATAAGAATACATCATTTAGCTGTGTGTGACAAACTGTGCCTCAAAACACAAGCATGGAAAATTCACGTTTTGCTTAATAAATAAATTACACAGCCAATGTATTATACATAATTTGTGTCCTCATGGATTTGAATGATATATAATGCATGGTCCAAGTCATTTATTTATTAAGACTAACTATATATATTGTAGGTGGGGAATTTTAAACTCTAGAGTAAGGCCTGCATAGGTAACTGTTCAGCTACTGAGTCTGATTGGGCAGCAAATGAGGCTGTGCATTTGGGGAGCTGCAACACGGGCAAGTATTTCTAATATTACAAGCTCCAGTGTGTTTATAAACTTCACTTTCCTCCATTAATTTGAGGGATAAAAGGAGTAAAGCTGAAGCTTCACCAGAGAGGTTGAGTGTGTTCTACTTACTCAATGAAGGAAAAGAAAGTCTTTCCTCCATAAAAAGAAAATACTGATAGCAGCAAGGAGCATTGCTTCATTGGGGCAAGAATTCTTACTTTGTTGCAGTGTTTTGGAAGGAGCTTGAGGACCCATTCCTCAGTTGGCAAATTCAAAGATACCAATTAAACTTGCTTCTCTTGTGCATCTTGGAGAATCAATTACAGAATATTTGACCAACCAATGCTTTAAAAATAATTTTCTATTTGTGCCCTAAAGTTTTTCAGCTAATGTGCTATGTGGCTAACCTATGACATTTTATTCATGACTTTCACAACTCTCTACTTAAATTACTTTTTCTTCCAGATCCCTCTGATTTTTCTCTGGTGTCCAGCAATTTTCATTTCAGGAGTGCTTGTTTTCTCTACCTGGTTGACTGAAGTGTAGTATCTTGTGGGAGCCTTCTTAGAGCATATAAATTTAAATGCATTCTGAAAACGTAATATATTAAAATTATAGTATGTTTATATTTAAAGACATCATTACTGCACACATCTCTAATTAAAAGGAAAAAATAAGCACCAAATAAACAGCTTTTGTTAACTTGCATTAGACAGCATTGAACAACCATATTTTTGGGTTCACATTTGACACATATATATATATATTTAATATTTTTGGTCACTGAACAGTGATTACTTCAGCTGAAGCTTTTCACAGCTGAAGGGACAGCAGAGATATGGTAACAACCTACTATCGTCCTTTTCAAAGAGTGCCACACAAGGGGAAATACCTTAATGTTTATGAGAATATCAGTTTTCCATAAAAATTGAAATTAATGAGAAGCTTAAATCCATTGTACAGTAAGACTGAATGGATAACACCAATTTCCTAACTTCCCAGAAAAAAAAAAAAAGAAGAAAAAAAAGCAGAAGGCCACTGGGAATTTCACAGCCTGACTGCACACTGTATTAAACCATGGGTGTCATTGATTTGTTTACTTCAACAGAGTTGTACCTTATTTGAGAGCAGGTTTTTCATCTTTTCTATCTAGGAGGTCAAGATGATTGTTCAGTCAGTTGTGTAGCTGGGTTTGTTGAAATTCAAATCGAAGGATGACTGTATTTGTCAATAATTCAGTACATACTCTAGACACTAACTCTTCCCTGACTGATCTCATCAGTGCTTTGGTGTCTTTCTTTTGGCCCTACTGTGTTCTCTTCTTTCTCTTTGCTAGGAAGCCACCAGAGCTGAAACTTCCAGAGAAAAGCTACTAAGAGTTATCTTAAAAGGTTTCACTTGAGGAGGAAGAGCCAAAGTGCTAAATTTTCACAGGTTCAAAACATGTCAGTGGTAGCACTGTACATTCTAGCCCCTTAGTGAAATCAGCCTGGTGTTCACAAGCAATGGGGCTGGATGGTGGGTCACAGAAACCCTGCATGCCTTGGCAATAAATGTGGTCTGTGGGTAAATGGCTACAGCAGCCTCAACTGCCTGTGAAATAAAAGAGTGAAACTGTAGCATGCCAGTGAACTTATTCCACCTTCTTTCCTGGTAATTTTTGGACAGCTTTCAGCAGCAGGGTAGGCTGCATCTGTCTGCTTCCTCCCAACTCCACTCAAAGAAAATAATAAGATCCAGGGTAAGACACTGAATTAATTGCAAAGCATCATCCCCTCTTTTAATGCTTGTAACAAGCCAATGAGCACTGAAAGGACCCTCGGTATAATAATGTGCAAAAAAAAAAAAAAACACACACAAAAAAACCTGATTAAAGCTGCTGGGTAATAAAACGTCCTTGGTATAATTTGAGTCATTTCTCTTTGTGGTTCTATTATTAACTCTACAAGAGCCAGCGCCTGCATTTTGGTACACTGCCTTGTCAGTTGAGCCTTTCTGATCCCTCAGAATTAAACCTATGCTAACAGGACTGCAAGATAAAAATGCAGGCACAGGGATGGTTAGGCCCCTGCGGTCACTGAGATAAATTAAATAATTTAAATTGACCTAGGGGCCTGTGTGTAGAATAATCCTCCACTTAGATGACCCAGTGATTCTTAGTTCATTTCAAAGTCTGTATCCAGTCAATGTGAAAGTGTTAATGTTCCTGTATCACAGTACACTGATTACACTTATCTTTTTCATACCCAATAACCAGAGACAATGATTATATTATTCATAAGATATTTTTACCTGAAGTAATAAAGCATGCAGCTTTAGTTATTATTTTCTAATATGTATATATATATATATATATATATTTTAACATACCCAATAACCAGAGACAATGATTATATTATTCATAAGATATTTTTACCTGAAGTAATAAAGCATGCAGCTTTAGTTATTATTTCCTAATATGTATATATATATATATATATATATATATAATTTAAACTGTACCTTTTCCTCCACTCCCAGGAATAACCCTACAATTTATATTAAAAAAAAGTAAAATTCTTCACTTGCACACCTTTCTTTTTTTTTTTTTTTAATCTCTATCTATGCTAAGTTGGTATAATTGTATCAGCAATGGCATGTTTATGTTGGCGTTCTTATACTTTTCAGGGAATACTATCCCTGCAGGGCTGGCTAAAATGTTCTTTCTTTTTAAGTTTAAAAATAAAATTGGAGAAAGTTAAAGTGGGAGAAAGAGGTTTATACCAGCATGTCTTTTCTTACCTTAATCAGGTAATACACAAAGCAAAAATAGTCTGACGTGTCCGTAAACAGTTACTGTGCTGCCCCGCCATATGCTGCCCTAGTGTTCCAGATGGAATGAGAATCTGTGAAAGTCATGTTTCATGAGCATTCCCTTCAGGCTCCCGGGAACCTCCAGGACACAGCTGGAGAGATGTATGCATACACCAGTGCAGCAGCATGGGGGTGCATATGTGTACGTGTGTGAGAGAGAAAGATAGATGTTTGATAGGCAGTGAGACTGGTTCTAAATCATTCTTGAGACAACTAAGAGAAGAGGGGGAGGTGGGCAGATGGAAATCTTGCATTTGACTTCTTGTGAAATGCCAAGAAAATTTCTGAATGGGATTTCTAAAACTCATTTGCCCTCAAATTCACCAACTTGTGAGACTGTCTTCTTTTCTTTATTTACTTGTAAGGGTGACATCACAAATTGTGCCATGGAAAGATGCTATGAACGTACAGACAAGTGATAAATGGGTCTAATCCCAGCCCAAAATAGTAAGTCAGGAAAATAACTGGTTTTCTGCATCTTTAGTCTCTAGTGTTCCTTTTCCTAAAAGTATTTCTGACTCAAAAACTGAAGGCAAACAGAAAGCTCCTAATCTTTCTGCAAAGCCATCAGTAAAATTTGGGTTTACAGTTAAACAGCAACATCCCAGGTTTTTTCTCTCCTGGGAGTTTCAGTTGTGGTTTAATGTGCTAATTAACATTTCTGATTCAGACTCTGCAAGAGTATTTTTATATGTGCACAGATATTTGAATATAAGATGTATTTCACACAAGCACTAAAAGTTGCTTGTACTGCTAAAATCTACACACGACTATGTTAGAGTTAGCCAAAACATGGCTAGAAACCTGTCCATTAGTCTGTGTGTCTCTGGGAGGATGTGGCAAAGAGCTTGAGCCAACCACTGCTGCACTCCCCCTTCTTTAGATGCTGTAGCTGCCTCCTCTGCTCATCCTGTAGATGGCCCAAGGAGGTCTGCTTTTCACCCAGGAGGAATTTTCCGTTTTCTGGTTTTCTTCCTCCTTCCCATGTGTGACTGCATGGCCTCTATCCTTGCCTTCGAGCAGCCAGGCAGCAAGTCAGGGCTCCATCTGCCTTCCTCTCCCAGGTATGTTGCAAGTTGAGGCCACTGAAACCCCAGTCTTATCCCAGACGACTCTACATAGTAAGGGAATGCTTGGTTGCTGGGTTGCTGCTGTACATAACTGTGCTTCTGAGTACAGGGCTACCTTCCCCTTTCCTTGTAGGTGAAAGTTATAGGCAGAGGGCTACCTGTAAATAGCTTATGGACGCGGTAGGAAAATGCCCACCTTTTTCACTACAGTTAAGCTAATTGTTAATTCCTATGATATGCTTTTGAGTCATAGAGTTATCTGCAAAATAGTGAACGGCACCTATGTCCATGACATTAAGTTTGACTTAAATTTATGGCCAAAATAAGTTTTTTTTGAAAAAATCCAGGCCAACTGTGTTCTCAGCCAGTACCATAATACAGAAAAACACGCAGTTGTTGCGTGACTCGGTGCCAGCCCTTACCACTCTGTGCATAGTCCAGCCTTTCACATGACAGTGTTTTTACAGCTGATGTTAAATCAAAGACAAAATACAGCATAAGTTCTCTGTAATGTGCAGATACTCAGTGTTTGTGAAGTTTAGTTCAACATGGGTGGCCTGATTGGCCACCGTAAGTTTCTGTGCAAACTACAGGAAAAATATCTTAAATCCTGCCCTTAAAGATAGTTGTTGCCTTCCCAAATAAAAAAAATAGAATAAAATGCATCACTTATAACAAGTACCTGCAGTTTCTATCATTCAGAGATATTCTCAGAACTGTTATTCATGGGTGGAAGGTGACTCTCCAGCCTTTGTAGGTAAAAATGATTCTGTGCACAGACAATTTATATGTTTTTATTCAGCAGAGAGCCCATGCATCCAAGTTTGTGTTAGAAGTAACCAAGTTTTACTTGGGTTTGAGGTAGCACTGAGAGAGTTCTGTGCATCCTGTGACCTCCCCTCCTTGGCTGGCAGGACGGTGCTGGTGGCAATGGTAGCTGGTGGGTGGCTTCTCACTTTCTACAGTGTAAGCAGCTGAAGGCAGGAAGAAAAAATAACCCCATAAAAGCTCTAGTTCAGTGCTGGGGCTGGGGGAGATGGGAAAACTCAGTCAATGAGGCAGAAGCTGGTGAGAAACCACTGCATGTTGGCATTTGTTTTGGCTGCTGTGGCTCTGAGGGCACCCAGAGCCCTGCCTGTCCCCACCAGGGCTTCCCCCATGTGCCCAAAGCCCAGGATCTCAACTAATCTCTTCCACCAGGGCTGCCAACCCTTGGCCTAGCGATGCTACAGCAGGGCTGATCTCTAACTACCCACAGCCCTGCCTGACAATGGGCCCCTTGGGACAGACCCATCAGAGACTCATGTCCTTGACTGTCCTGTCCTTGTCCCGGTACTCAGCAAGGTTCACAATGCCCCAGCTGCCTGCTCCTGTCTGGGGGGAAGGACAGGCCCTGGCTGCTAGGACCTGCCCTGATGGACCTTCACTGGGAGTTCCCACTGCTCCCTGCCCCCAGGGAGCCCTGACATTCATGGATGCCTTCCCCTACACACATCTGAATTAATTTACCTTTAATTCTGTACAAAATCAACATGTGCTCTCAGGCAGATATTACCAGCTGACATAGGAACGGAAAGGTATTATCCTGGCTGTTTCTTTCTGTAACTTGATGATATAAACAGGGATATTGTTTTAAAATGAAATAATAACAACAACAACAACAATAATAATAATAATAACAAGAATAATAAAAAAAAAATAATAACATCCCACAAAAAAATGTATGCAATTTTCCCTTCATTCTCATCAGAGAGGAAAAGGCCTCAGCTTCATCCTCAGCAAGCCTTGCACCAGAAGCCTTGCCCTCTGTAAGGCTCCACTCTGCCTTCCTTCCCTTCTTCTAAGGGTATAAATTAATATCCCATCATTGACCATAATACGCCCTGCAAGTCTGTGTATTATTACTGCATATCTTAGACAGGTGGTAAGTATTGGCACTTTTTATTATGCTGATAAACCATGTCCAACTGCCAGGTGAAATGTGTTGTCACAGTGATTTCTCATCTCCCAGCAACCTCCTGGGCTGAGGGAGTGAGCAGCTCCAGGAGGGTTGCTATTCCCTCTCCTGTGGGGATCAGCCAAGAGCAGTCAGTCCTTCTTGATCTGTGCTTTCAAGAGAGTTAAAACAACAACAGTGCACAGGTCTTAGGAAAGCAAGCACAAATGCAGGCATCTTCCCCTGCCTTTGGTCCTCATTGTCCTCCCGAGTGTTGATGCCTGCTCAGATTCTTTTCATTGGCTCTGCAGCTACCTTGGTGGCACTGATCCCTGCCCTCCTGGGCTGCTGCTCTTTCTGAGACCTGGCATGCCAGCCTGGCATGGGGTGGCCAGGGCACATGGATATATTTAGCTATTTAGAGAACATTCCGTAAGCACGTGCACCCACTGCCCTTTATATGGTGCTGCCTGGCACATATCACGTTCACACATAGTGCTTACACATATGTAATATTGCCTCACATGTATCAGAGCCTGTCTTGAATGTCTTTCAATCTCTCCTCTTGCAGCATTGCATCTATTTATCAGCTTTGCTCCTTGGACACCTTGTGGCATGCTGCAGAAGGCGTGTGTGTGTCTGTGCAGGATGTCTACGTGGAGCAACAGGAGGAGATGTCTAAGAGAGGTTCAGACACCTGGGAGTAAATTCACCTTGATGGAGCTGGCTGTGATGACACAGTTGTGTTGCTTCCAGTGCATCAACTAGTTTGGCTATGTTTTCACAGCATGCATTGTATATACAAGTGCACAGTATCCTGTCTGGTAAGAATAGCAGCCATTTTTCCTCCACAAACATCTCTTTTGTCCAACTGAATGCAAAGAATTGTATGCAACTTATTTATAGATTTATTGTTTTCACACCTCTAAACCCTAGGCACTAAGTGAAAAAAACCCAAACAAATCATTACAAGAGTATTGGTTTACCACTTTTCCTTAAATGCTCAAAAGTCAGCAAGTACCAGATTTGGAGCTGTTAAAACCTCTTGGTTCATTAGAAGGTGCTGTGTGTATGTAGTCATTCACTACCAAAGTGTGCCATTTTCCCCTGCTTTTGCAGGTTGAATCTGAGTTCTCTAACGAAGAAGGCTGTGGTAAGGTGTTACAGAACCAGTGTCTCTGCAGCATTATGTGTGACACTTCAATACCATATCACCTTGGCTTGTTTGAAGAAAGGGGACTTCCTTTATTGCTTAACAATACCAACCACTTTTGTTTCTGTGGCTATGGTTATGGTAACTACCAAGTTTAAAAGTGTCACTACTTTGGATAGCAAAAGTTTGCAATTTACCAAGTATAATATTAAGTGATAATGCAGTTCAGTGGCTTGTGTGGTCTCCTGTCCTGGATGTAACTTCTTTGGTAGTGCTGTACAGATGACCTGGTACGAATGAGGAAAGAGAAAGGGCACAGCAACAGGTTTGGAGTTGAACATACTATCTATGTACTATTTAGCCTTTTTAGTGGAAATATGCTGGGTCTACAAGCCTTTGTGCAGAAGTGAAGCTGCATCCTATTTTCCTGGGGCAATAAAGTACAATAATACTCTCAACTGATTGCAAAAAAAATATAAATGGTGATACCTTTATGTAATATGATGTGTTAATTAAAACCCTAGAAATCAAATCCAGCCTTAACTCTTGGATCTTTTAGTTGTTAGGGGACTTCTGCATTGTGTTCTCTCTGGGCATGCTGTCTGCTTTGGAGAGAAGAAGGAACTGCTCTGTGCTACCATTATGTCACCTCATAGTGCTTGTCCATTGGTATTATGGAGACATTCTGGTGAGGGACGCAGTACCCTGAATGTGAAACTCCCTGATAACTGGGTGGCTAAAAGCTAGATCTGGATTTTGATGCCAGCGGCCATCTCTATTTAAAATGCAAGATAAATTAATCTCCTCCCCTAACATTATCAGAATCCCACAGATGGTGTTATTATAAATAAGTTCTGTTTATCTAAAAGTATTAGCATTTAACTCTAGGAGGAATGGTGGTTGTCATGTGTGGCTCAGATCTTTATAGGTGCTGGGGGGGTCTTTTGCCTCCAGCAGGATGAATAGACAAAAAAAAAGGAAAAAAAAAGAATATATATATACTTCTTGTACTGGCATTTGCAACCTCTTCTAGTCAGTTCTTTGTGAATATTCAGCTGAGCAGTGAAAGTTATGAAAGGAAAAATCATTATTTGTAAGTGTGCAAATAACATTGATGAGAGTCATCTAGGCTAACGCTACCATAGTGATGTTTATTAACGTAGGTTGATAACTGAAACTGGTGACAGAGAATGAGCTTGTTGCACAGGAACGTAAGGGTTAAGAAATCATTTCAAGGTTGTGGAGTTGGGGTAGGTAGTTTGGGCAAAGGTAAGGTTGGTAATGGAAAAACCTCCTGAAAGAAACTAAGCTACAATCAATTTTTAGACACTTCTGTAAAGAAAATGAGGTAATCCAATCAAGAAATGCTAACAGAGCCATTTGGTTAGATGACCAATTACACTGGGGCAACAGTGACTCATTAATATCTGTGCCATATGTTTATGAAGAATCCAAGGGTTACATTAAGCAAACTTGAAGCAACCCGGACTTAACAGGTAACTCAAAGGAGAGAAAAAATAGGCCTAGAGAAGTTATTAACTTTATTCACTGTGAATGGTATGCCTCCCTTTCTGAACAAAGTCATACTCAATGTCCTTGACCTACTATATTAATGATGGGTTTTTTTCTTAGTGTCTATATTTTGCTCTGAATAATTTTGGATAACTCAAGTTGATGAGCTTTTTGTTTTTCCTTGAAACATAGTTTGTGTTCCCTAAATGAAAGGAAATATAAAGTTCTTTATGTTTATACAGTCATTAATTAACCTGCAACAACTTGGAGGTACCAAGGGACTGTGTTAAAAATAGTCATCAAAGTCAATGACAACTTTGACTAACTTTTTTGGGGGTTTTGTCACTAAAGCACTTAACTGTATTTAATTGAACTGACTACCTGAAATCATAACAATGTAGTATCATATATTAAGACTGTCAAGGTTTTCATTGGTCATATTCTTGTTGTTCTCTTAGTCCACTTTATATTTAGTGCCCTGTTATGTACTTCTGCTCCAGGTCTCAAACCAATTTTGAGAAGCAATATGTGTTAGAAAAATCCTGTGTTGATCAATAAATCAGTGACAGGAAAACTGGTTTCTTTTTTTCTAGTAGTTTGCTTCGCCTCTGGAGCTGAAAGGACTGAGCTAGAGAAAATGAAGTTCAAACCATACTCACAGTTATGATGTTTGGCATGGTCAGATAGTTTGGTGTTCAGAGGGACAGAAGGTCATGGGTGACTTATGGACACAGCAAGCTTTTAAGCAAAGGAGAATTTCCTAGTACAGATAATCCAAGGTCAAATGTTGAAGTTGAAAGTACAAGCCAGGAAAGAAATTCTGTTTCAGGGATTTACACTTTAATTTGCAACTTGGGAAGGAGGAGAAGCTGTGTGACTAAATGTCTCTTTAAATACTCATATCTGTCATGTTAAACCTCAGAGTTCTTGTTTGATGCCAGAGACACCCTCAGATTTGTTATGTAGATTCTTGGCTGTTATTGCTGTACTGTATGCAAAACC
The DNA here is from genome assembly GCF_000747805.2 of Chaetura pelagica. Lineage (NCBI taxonomy): Eukaryota > Metazoa > Chordata > Aves > Apodiformes > Apodidae > Chaetura > Chaetura pelagica. The sequence continues at coordinate 1,434,887 of NW_009952485.1, read as the reverse complement.
AGCTGTTTTGATAATGCGAAGGCATTGTGAGTTTATTCTGCTTAAGCCTGACTAAGACTCACAATGTACCTGCAGCTAGGATTTAATATGGTGGGCATGCTTTGAATACATTTTACTGCTCAGAAAATATAATATGGAGGTAATTATTATTATTATACCTTAATTAACATAGCCAACTAGGATGTGGAAGAGTCACACTCCACTGTAGTGAAGGAGGGATTTGAGGTTTGATTTCTTGTTTCTTGGAAATCCAGGGGATGTTACATGGCTCCAACTCACAAAGGGAAAGAAATGTTAAGCTACAGTTTAGAGTCAAGCCCTTAAATTGTTTGAAGTGCCACTTATGCCACTTCTTTTTATCATAAGCAAAATTCACCTGAGCTGCCTTAGGCTTTTTTGTAGACCACACCATCTTCTTTGTACTCAATATGTAGCTGACTGCTGGCACTTGACCCATAGTTGGTATTTCAATTAGGTGCCAAGGCTAATGGCAAAAAATGGCAAAGCTAAGGATTACAGTGCTGAGCATAACCCCTTTTGTGAATCCAGTCCTGTTTGCTCTTTTTGCCTAGAATGATTAAATGCAACAGAAGTCTTCAGTGAGCTTATCATAGAATCATAGAATCATAAAATCATAGAAGTATTCAGGTTGGAAAAGACCCTTGGGATCACTGAGTCCAACCGTCATCCCTGTTCCACAAAGTTGTCCCCTAAACCATATCCACCAACACCACATCCAAACAACCCTTAAACACATCTGGGGGTGGTCACTAAACCCCCTCCCGGGGCAGCCTATTCCAGTGTCTAACCACTCTTTCTGTGAAAAAAAATTTCCTAATGTTCAGTCTAAACCTCCCCTGTTGCAGTTTGAAGTCCTTCCCTCTTGTTCTGTCACTAATTACCTCTGAAGAGACCAGCACCAACCTCTCTACAATGACCTTTCAGGCAGTTGTAGAGACTGATGAGGTCTCCCCTGAGCCTCCTCTTCCTCAAACTAAACAATCCCAGCTTCTTCAAGCATAAGATTTATTCTCTAGGCCCTTCACCAGCTTCGTTGCTCTCCTCTGTACTCTCTTCAGCACCTCAATATCTCTCTTGAATTGAGGTGCCCCAAACTGGACACAACACTCCAGGTGTGGCCTCACCAGTGCTGAGTACAGGGGGACAATCACCTCTCTCCTTCTGTTGGTCACATTATTTCTAATACAAGCCAGGATGCCATTGGCTTTCTTGGCCACCTGGGCACACTGCTGGCTCATGTTCAGCCCCTTGTCAATCAGAACCCCCAGGTCCTTTTCTGCCAGACACTTTCCAGCCACACTTCCCCAAGCCTGTAGCGTTGCCTGGGGTTGTTGTGGCCCAAGTGCAGGACCCAGCACTTGGCCTTGTTGAAGCCCAGACCATTAAAATTAGCCCAATGATTTAAGTCTCTCTGTAGAGCTTCCCTATCCTCATGCAGATCAACACTCTTGCCTAGCTTGGTATCATCTGCTTCATGGCTTTTTGGACTATTTCCCCTCCCCCCTCTACTACAGATTCTTTCTGTTCTAAAAATATTTAATAGCTTAAGAAACTTTAGTCTTAGGAAAACTTTTCAGCCAGTCAGTCTACATTTTTACTTCTTAAAGCAAAAAAATGCACCAGCACATCCAGAGTTCTGTATCCTCATCCCAGTTGCTTGACTGTAACTTTTTTCCTACCCTAAAGTGTAATGTCTTAGTGTTGACATGCTTCAATCTAACAGATGTCAGCTGCTCAGACCTTTAGTGAAGTGAGATCATGCTCTTCCAGGCCTGTTATGTGAGTCAGCTGGAAGGACTCTGCAGTGCTGGTGGGGAAGGAAGGACCTTATTTTCATTCTGCGACAGTGTTGCTTTCTTCCTAATTAAGACAGTGGAAAATTTTGCTTTGTCTTCATTGTTGCAAAGCAGAGGACAGGAAAAGAGAAAGTTGATTAGAACCTCTTACGTGCAATGTTTTGGCCCTGAATAGTCTGCCAAATAAGAAGCAAAACATTAGTTTTTTCTTTTAGATGTGTCTTAATTTTGTTCATGTTCCTGTAAAACAGTGGAAACTGAAGTAAAAAAGATAACCCACCAAAAAAAAAAGGGATTTTAACATTGTCCATAAAGAACAATATATTGATTGATTACTTTTGTTTTATATAAAGGCAGTCAACTGAAACTTCAGGCACAACAGCAATCAGAGACCTTAATAGCTCAGCATCTGAAAAAGTACTCCAGCAGAATGTTCTGTAGGGCCTCAGTCAGCCTCTGTAGCCCTCAGGAAAAGCCAAGAACAACAGCAAAGTTTTGCGGTATGGCTTGAAGGTCAATAAATCTTGGCTCTGCTAAACCAAGGAGGGTTATAAAATATCTGGAACCAAGAACCCCTCACGTGAAGTGTCCCATGGCAGGGCTTGCTCCCAGGTAATTCAGATGTCTGTCAGGCAAGACAATTCCACTTAACAGATCCCTAGGAGGAGGTGGTTGCTAAAAATGTCCAGATCCAAATTACTTAGGGATTCAAAGAATACTTACAGCAGTGCCACTAGCTGGAAGACAGCACAGAAAGGCAAGCAGGAGACACGACTGGCTGAATGAAGAGGCAGAACAGCCCCAGAGGCAGGTGTAGTAGCATGCACCAGCTCACCATTCCTCACTGCAGAGCTGCACTGAGAGTTCAGCGCTGGTTGTGATCAGTGCAGCGGATACAGAACAGAAAGGTTTTGTTAAGCAAAGCTGTGGCTCCCAAAGTGTTGCTGAACAGTGAGGCAGGCCCTGCTGTTCAGGAGGCCCTCTCAGACTGCAGAACAGAATAAAAACAGCTGTATAAAGTTAAAGTGGGCAGCAGCAGTTGGGTAAGCTGTGTGCTGCCTGCAGCACTCACATGCACAGCCCAAGTTATCTTCCTTAGAAAGGATTCTCATTTACACGGTCCGTAAAAGTTGAGACAGCAGAAAACTTTGTAGGATGGGGCAATATGGGTAGAAGACTGTTCATCAGCTGCTAGTGATTTACTGGCACTGTTGGAGCCGAGGTAGGCAAAACTGCTTGAGCAATTCTATCTGCTTCCCTAGAGGCCTTGAGAGCCGTCTACTTCAGAGCTCCAGGCTGGTGGCAAGGTCTGTTCTGCTGTGTTTACAACAAGCTCTTTTTTGCACACACAGTATTTTCCCCCAAACCAACATATTAAGTCAGATGGGATCAGTTTTTGCCTGAACCGTTAGGGAAGAGTGTGCATTTAGAACAGCTGCAAATGAACTAAACGATAGCTGGAAATGGTCAGGCAACGGTCCAAACTAACATTAGAACAACAGAGAGGGTAAAGCAAAGTGCTTATTTTTTTGCTGAATCAATAGCTCTGTCCAGGTTAACTCCAAGGTGTTGCTTACTTCATTGCTGTGCATCACGTAATTAATTTTTTCTGCATTTGGAGATCCAATTTGTGCAGCAGGCTTCCCACTGAGGCTTCACCTCGGTTTTAGTTTAATTTAGGAAGAGGGTTGTTGTTTTTAGTGTGTGCTTGCTTCCCCTCCCTATGCTTCTAAATCTAACTCCTCACCGGGAAAACAAGGAAGCATTGCGGTTAAAAGCCTAATGGAGAAGCTGGCTCTGGTACGCAGTATTCTCACCCCCCGAGAAATCTTGGAAATGGTGCATGTCTACAGTAAGTAATGCAGCTTCTGCAATGATAAATTTATTCCTTCATTTGCGAGCAAAATTGATGCATATTGCTGGGTCTTGATGACCTCTGCTTTTTTTTTTTTGTCAGTTTTCCCCTCCGTTTGCATAACATTGCGCAAGTTTGGAAAGGACTTGGGGCTTTTCGGGACTAAAGGATTCAAGCAGTCACATCTCCAGCTTTTCTATTTGATGCAAACAAACAAGAAAAAGAAATCTATTATACACTGCTCTGTTTGGGAACGATTTGAGCTACTCAGCAGTCTTGCTTCAAACTCTTTCCTTAAAAAGGTAGGTAACTACTGCTCCACTCCGTCTCAGGTTTCCAGCATAAAGACTGGATTGAACAGCTAAGGCACAGGAAAATAAGGCAGATATATGTGAGAAATACATTAAGTTGGAAAACTTTGTTAGCTATCATGCCCCATGCTGTTGTATACTATTATTAGTTGCAAAATAACATAGCTGGAATCTTATTACTGCACATTAAAGAACATTTCACTTATAATTATGGAACAAAGAGACATGCTTACAACTTACCTACCAAGCATTTGCTTTACATGCAAGTTTCTTTTTTTTAAATCTTCTTCACTTACAAACCCCCTGCAAACAAGGGGAAGTGCAGAGTTTTACATTTGGGGAAGAACAACACCATGTCCCAGTACAGGTTGGGGGCTGAACTGCTGGAGAGTAGTGTAGGTGAAAGAGACCTGGGGGTCCTGGTAGACAGGAGGATGACCATGAGCCAGCAATGTGCCCTTGTGGCCAAGAAGGCCAATGGCATCCTGGGGTGCATTAGAAAGGGTGTGGTTAGTAGGTCAAGAGAGGTTCTCCTCCCCCTCTATTCTGCATTGGTGAGGCCACATCTGGAGTATTGTGTCCAGTTCTGGGCCCCTCAGTTCAAAAAGGACAGGGAACTGCTCGAAAGAGTCCAGCGCAGAGCTACGAAGATGATTAAGGGAGTGGAACATCTCCCTTATGAGGAAAGGCTGAGGGAGCTGGGTCTCTTTAGCTTGGAGAAAAGGAGACTGAGGGGTGACCTCATCCATGTTTACAAATATGTAAGGGGTGAGTGTCAGGGGGACGGAGTTAGGCTTTTCTCAGTGATGACCAGTGATAGGACAAGGGGTAATGGGTGTAAATTGGAGCATAGGAGGTTCAAGGTGAATATCCAAAAAAATTTTTTTACTGTAAGAGTGACAGAGCACTGGAACAGACTGTCCAGGGAGGTTGTGGAGTCTCCCTCACTGGAGACATTCAAAACCCACCTGGATGAGTTCCTGTGTGATGTACTCTAGGTGACCCTGCTCTGGCAGGGGTGTTGGATTAGATGATCTCTCGAGGTCCCTTCTAGTCCCTAAGATTCTATGATTCTATGATTTATTCTGCAACTTCCTAGTACCTTGTAATTTCAAGGTACCAGTGAAGAAAGAATAAAAATCCCTCCACATCTTAAATTCTGCTTGTAATTAAAATGCACTACGCTACTGTGAGTAAGAATGCTGAAGTTGAGCAAAGGGTCAAAATATTCTTCAGCTTAATTAGCGACTTGGTGACTGAGGAACTGAAAGGAGCTCTGTAATTATTAAGAGCATTTAGGACACTCCTTGAGAGTATGGGAAGGGTATTCCTTGGGTCAGTGAGCCTACCTTCTTTCTGTTGTAGGCAATTGCATCAATAATAAATTCAACCACTCTCACATGAAACCTGGTCTTGATTTTGCCCTCACTACTCCTATTGCAAGAGTTTTCCAAGCTCTTATTCTTCCTTTTTAACAGCAAGAGAGCAATTAATGGCAGTTCTGCAAATTGAATGACTTCCATCTTTGGCACAGAGAATATTGCATGAAAGAGAGTGAGTTATTAATGATAATATGGGCTGTTACCTAAGACATCTTCATGAGTAGATCTTTAAGTTCTTTAAAAATTAAGTAACTGTCAGGTCTCCATTTTACATACGGGGAATAAAACCTTTGTGGAGTGAGATGATCTACTCAAGGTCATCTCAGTCAACTAATAGCAGAGCTGGAATTAGAGGCAAATCTTTCAGGCCACTGTGTTATCCAGTAGATCACACAGACTTCCCCTAGGGTTAGAAAGGGATTCCTCAACTGGTGATAAAACAGTGTTAACTACTGAGGCCAGGATTTTTTAAAGAACCTTGAGGCTTAAAATGCATGTGTCCCATATCGACCAGTGCAAGGGTATCACAAGCTGGCCCTGAAGAATCTGAAATATCCTATCGTGTTTAATTTTTTTCTGGAAGATGTAAGCCATAACAGCTCTGTCTCCCCAGTCCCAGTTTTATTAAATGTAAATGCATAAGAGAGAATGCTGTGCTCCTTTTTGAGCTTATAATTGGAGATTTGCTGTTACAGCAGAGAAACTGATAGTTACAATACTGCCTCAGCTGAGCTGCACTGAGCTAAGATGAACACGGACACAGCCAGAGATGATTCCTTCTGGAAACTGTTTACTGCCTCAACAGAGGAGTCCAAAGATGGCAGTGAGACACAGAAAAATGGTACGACTTGTGTCATCTGTAATGGACTTGGAACAGATCTGAAAGCAGCTTCTTTTCCATAACTTGGCTGCAAATCTTCCTCAAAGAAGATGTTTCTGTGCAGTTTTACACTTGTAGTTTTAGAAGCATTTAAGGCCAGATACTTAGAATCTCTTTTGTTCTCACTGTTTGTAGACAAAAGCAATCCCAAGCTTAATTTACTTCCTGAATTCTCCATGGGATATAGGTTGGGGCTTTTGAATGTCTAAATTTTTATTTAAAACACCAGATGAGATGCCAGAACTGTTCTGGCAACAACTTTGCACTAGAGGCAGAGCTCTTGCCTGCTGCTGAGCAGCTCGGTGTTGATACAATCCTCCCAAGAGAAAGCAGTGGGCAGGAGGGGATGGCAACTGCAAGGGGAAGGTTGGGAGCTGCTCCTCTGCCGCTGCGGGGTGTCTGGGCCTTGCTCAGTGTCTGAGCCTCGGGCGGCTTCAACGTACAGCCACGCCTGAGTCAGCTCTGCCTGCTTGTATGAGGTCAGTTAACTCCTGCCATGGCAATCCTGATTGCCTATGAGAGAAAACAATCAGAAAAAGGAGCTGCCTCCTCAGCTGATAAAGCCAAATGTGCTTCCCCAAGGTCTCTTCTCCTGAGCTCAGTACTATTCTGCTTTGCCCTGTTTCTTATGGGAATGTCCACACTTTCTCTGAAAGAGCAGATTGCAGGATGGACGACACAGGCAAAGTAATTATTTTACCTCAGATTTTGTCTGGATTTTGTATCATGTATTTATTTTTTTTTTTTGCTTGGGTTTTTTTGTTTGTTTGTTTTGTTAACATTTTTTAATGGAAGTATTTAGCACTCTGATGGAGCTGGAAATCCAAGTTCAATGGTAACTGTACTACTTAGTTTGAAGCTAGCAAGGAGTCATGGTTTCCAATTAGCACAGTTTCACTGCCTTCAGTATTTAGGCTTCCAGTAGGCAAGTAATATGCCATTTATTCCCACTTTTTTTACCTGTCACATGTCATAGTAATAGCCATTGAACTGTAGATAAGTATTGTACCTTGGGTATTAGGCTGGCCACAGTAACAGAGACATTCTTGTACCCACACACATACATACACATGTATTCTTTAAAACTTCAAAGCCTTAAAAACTTTATTTAAAAAAATAATTAAATAATCTCTCATCTATGTCTTTGAAACTTCTGCACAAGCACATATGCCAGCTCCAAGCTTGTTTCTTTTTAAAAATAATGTCAGAGCAGAAAAGGAAAGATATTGTAAGAGTACTATTGTTTTGCATCAGAGTTTTAAAAGAGCCGTTGTATTGAGCAAAAAACACTCTAAATGAATTTCCAGATCCTCATGCTCTAGAAAGGTGAATATCATTAACAGACAATTAATTATTTTGGAATTTGAATATAAATGTTACTTTTCCAAACATTCTGTTCCAATGTCTTCTGATTGTGGTGTTTCTAAATCCTGAGACTGGACTGAAATCTTTCATCATGTTCTCATTTGTAATTAAAATATTGCCATACATATGGTGCTGTAGTTACAACTCTGGTCCGTTTCCAAATTTAATTGCCTTTTAGATTACCAAACCTCAGTCCTTTTATGTAATTCAATGTATAACATTCAATAAATTATAAGATATGCTTACAACTAAGAAGACACTTGCTTTCAATTTTTTTTGTTAAAAAAGTGTCCATAACCAGACAGTAATATGCCCAAATTTACTGATTATTTTAGGAAACTCAAGCACTATGTGTATAGTGCTTTGAAGTTTGATGTCCAGTATCATCTTTACCAGCAGCATTCATCCAGTTGTGCAGAAAGCCAAAAGGAAAGGACAACTAAGGGGACTGGAGCCAAACATGTTCAAAGACAAGTAATATTTTTTATTTTATTTTTTTTTCCCCAGTATTCAACTAGCTATATATTTTAGCAATACATTCATCACTAATCTAGTGAGTGACATAAATGTTATAATTAATATGCAATTTCTAAAATTAAAACAAAATTTGGCTTATCTGTGTGACAGTGAATAACTCCCAATGTCATTTTCCAAGAAATATGTGAAAGGAGAATTTATAGTAGAAAGTCCACACTGTTTTGTGAGGAAAACAGATGTTCATTAATAAACAGGCTGACCACGGAGCACTGGAACTACCATCTGGATGGGAAGTTGTACAGGGTTTTATTCCCTCCCTTTTAACAATTTAGTCAGGGGAATTCTGGTAGAGATCAGGTGACTTTTTAATTATTATTATTTTTTAATTTATTAAGAGAATGTTTGGAAATACTTTAATCTTATTTTCTTCCTTTCACATAATTTCTTCCTTCATGCTTTTAAAAAAACTTAATAAAAGGAGCAAGCCTTAAAGCATTCCAGAAGGTTCTGGGGAAAAAAACCCAACAAAACGTAGCTAGATGTAGAAGCATCTCTTATTTCTCCTTGCAAAGCTGCTGCTGTTGTATAACATTTTCTCCATTCTTGTGCCTCAGCCATCACTCATGGACAATGCTGTTGTGTGTGCTCATGCTCTTTGTTGGCTGGATTGCAGCAGCACCTAGAAATATCAGGTAAAATTAACCCCCCCTGTGCTTTTTTCTGCACCTATATGTAAGGAAAGGGTGTCTTCACCCCTGAAGAATTTGCGACCTGAGGGTGCCCTCCTGTAGGCAGCCATGTTCATGGCTTACTACTAAACTGTGTTAATAGTGACACAGAGGTGCCTTTCAAGTGGATGACATGTTAATTTTCATCAAGTGGGATTCTACATATGGAAAAATGAGGCTCCGGACAAAGCCAAGAATTAAAAACCAGATGTCCTTATTCCTGTCTAAGAGCCTTGGTGCACAATGATGGATGCTTTTCCTTTTTCACTTCAGTGCATCATTTAAGACCTTTAAGACCTGCTCCTCTTTGTCCACTTGTAAAACAGGTACAGAAAGGAGCACCTAGCTGCTGGGATGCAGTGAGGCTTCGCCCTGAGGTGCAAATCTCTGAGATCCAGGGGTAAGAAAGCAGAATATGTTGTCACACATTGCCAATGTTTCCACAATGTTTCTTGTGGCTGGTGCAAGGGAGTAATGCTACACATGTCAGATCAAGCAAGGTGCTCTAGCTGTCAGATGATTACAAGCACTTACTAAGTAATTAATGTGCTTGGACTCCACTTAATATTTGCATACCTTCTCCAGTCTGTTTTACTGCATGTATCAAGATTCCTAAATACTTAGCAACAAAAACAAGAAATGACTTGATACTGTGTTGCCAATTCTGTAGTCACTACTGGCTGCCAACAATTCATCAGTACACTGCTTATTAATTTTCTGCAATGTACAGTTTATTGATATTGCTTTTATTGTGGTACCTCACCTCAGCCATGAAGGGAGGACATGCACCTTCATCTCGAGCTAATGGCATTGCTGCCAATGCTACAGGGAGGCTGAAGAGCAATGTGACTAATAAAACACAACCAATAAAAATATGAAGGAAAAAATGTCCGTACTAGTAAGAAATGCATATTCCAAGTGCTTGCACAGTGCCTGGGGCTGTTAATCATCACTCCGTGGGCACCCCTAAACAACTCTAAACAACAGTTAGAAAAGGATCAGATGGCTGTTTAGGGGACTCAGTAGAGTGGTATTTGTTTGACTGGCAGGTAGCCATGCTTGTAAGGTGCGCTGTGAATAACAACAGTGGCTGAAACATGAAGATGAAGGATTTTACTCATATGCTGTCTTTAGGACTCTTTTCCACTTTGTATGAGGACATGAAGGAGGAGCTGTGCTTTAAAGATGCTGGCTCATTGCAGACAGTGGTGGGGCCTGCCATGCAGCCCTCTGCAAAAGACAGGCTTGGAACAGCCATTCTCAATTTACCTGGACTCATTTCTCCTGGGGAGAAAAAAAAATAAATCTGTTTGTACCACTGATTAATAGTTCCTTCCTCCCTGTTTCTCACCTGCATTTGTCATGGAGGAAGCTTGTGAACATCCTTTCCTCCTATCCAAGTGCATATGTAAAGTTTCCTCTCATCTCCAATCCATTAATCAAAAGCACTTTTGTTATGTGGGTCTCTCTTCCTCCCCTTCCCCTTCTGAGTTAGTGCCCCTGCCATTCATTTCCCCTGACTGCTCCTGCCGAGGGGCCGTGCCACCCATGGCAGTTGCCCAGGAGCTGCTGAGGGCAACGTGCCCTGCAGGTGCCCAGGGCAGCTCACCACCTGTAGCTGGACACTCCAACCACTGAGGAAGCAGAGTTCTGCTGGCGAGCTGGCTTTCCAGCCTGGCTCTGTGGCGCTCTGACTCCGTGGGGCTCACTTGGCCAGTATGTATCACTTTGCAGGAAGTAAAAAATTGCATGTAATCATCATCAGTCATTCATTATCAGCCCCTCTCAGCCTGTGGCTGGACAAAGCCTTCTCCTCTGCTTGCTTTCCTCGTGCTGACTGCTGCAGTTATTTATATATATATATATTTATTTAATTTTGCCAGAACTTTTCCACACTGGAAAGGAAAACTGTAGAGCAGTTAGATAGTAGAGCATGGTTTGCCAAGATTCAGTTCTCCTTGCCTTTCATGAAAAAAAAATCAAAACAAAAACAAACTACTGCTGGTAATCCACATTTATTGAGTTACTTGGACAGGAAACTGGAATTTCCAGGGTTTTATCAAGAGGCATGAATGCACACTGGTACAGACCTCTGTAGGTGCCAGTGATCTGAGCACATACCTGAGATCTCTGGTGGGATTCCACAGCCTGATCTGAAGTCCATGCCAACAGATCTGCCATTACCCATGCCAGCTAGGAACCTATCTGTGCTGTAATTGTGCCTTCAGTGACAGTGGGGGCATAAGGCTTACTTGATTTTACAGCAGCTCAAATGAGCAGCAAGACGAGAGTGTTTCACATGCTTCTGAGGACTGACAGAATTTTTAAAAAGATCAGTGATACGAATTAACAGAAACATCTGGGGGTTTGGAGACTCAGCCAAACTTTTTTGAATTATAAAAACTGAGGGATTAGGCTTTCCTGAGATTTCTTCCTAATGCTTCCTGGTTTGAGGGAGGTTTTCTGGCAATATTTCCCGCTGTTGGGTCCAAAACCATTGGGTGCTCTCATATAGGAAGACAAAGTAATTTTTGAAGTATTGTGTTTATTATGTCCATTCCAAGTAGGAATAAATAACACAGTGTTTAAAACGACAACAGAGAACATAATTATCTAGGCATTAGGATTCTCAGTGTTGCTAGTGAAGGTAAGGCTCTAGACCTAGGCCCTTAGAAACCTCTCAGTGCCCATGTCTATCTGATGAAGCCTCACCAACCTCCTCAGAACTGCAGCGGTTTTGTTGCCAAAACCTGGAAGCAACAAGGTTCTCTACTCACATGTGTTTCTTACACACACACTTCCTGCCCTAAATTGTTTAAGTTTCTAATGATGATTGTTCATAAAACTATCTCACTGCAGCAGGAATCTCAAAAGTAGCTTCTTTCTTACTAACTGGACTTGAGGGTTGGAGAGAGAAGGCATACTCCAGACCTGCTTAGAGGAGATCTAATAGTCTACCTGTCAGTTTGTGTACATGTATCCTTGAGATTAGAGTATTGTGACTGCATGTATGACTGGAAGGTGGTGGGAAATGGGGCCGAATTTGCAGGCAAGAAATGTTTACTCTTCCCTACAGAGAGCTGTGTCTAGGAAGAGTTACTGCTTTCTGGTCAGTCAGCCCCGTCTCCACCTACACGGTGCCTTTTTCCTCTACACTTAGCACCGGGAAGCAAAAGTGAGTCCTTGCACCCTGATGTGACCAGATACAACATGATCCTTGCAAAGTGTGTGGCACAAGGAGCCACAAGGGTAGTGAAGTTCACTAAAAGACTGCACGTCTTCAAGTTGCTTTGTCTAAAGGGAAGGATTAGCTGCTTTAGCAGTTGTACGCAGGAAGGAGTACCTACCTATCTGTATAGTCAGAAACAAAGGAGTTGTATCTTTTAAGGATGACAGGAGGTGAAGTAGTCCCCACACAGTTCAGCTGAACCTTTTCAATGGCTCAGGAACTAAAAAAAAATAAATCTCAGCCTTACTTTGGATCTTACTGTACCTCATGGGGATAAAAGTCCTTAAGAGTAGGATTTTCAAAATCGTCTTCATCCTTATGCTATTAAGTTTCTTTGAAAATTGGTCCATTTCTGGATGTGGATATTTCCTCAACTTGTCTCTGTTTCTATTTTGTAGTTTCTGAAGAGTTGCAGCTAACCTGAAAATTGTCCATTTGTGGCATTTTGATATGGCTTGTTGGGGCACAACAACAGGAGAAAACTTAATGCTTAAGATAATTGAACTTAAGCCTGGCTTCCCTCTTCGTCACCCAGAACAAATAGTAGTGATGATGGTAATAAGAGACACACACTTGATTCTGCAATGTGTGCCTGATTAGGAATATTGATGGAAATCGGTACGGGTGACTTCTCAAGAGTCAAATGTTTGTGAAAAGTAAAGTAGACCCTTCCCTTTTTTTGTTTTATGGGAGAAACTGGAACAGAAAAAGTGAAGTAAACACTGTATCCTCCCTGTCCTCCAACAAATTGTTTTTATTAGAGTGAAATAGTCCCTTTTATTTTCCATTACTGCCCTCATAAAAATATCCCCTTTTGAATGAAATTAAATTTAACCATTTTCGTATCATGGTTTGCTTAGTTTGCTTTTAGTAAAAATATGTAAACTTAATACTTAGTATGATATTGGTTCAACTGTTCTCTTCTGACTTTAAGAGAAGGTCAGATTTGCGACCACTTGAGAAACCTGAACATACATAATTCTATGGGACCTGACAAAATGCACCCCAGAGTCCTAAATGATGTAGTTGTCAGGCCACTGTTCATGATATTTGAGAAGTCATGGCAGTCAGGTGAAGTCCATGAAGACTGGAAAAAGGGAAACATTGCAATTATTTATAAAAAAGGAAGAGAGGAGGACCTTGGGAAATACTTACCTGTCAGTCTCACCTCTGTGCCTGGGAAGACTGTGGAACAAATCCTCCTAGAAGCTACACTGAGGCACATGGAAGACAGGGAGGTGATTCAAGGCAGCCAGTATGGCTTCACCGATGGCATGTCCTGCCTGAGCAATGTTGTGGCCTTCTATGATGGAATGGCTACATCAGTGGACAAGGGAAAAGCAATGGATGGCATGTATCTGTACTTAGGTAAGGCCTTTGACATGGTCCCCCACAACATCCTTCATTCAAGTGGAGAGACATAGATTTGATGGGTGGACGGTTCAGTGGATTAGAAATTGATTGGATGGTCACATCCAGAGGGTAGTGGTCAATGACTCAATGTCCAGAGAGAGGTCAGAGACAAGTGGTGTCCCTCAGGGTTCTGTATTGGAGCTGGTGCTGTTTAGTATCTTCATCAATGACAGTGGGATCGAGAGCACCCTCAGCAAGTTTGCAGACAATGCCAAGCTGATTGATGCAGCTGACACACTTGAGGGATGGGATGCCATCAAGAGGGACCTGAACAAGCTTGAGAAGTGGGCCCACATGAGCCTCATGAGGTTCAATAAGGCTAAGTGCAAGGTTCTGCACGTGGGTAGGGGCACCCCCCTGGTATTAATACAGGCTGAGGGACTGAGAGATTGAAGACAGCCTTGAGGAGAAGGTCTTCAGGGTGATGGTGGACAAAAAGCTCAACACAGACTGGCAATGTGCACTTGAAACCTAGGAGGCCAGCTGTATCCTGGGCTACATCAAAAGAAGCACAGGCAACAGGTCAAGCGAGGTGGTTTTGCCCCTCTGCTCTGCTCTGGTGGGACCCCACCTGGAGTGCTGTGTCCAACTCTGGAACCCTCAGAACAGAGAAGACATGGACTTTTTAAAGTGGGTCCAGAAGAGGGCCAGGAAAATGATCAGGGGGATACAACACTTCTCCTATGAAGAAAGACTGATGGAGATGGAGTTGTTCAGACCGCTCTAGGGAGACCTCACTGCAGCCTTTCAGTACTGAAAGGAGACTTGTAAGAAAGACGGGGTCAAACTTTTTAGCAGGGCCTGTTGCAATGGGATGAGGGATAATGGCTTTAAAGTGAAAGAGGGTAGATTTAGAGGTGATATAAGGAGGGTTGTGAAACATTGGAATGGGCTGCCCAGAGAGGTGGTAGATGCCCTATCCCTTGAGACATTGAAGTCAGATTGAAAGGGCCTCTGAGGAACCTGATCTAGTTGAAGCTGTCTCTGCTTATTGAAGGAGGTTGCACAAGATGACCTTTGAAGGTCCCTTGCAACCCAAGCTATTCTGTAATTCTATGAATCTATAATTCTAAGATTATTCTTAAAAGGAGTTTCCTGTGTTATAAAATCAGTGCAGAGAAAAATAGAGTTACCCAATTTTACCATACCTGCTGAATTGTGCACTCTGGGATATGTATCTTCCATTTAAATATTCTAGTATAACATAAGTTATGCTATTCTGGTATAAACACGAGGAATGTATCCTTACATTCTCAATAGTTTGACTGATTTCTTGGTTTACATGCTGCAGGTTTTATTTGATTTAACAGTCAGTACTACAAGAGAAAATAAAAGTGAAAAAATCCAGAAGCCTAAGATGAAGGATGCTTTGAGAAAGAATAGTCTCCAAATTGTTTACTTTCTATGAGCTCTCACTCTTTGAATTCACTCACAAATTTGCAGCAAATTGGCTGCATGTGTAGCTGTGTGCCCATGTGCTATGGATATATGGTAAGATGTGCCTAGCTGTAGCTTTATATTACAAATGGGATAGTTAGCCTCATTGTTCCTAAGTTGCAAATGTAAATCCATTTATGGCTTTTCAATTTTGCAATTTTGCACGCTATTAGTGTGAAATCAGTTTGCAGTTTTGCAGCTCACATGTCCTTAAACCTCAAAGCAAAACGCAGAGATTTATGAACTCAGGTGAATCAAAGCTCCAGGAAAAGCTCTCACGGAACAGAGATTTGTACAATTCTTATCTTCTATCAAATTATTCAAGCAGAAAGCAGAGAAAATCTCTTATATAATATTTGGGAAGTGAGGAAAAAGGGAATAGGAATATAATGACAACACTTGGTAATATGCTTCTTCACTGTCCTCTCAGAATTTTGATTGATAGATTCCTCTGCAGTCTCCTCTATTAGGCTAATTTAGAGAGTCACCTGCAAGTTGCATGTAGATCTTGCTAAGCTTTTCAAATTACTCCCTAAAGAAAGAGGTGCTCTATGCTGCAGTTTATTAAGCCCACTTCTTTGATACGTCTCAGTGCCACACACATATCTGAAAGAGAAATCTGAGCATATATTAGATGGTGAGGAATTTGGAGGTTTTAAAATACTGGTATTGGTTTCTCGGTTTGTCTTCCCCTCTCTCTTGTCACCCGTCACCCCTCCCCACCCCCAAAAGTAGTTAGTCTTTCTAGATTATAAAGCCAGAAGGGACCATTGTGATCATCAAATCTGACCTTCTGCTTAACACAGGCCATAGGCCCTGCTGAATTAATTCCTGTCTGAACTAGAGCATATCTTTCCGAAAGTCAACTTCTCACTTCCCAGCATATGAAAAGGTCTCCCATGACACCTATAGACCTTTCATAATGGACAGATTCTTCCCATGATACAGACAAATGGAGTTTTTCCTGGGAGGTAGTGCCCCACTCTGAGCTGATAAAGGAAGACCCAGGAACTATAGGTATGCTGTGATTACTTCTTTTGCACTCTGTGATGTTCCAGAAGCTTGTGCGTCTTCTGCTTTATGAGATATACTTGGCCTAGGGGAGCTAAGTGGAAGGATGAGGGAGAAGAGGAGGTGCATAATGGTATGACCTCCAGCACTATTATTTATGACAGTATCCTTCCAGCAATCTGTGCCTGCATAGGGTGAAGGCATGGTTTCAATTCTGCCCTTGAAACATGGATTAAGCAATGTTGCTAATACATATTTGTCCCTGCGGCTGTCAAACATTTCACTGATACTAGACTCTGTAGACAGCTTAATAGCTAGGTCTTCTGTCAATGTTACTGCAGCAGTGTCTCCTTTGCTTTAAGATGCTGTTCAGATTTATTCAAGCAATAGGTGTAGCATGGTGCTTGGTAAATAGCAGCACCTGACTGTATACTTGTATCATCACTGCTTGCTGACATTCCAAGTGACCAGATGAAATGGATAGACTATGGAAACCAAGCTCTGAGAAGAATCCAGTGAGTGAAAGCTGGAAAGATCATCTGTCTTGTTCCTATTTTATGCCTCCTAACAGTTGCATGCACAATGTGTTATTATGCTAGAAGACTCTGAACAATACGTACCATCCACAGGACTTGAAAATACATGTATCCAACAATATTGGACAAATGGTTTTATTACTGCTGTTAGTATGATACGTTACTGGTGCTGATGTAATCTAAGTGTTGTGGGTTTTCACATAACAACGTTTCACATATGACTTAATTTAATTTCTCTGGATGCTAGAGACTGAAATTATCTGTGCAAAGATGAGCACCAGAAGTGTCATAGTATGTGCCCACACATGCTGGCAGTATTTTGCTACCTACTGAAAAGCAAAATACAACTGAAGGATGACATTTTTCCAAACTGCAAAATTACAGTTCACCTGTATGGTGGGAAGTGATGAATATTTGACTTCTCAATGCTATTGTCACTAACTGACAGAGGAGCAATGGTTGGTATTACCTCTACTTCACACTTGCTTCAGTTCACAGCTTTGGCTTTTTAGACTACCAGGCTTTTTCACTATAACTTTCTGCTGGAGCTGGTTTGTTTTTTTTTCTTCACCACTGATGATTGGAAAACTGTCACAAATACTTCAAAATCTTTCCTCAGCAGATAAAAATATTTCCATAGGTCATTTTTATTCTTCAACAGGTATTTCCTCTCCCCAGCATTTGCATATAACTGTCCCAGATTGGCAGGACGCCGCATGTTCCAAAGAACTGAGTTGGGTCTGCATTGTGAATGCCAACACTGGCTGCACTGGGAAGCTCTGTGCAACTGCTGGGTTTGAAGCAGCAGAAAAAAAGTAGCCAGCTGCTGAAGCCTTGGAAACAGGTAAGCACAATTTCAGAAAGCCTCACTGTTGGAAATGAAGTAAATGCCTAGATCTTTTGGAGTTTCTTTCATTTGCCCTCAGTTTCTCTTTTCTTCCAATAGTGATCGCAGGGCTGGAAGAAAAAACCTCTGGACCTTGTTTGATACCATTTCCTGTGTGGAATTGAAAGTGTCAAAGTGCCCTGGAATTTAAGTCCTGTGATATTGACTACAGAAATGACAGTTATTATTGTACAGTAATTTCTCTGAAGTTTCTTCATCACAAATGGTCACATGCACAATCAAAACACTTCCTCTGTGTGACTTTGCTGTAGTTTCAGACTCCCTTTGCTAGCCCCCAGGGACATGAAGACCTTAGCTCTGACCTACATTTCTGCTAATTCTCCTACTGAGTCCCCCTTTGCTTATTCTGCTTTGCCAATAATACCTTTATGTCCTTTTCCTGCCTTTCTGCCTACCTCTATGATCTATTGGTAACTGTTCAGTACTCTCTAAAATTTCTGTTTTGCCTTGAGGCAAATGGAAGAAAAATGCACTGTGATTAAACTTACATGTAGCATGGAGAAATAACATTTTTATTTTCTCTCTCAGTTCTAAGGCAACTATTTGGTGAGTGGGAAGGGATATTCCATGCTTGGTATTTCTATATTTTCTAGAACATGGAGTCTGAAGTATGATGTATAGGTCAAATAATATTTTTAGTTTATTTTTGTTGTTGTTGTTGTTGTTTTTGTTTTTGAGAAACATTGAAAAATCAGTGTTTGTATTCTTCCACAAACCATTCCACATTCCTACTTGATTGTTGCAAACTAATGGCTGAAATTAACAATTTGGGAAGGATAGAGTCTTGTCATATGTCGACTAATGGAAAATGTAATTTTTAGAAATATGATTAAATTAAATGTCTTTTTTTTTTATAATGAGAAAACTGGTGAATTTGGCTAAAATGAGCTTGAATTTCCGCTTGGTCTGGGCTATCCTCCTAAATAAAGAATAGGGAGAATAAGCTTACTTTCAGCTCCTTACTGGGAACTGCTGTTCATTTTCTTGTACCACTGACACTGTTTTTTAACCTTTACTTGTCTGTCCTTACTGACTTTCATATCCTTCCATTCCCCTTGAGGGTTACACCTACTGTATCCTGGTTTATTACCTAATCAAGCTCCCATTTGTTTCTCTTCGAGGTTTAGTAGGCTAAGCTCCATGTTCAGGGAAGAAAACCAAGGCATACCATCAGCCTGGCCAATCCCAATGGCCAGCTACAGGATCACAAGTACCAAATACTGGGGGTACCACTCACAATGAGCAGTTTATGAGCAATTTGTTGGCTGAAATTGGTTTACACAAAACAGCTATTGGACAGCTTCAGATAGAAAAGGAACTTATAAAACTGCAGTCTGTTCATGAATTGTGTTCATGAGTATAATAAAGTATGTGGTACAAACTCTTTGCTTGCTGTTAACTTCTTCAAGGGAGACATAAGATGCTGCTGATGCCACTGGAGAGAGCTCAGGACCCATCACCCTTACTGTACAAGAATATTGTTTAAATGAAAGAACTCATGTGAAACGAAGCAAATAATGG
>NW_009952485.1:1404314-1415887 GCF_000747805.2 Chaetura pelagica | reverse complement strand
CTGTAGCTCTTTCATTTATGCAAATCCAGTTGCTCAAAGCAGGTATTCTGATGTGTCAGCTGTATGTAACATGGGCACTTTGCAGCATAAATGACATTCTTTCTTTGCGCTCATAATTGTCCTGTACTCCCTAATGTTTCTGAAACAGGTGGATCATGAGCTGCTGTTTCAGGTGGCTTAGGTGAGGAGGATAAATGCTGAATGGCATTTTTTTTTAGTTGGGGGGATGTTAGTGTTGAGTTGAATCCTACCTGGATTAGGGCAATCCCAAGCACAGTTTACAGGCTTGGCAGAGAATGGATTGAGAACAGCCCTGAGCAAAAGGACTTGGGGATCTTGGTTGATAAGAAGCTCAATATTAGGGGGAAATGTGCCCTTGCAGGCCAGGAAGTCAGCTGCATCTTGGGCTGCATCAAAAGAAGTATGGCCAGCAGATTGAGTGAGGTGATTCTTCCCTTCTACTCCTCTCTTGTGAGACCCCACCTGGAGTACTGTGTCCAATTCTGGAGCCTCCAAAACAGGAAGGACCTGGAGCTGCTTGAGTGAGTCCAGAGGAGGCCACAAAGACAATCAGAGGGCTGGGACACTTCACCCAGGAAGACAGGCTGAGGGAGTCGGGGTTGTTCAGCCTGGAGAAGAGGAGGCCTCAGAGAGACCTCATAGTGGCCTTTGAGTACCTGAATGGGCCAGAGGAAAGGTGGAAAGGGATTGTGTACAAGGGCATGTAGTGATAGCACAAGGGGTAATGGTTTTAAGCTGAAATATTTAAGTAGAAAGAGTAGATTCATATGAGCTATTAGGAAGAAATTCTTTCCTGTGAGGATGGTGAGACACTGGAACAGGCTGCCAGGGGAGCTGTGGATGCCCTCTCTCTTGAAGAGTTCAAGGCCAGGTTGGATGGGGCTTTAAGCAACCTGGTCTAGTGGGAGGTGTTTCTGTCCATGGCAGAGGTTTAGAAGTAGGTGATCATTAAGCTCCCTTTCAGAATTATGAAATAAGGTGAGAAGACACTTTTGACCAGTTCATTTAAAAAATTGTATTAATTAAATATTTTCTAAAATGGAGCTGCAACTCTTAGTAAGGTAAAAAGCAGTTCCTCTCTGCCTTGGAGGACAACATTTTGGTGCAGATTGTATCTTAAACTTATTTATATCTGAAGTACTGTGTTCCAAAGGCTGGTAAGAGATTTATTGTGATGTATTAAACCATCTGTTCCCAAGGACTGTGCTTCATATTCCAGCACTAACCAATGCTTGTGACGTTGCTTTTTTGATTCTCAAAGCTCCTTTGCCACTTTAACTTGTTTAGATAACTGGGAGATTTCATTGACTTGAAAAGCAGATGCCATCCTCAAGTCTTGAGTAGACAACAGGGGAACTCAGCTATAGGGATACTTGCAACTTTATTCCACTGATTTCTTTTTTTTTCCTTGCTTATCCAGATTCCTAATAACTAGTGGAATAAGTATAGAAAAAAATGCATAGGAGCAGCTTTCCCAAAATGTAGCTATGAATGGAGAAAAGACTTTGAAAGGGCAGTGTATGATACATTTACTTTTTTTTTTGAGATAGCTAGTTATGAGGTAGAACATATATTATTTTATTTCAATAAAATGTATGGAGCAAATTGGAGCAGGTCTGCTGGTGATCAAAGTTCAAATGTTGTGAACTCTTTTTTTCCGTCCACAGAAAAAATAGCAGGTGACAGGAAGCTTTTATTTCTCTGTAAGCATTGCACTCAAACTCAGAGAGCTTTCAGAGGTCATGCTGTACTGGCAGTGTTTTGTTATGATTGGAAGGAAATAAAATTTGGAGAGATAATAGTTTATTTGCCAAAAAAGGCAGGCTTGGCTCTACCTAACCTATTCACAGAATTTGCATGTTAGATTCGTTAGTGTCTACTATCCACTTCACCAAATGCTTTTGTTGGTTTTGTTGTTGGTTTTGATATTTTTGTTTGTTTGGTTGGTCTTGTTTGGGCTTTTTTCTTCCTCTTGAAGTCAGTATTTCTCTTTTAGTGTTGATTTCTTTCTGAACGAGAGTAAGGGCTAAGCATTTGTTTAATACACTTGAACTATGCACTTTCTAAAGGGATTGAGTTTGTTCCTTGCTCGTAATGTGCCTAGTTGAAGAGAGCATAAGTGTGTGCTGTCCCCCCAGCGGTGGGGGGTGTATGTGCTTATTTTTTCCACTGCTTTAATCTGTCCTCTATATCCAATGCAAAAAAAAGGTAACTTAAACACTGACTCACTACACTATTCTCCATACTCATGACTCCTGGATTTTGTACTCTGTATCATCTTCAACATTCCACAGATGGTGGAGGAAGCAGAAAGAAAAAGGCCCTCAGTGATCCATAATGATTAGTATTTGTTAAGACTTAGAACACATGCTTTTTTGTTGAGGAGCCTTATGGAGACAGGGGTCTTTTTTGATACTCAGTTTCCTATTTGCATGGTTGCCACACAAAGTCATGACTCAGGAGGCATCCATAAGAGCCAGTGGAACTGGTCTGTAGCTGGGAGACTGTGTCATGTGGTAGGACATCTCTGAACATATTTAACGAGTCTCTTCAACCATGTGATTGTAAGGAGAAGCAGTAGGCTGGCCTTACAGAGCTCAACATCCATAGGGCCTATGACTTTTCCTAGACAGGAAACCTCCATCATGGCCTCTGTCCTGCTTTATAGCACCTGTATCCTATGGCAGAAAACACTTGGTGTACAGTGGTCTGAAATGAATTACACTGGAGTGATCTAGTCTTCTGGATGACCTGTGCTCAAAATGTGTCTTCATAAGCTTGGCTTGTATGGAAAGAGAAAAAGAAAGGAAGGAGAAGGGTAAGATGAAGGTGTGGATTTTCCATGTGGGTGTGTTTTCTGATTAGTAAGATCTGAGGACCTTAGAGGTTTCTGGCAGAACCCTGCCATCAGGGACTGGAAAGACAATGTACTTCATTAGATTTATCAGCAGTCCTGGCTAACTGGGGAGGTCCCAATGGATTGGGGGGCAGGAAATGTGGTACCCATCCTCAAGAAAGGCTGAAAGCAGGATCCAGTGATTCTATGATTCCATGAGATGACAGAGGACAAACTGACCAGAAGTGCTCTCCAGAGCACTCTCCTGGCTCTGGGGAATATCTCATTACACCAAACTGGCTTGGGGGCATATGGGGATAAGTACCTAGCAAACCTGCACTGTGACAAGATACCATGGGCATTCTTCACACAAAGAGATAGTCCAGATACAAGGAGATGGTGCATGTGCATCTTATTTAGGCCACCCATCATCTTCCAGGAAAATTTTGGGCTTGCCTAGTGGTACATAATAAAGATAGCTTAGAAGTGAGAAAATAAGTGGAGACCTCAGAAAACTAGAGAGGAAGGAAGGACATGGCTAGCCAGGTTTAGGCTGCAGTGATAGGGAAAAGCAGCAAGGGGGACATATAGTCAAGAGGAACAAAGGAGGCACATGATTTTGGAACGCCTAATTTTGTCTTATACTGAGTCCAAGAGCTTTAGGATCAGAAGGCTTTTACATATGTTTTTTCTGAGCTGTGGTCTGCTCAGGCTACATGGGAACATACAACATGTTTGTACTTGCCACTGTTCCAAATGCAGAACAGCAGAATAAAAAGTAGAAAGAATAAAGGTATGTTGCGCATCTACTGCATGTTAGATGTAGCTTAATCATGTTTGGAGCTGAAATTTTCTTGATAAGACTTGCAGCAAAGCTGAAAAATGAGTGGCTTTGTTGCTCACAAATATCTCAAGATCTACACTGAGGATGCAAGTGGTGTACAGGGCTGATTACACTGGGATGAACCTGTCAAGGAAAAGTGGCTTCATCCTGGCTCAAACCAGGACAGAAACTCAGTGAGAGTTTGGGCACAATTTCTCTAGTACCACATGGGTTTTGGGAACTGATTTCACATTGTTTAGGTTTTAGAATATCTATTTCAATTTATGTATCTTGCATACAAGGCTAGAAATACTACAGAGGTGTAGAAGCAGACTGCAGGGCACACATAGCCATGCATGCAAACTATGTATATACCTACAATAAAGAAGTAGCACATATTCCTAGACTCTACTTGTTATCAATCAATGAAGGAAAAGAAAGGAAGAGTCTTTCACAAGAGTGTTGTGGGAAAAGTGGTGAAATAGTAGAAAGAGTTTTGCTTAGAAAAGTTTTTATTTTTGTTCTGTTTGTACAGTGCCTAGTCCAACATGGATTTTCATGGACAGCCATGGATGGAGTGCAGATAATAATATATTGATTTGCACAGTTGGTAGGTTATTTGCAGTAAATGAAAAAGAAAAAGCCAGAAACCACCTCCAAAATACCTCTGCCAAACCTGCTCTTTGAAAGTAACAGGGATTGTATACATACACCAGTCATACAGTTCCTTTTCCTCATCAGCCTTTTTGTCTTTCAATGCCTGGCCAATCCCAAATTTTAGGTACCTACTTGTCCCTTTGATGTAAATAAAGCAATTGTTCTTCTAGGCTAATTTCTTGTTTAGTGAGAGAATAAACTATGTCACATTAAAAGGAGAACTCCAAGAGGTTTCCCTTTCACCTTGAACTCTGTTTTTGGTTTTACTGGAAGGAAATATTAACCGGAGCTGTCCTAGAAATGAGTAAGAGATCCTAGGAGCATATCCAAGGATTCCCATGGTACTTCCTGGGAAATATATTGCCTGCGTAGCTGAATTAACTCTGCTTCTGCTACCTAGGAATTAATGTCCTCTGATACAGTTTTTGTTATTTTGCTATTGCCAAACCCAAAAAGTCAGAAAGCCTACAAAATCATATAGACTTTGGGAATTACCGTGACTACTACCTAAAAGGTACTAGAGAAAGTAGATTGTTTACCTTAATTTCCTTAGTTGCATGCAAACAAAATATATACAGGCAATTATTACAGAATTCTTGGAAAGTGGACTTCAAGTGTACAATCAAGCAAAATTAGAGTTATTAATAAGGAAATCTTTAATTCAACTTGAGCGTTCAGATTTTTTTTCACTTTGATTTGGGTGTTGGTTTCCTAATCTTACTAGAAGCATAGAATTATTATTTAAATACCTATCTAGATGCTTTATAAAATCAGGTAGGATATTTTTAATTAGTGCAGGTTAAGATTTCTACATTTAGTAGTACTGCAGAGAGCAGTGAATCAGCTATGTTACACTAGTCCTAAGGTTAGTGTTGCAGGGAAAAATATTTCATTTACATGCTCTATTTTAAAATGTAGCATTTCTGAGAGGTGGAAACCTGTATTGTACAGCCTTGGTATAATACTTGGGATATTGTACTTTTGGGAATGAACTCATCCCTGAGTGCTGACACAAAACTTGAACACATGATCTTATGTTTACAATATAGTATCTCATTCTTAATATAATTTATCCAATCAAGCATTGCAGACAAGGTGCTGATATCTTGCTTTTGTGAAGGCTAGTGTTTGGAGCAGGTCTGTCAATTTAACTTTCTGCTTCAACTGGATTCTTACTATGTGATTTTTGCTAGGTTACCTACCTAATTTCCTTCTTTTGCCTATCCTTCTCCCTGTCTTGAAAATGCATGTAATTTCTGGCCTCTTGAAGGGTTATTATTCAAAACATACGATATTGTAGTTCTGGAGAGAGATTATATTAGAGCTGCTGTGGTAATCTCCTTTCACTACTTTGATAGGAATTCACAACAGTTGAGCACTTGCACAAAATCCCCAGTTGCTCTACTGTCTTCTTTTTCTTCTGAACACTGGATTTATAAATGCTGCTCCTGTATGCCTTAGTTCTCCCAAAATAGAGCCCCCTCCAAAAAAATTCTCATGCCTTGGGAAATTTCAGCTTGCAGATGGTAAATCTCTCCTGTGGTTGAGAGGAGGGGAGAGACAAAAAAAGTTAGCAGGGCTGGAAATGCATAAAAATAAAGATAAGCTAAAAAGTGAAGAAAGAACCACGCTGAATACCAGGGTGAGGTCTTGAGAACTCCCAGCTAAATGAAGCAATCCACAAAACATTTATAGCTGCTTTTAAGGTACCAAGAATTTGTCAAGTGTTATGCAGCAGCAAGCAGCCAGCATGAGACAGAAAACGTTCTTAGACATAAGTACTGATGCTAGCCAAAAATCCGTGCAGTTGTTCCTAATATTATATTTTTCCTATTGATTTGGATGGAGACTTGCAAGTTTCTCTTTATGCACTAGAGAAAATGAAGTTTTTGAATTTGTACCCAAAATGCTCCTTCACTGAATTATTTACAAGTGTTTTTCCAATTGGCAACTATACAAAAATCATTTGAGAAACTCTCTGTGCCTTTGGCAATGCCACTGGTGAAAAACTTGATGTACCTTGAGGAGGGTTTTAGCTGTGCAGGGCCTTTACCAGAGTGTATCGTGGTCGTCAATTGGCAAATAACATCAACCCAGCTTTTTGTTGACTGAAATACACATGCATCTGTTTGTCTATTTATTGAACAGCACAAGGGCCACTTCAGGTTGTGTTACAAAAGATTTTGGTGGTAATATTTTCAGGCAGAAGATGCCTTGTGCCAGAAGACTTTCAATGGCACACATTTAACCTAAATGTTGCCACTCTGCTGCCTACCTGAAGCGCCACAGGTGAAGGAAAGAAAATGTAACAGATAAATTTCCAGATTTCTCATTAGTGAAAAATTTCAGATCCTCTCTTCCCCTCACATCAAAATATTGCTGATCAATCAAGCACGTAACCATGGAAAAATCAGATCTTTTTATTCCAGTTTTTCCTTTTGATGGTTTTGTTTTGAAAAAACACAAGCTAGCAACACACAAAAAAATTCCAGAATTATTCATTTGGAAGATATCCAAGCAGAACATTATTCTTCATTGCTGGAACTTTTGTCTTTGTTTTTCTCTGAAATAAAATTTTGGCAAAACTCCATGTAAGTTTCCAAAGCATCTTGCTTTGGACACTTGAATTTTCCTTTGAAAAATTATCCCATCAGAAGTATTTCCAGCTAGTTGTAAAGGCGTTATTCTCTATGTTTTTGATCCCTTGGTCTCCACACTCTTCTTCAGGAAAACAGAAGAAACTTCAAAAAATAATAATAAAAAAAATAGTGCTAGTAATAATGATATTGACTATATTAATAGCATAGAGTAACATATCAGATTAAGGGGCTTGTACAGAATTGACTGTTGCAGTGGTGTAGCAATATATGTGTATTCTTTCCATTGCATAGCTGGAAAAAACAGAAAACAAGTTTCAAGTGACTCTTCTAAGAGCAATGCAGCTCATGGCAGGGCATCACAGCCTTATTCGAGGTCCGTGTGGACTTGTGTCGTGTTCTCTACTGTGTATATATTTCCATAACGGAAAACCACCCTGGTCTTCTTTGACAACAATAATGTGAAGTAGTGGAGAAAATGGTGGAGGATAGTCCTGAATCTGGTGACACTGAGTATAAGCAAGACCTTAGGGAAATGTAACGTCTCATTAAGGCAATTTAACATGCTACTTAAAAAAATCAGAATAATTTATGGAATACATGTTAGACAAGCAAATTGGAGAAACACAATCATATTTTTTTCAGCAATCTAAGTAGAATTGTAAAATTGAAATAGATTGACAAATAACTTGTAATTAAAACTAAAAACCTTCAGATTTTACATTTATTTAAAAATACTTCCAAGAAGATTTTCTTGGCATTTTGAAATAAGCAAGACTTGGACGACTTACAAACTGCAGCATTGAAAACAAAACTTAAAATATGCTTTAGAATTTTATATTAAAGTTTCAGAGTATGTTCACCTAGAAGATACCAAAATGTGCCTTTTAGTCTTCTCAGTACAGGGTATGTTAGCAAATTTTTGTTTTGTGGGTTTTTTCTTGTTGTTTTTTTTTTTTTTTAATTTTTTATTTTTTTCCTATCTTGACTACACTTAAAATGGACTAAGGAAGGCATGAGTTGCATAGTCAAGTTGACAGTGATAACATATTTATTTGTTATTTTTCATGAGACCATGTAATAGGCTGGTAAAGGAAGAATTTTGTGTTTTATTTAATTTCATTTATTCTGAAAAATAGAAGAATATAAAATTATGTCTGTGGCTTTCTCATGTAAGGTAACTCTGAAATCTTTCGTAACTTACAGATTTTTTTTTCATAGGAAGTGAAACTTCCTGTATGAGTCTTACTTGAACCTCTATTACTTTTTCTACAAATACCTGTACTTGCATTAACCATATTTATTGTAGCCAAAATTGTGACTATTTAAAGCTGAAGAGATAAGGCTTGTTGGTAACTGCATAGTTATTTGTAGAATGTACTTTTGATTTTGCTGAAGATTTTTTTTCTTTCAGATTTTTTTGAGGCAGATTTTTAAAAATATATTTGTTTTAAGGACATAACAGGGTTTATATATAGTTTTGTCTGAAAAGCAAAGTATTTTGATTTGGAATTAGGGCTTGGTGAGAGCTGTGGGGCTATTGCTTCCTGTCTCCATTCTCTTTCCAGGACAGCCTTTGTAGATAAGAACTCTTTCTCAACGACGCGTTGAAGCTGAAGACATGCGCTGTGTGATGCTTTCCAGTGCATTGCCTTTGCATTGTCTTAGAGAAAAAGTTGTAATGACTTTCTAGGGGCAGAAGCTGTTTGTAAAGTGGACCAACAGAAGAGGCTGAGAGCAGACCATGTCTGAATTATATATAAATTTATACACACACACATATATCTTTATATATACGGGCAGCATAGGAGCATTTCCACATCAGCATGTTTTTAATTTTAGTATGTTAGTATTTGTATTGCCACTAATGGGCAACTGATTTTCCTGGAAACTGTGGATTGAAAAAGCACTTTTCATGAGGTCTATTCAGGACTTAAACCAGAGGGTTGTTTGTTACCTTCAGAAAAGGTCTTTAAATAATGTATTATTTTATATAATAATTCTGCTCTAGGTCAGGCACTACAGTTTTCACTTCAGCTTCTTAATGTCCTGAAGTTCCAACTGAAATGTCTCAACTTAATTTGCCTACCTTCCCTATTTAATCTGACAACTAGATTTAATGTATGTAATCAAAGTCACAGGATTCTGGAAAAGCCCTCAGCATGGATAACATCTCCATGCTGACTTTATTTCCCCACATTCGTTGTGTCCCCTTCAGAGAGTATCTTGTCCAGAAGCCGAAATATCATGAGAAAAGGTCTTTTTGTACTGAAGAACACTGGAGTCCTTTGGTGACTGGTTAATGCTTGATGAAAACATGAACGATCTGTCCCAGATTCCTGATTCTATTTGTTTTTGTTGTTGCTTGTAGCCAACGTCTAATTTTAAAACAACTGTATCCAGATAAAATTCCTGCTTTCCATTACTGTGAAGTGTTGAAGGTATGGCTCACAGTAATGGTCACAGTAATTTAAGGGAGATCCTGTAATTTCTACTGCCTTGGTCTTCAGAGGAGGGGATGAAGGGGGGGGAAATGTAGGATTTCCAGGGAAAATGAGTTTCAAATAAGTTGGATTAAGATCAGGTACTCAAGCAGCAGTACACACTGCAACAGAGCTGAGGCACAACGTACAGCTGCCTGAGTCATCCCCAGAAAGATGTTTGCAAGATATACAACGTTTATTTATTTTTTTTAGTGAGCCCTCTTTCCGACATTTTGAGAATCATGAATCAGATTTGATTAATAACCTTGAATAAGCTGCCAGTTGAGACAAATCCAAAAAACCAGAGCCTCGAGATTTTAATCTCAACCAGTTTGTGTAACACTATGCAATGCAGATGAAGAGATTGATCATAAAGAAATGGCTGTGTAGTCAGGAAGTATTTTTACCCCTATTTGTCCTGCAGCTTATTTTAGAACTGAGTTTTAGTCAGTCATTAGATTGATAAATCTATTATGCTACTTACTTCCAAGTTGCCTGATATTAGCAGTTCTGTCCACCTCACTTACAGCTTGTTTTTCTTTAATCACAACTTAAACTGCTTGATTTAGCTTTATGTTTGTTAAAAGTTATAATATAAGCCCATATCCATAAGAAAGAAGTTTACAAAATAATTTAAAAATTCCACATTGCAGAAAGGAGATTTTTCTTATTTTCTTAATAGATTTTAAAGATACTTAAAATTATTCTGAAACCTCTGCATATGCTCTGGAGAGTTCTTTTCTACACAGACAGATGTCATGCTGTGCTTGATTCTCTCATTTCTTTTTTGGCCTAAGGTAGCCTTCATACATGAATGTCATGGTTAGAATTTTTTTTTCTGCCTAAACACATGAATTTACAAAACTCATGCCCTTTTTAGGTGCATCCATTTAAGATGCTCAAATGCAGTCAGCTAGTACCTGATTTTTCAATACAGGTAAGCTCCTGAAACTTCCAGTTCAAATTATGGGTCCTTGAAACAAAAATCAGACAATAGCTCTCAATTTACTTTCATGACTGTCTCTGGAATTCTGGTTTAGTTTGCATAGCCCTCTTTGATGATTCCCAGATTTCAGAAGGAAATATTACAAACAGCCTCATGTTAGTATCCCTGATCTATTCCCCGTGAGGCTTGTCTGCAAAGGATCTTGGGTGCCTTTCTTGTCCAAAGGTTGTTCAAGAATCTTAGGCAGAGGTGCTCTGGATGCTTTGCCACGATACTGGCTCTTGCACAGCTAAGGAGTAGGATGGATGCTTTTAGTAGTAAATATGCAATTCATGCCACTCTGTATCTTCTGTTATCAATAGGATGTGAAGGGATTCTTAAATATTTCACTGGAGAGACAGAGCTGGAAGACAAGTTCATTCCATTCTTTGTTTATAAACACTCCTAAACTGCTTTTTGAAAAAGTCTTTTTGACACTTTGGAATTGTGCTCTGATATAAGACAAATGTAAATTCAAACATTTTGAATTCCAGATACACATTCAGAATTAGATTTTGCATGGATTCTGTGTTCTTTTAAAGTGAAATTCAAAGGGAAAAACAAGTACTCACAGGAACTCTGGAAAATAAATTTAATAGAGAAATACAGTGGTTTAGGAGTGTTGATATCCCTCAGCTGAAGAGAGCATCTCTCTACAGATTGTGCATCATGCACATGCCTTGGAGATGCGAAGCTGGAATGTCTTTTGCTTTTGTGGTCTTTTTGGATACAGTTTGTGGTACGACTTTGTGCCATTCTTTTGTTTGTTGCATTGCAATAGTGGACATAATAATGCCAACTGAAAAAGCCAATGAAAAGTTTCCATGTGTAAATGTTTGTAAGTGTACATTTGTAAATGATAAATCAGAATTACACCTTGAATTAAGAAATTATCTCTTTATATAGCAAATTCTACAAATCTTTCTACAGATATCTACTCTGAGAGAAAAATCAATGTGAAGAAAACCTCATCCTGTGCAAACTTGCCCCCTCCCAGTGGTTTTCTTCACCCTTCCTGTGTGAAATTGCACTTGGAATGAAAACAGAAAAATACAGTAGAGAAAATGATGTATCTCTGAACTCTGGTGTAACTTACATCAGCACTTACAATAGACAGAGTGAGATCATTAAGAATGGGGCTATTTGCTGTATTTTGTTTAGACATTCCTGC
>NW_009952485.1:1391653-1404232 GCF_000747805.2 Chaetura pelagica | reverse complement strand
CAGAAACATATTTTAAATGAGAATTTTATTCCCACCGATGCTTATTTTCAATCATTTTAAAACAACACATTAAAAAGCTTTGTAATTGAGAAAATACTAACTTGACTGAATTTTCACATTTGATTACTGACCACTGCTGAGAAGCCAAGTTTCTTCCATTTGCCATAAGTAGATGAAAGCATGACACTCTGGACTTCGGCTCTTTGTCCCAACAAATAATTCATATTCATTCTGAGAGAAAATGTTCCCTTTAGTCCTCATCTAATTACTAAATAGATTCAGTAGCTTAAAATCTTCAATCAAATCCTAACCTTAAGCCTTCATATAATTTTTCCTTCAGTTAATATCCTGTCCAAACAAGAGCTTTTTATTAGAAAGGTATCTCTGGTTTAATTGATTATATTAATGTTAATAAAAGTAGGGTATAGACCCTGTCCTATGCTAATTGAACACCTAGCATTCTCCTAATGGCTTCATGGTTGTCTGTGAATATTTGTAAACTGCATATCAGTAACTTGGTTTTCACTGCATCTGCAGCTATATCAGTTATATGTACTGTCTTGGCATGGCAGAAATAAATTACAGTCATTCAACATTTCTTTCCATTTAGCTAGAGATCCTGTGGGAACTTCAGGTGATTTAAAATTTGAATTTTGGACATCAAGTTATGATAATAAACTTAAAGGTTTTCTTGATCTTACCAATACTCTATGGGTAGGAGGGCTTACCCCAAGTTTGTAAATTTACTTGCCCATTCTCAGTGTGCAGTTTTAATAAAGGTTGTGTGGACAGTTAATACATGAGATTTGTCAAAAGTCAGTACAGGAGGTTTGGATAATTCTTGCAATACTGTGCAGTTACTACTGTACGTGTCACTAATGTAGCAAAAAATGCATCATCATTTCTCTCTATTTGCAATAGCTACTATGCCTAATAAAGCTGCAGTTCTACTTTCCTTTCTTTTCTATATTTCTGGAAAAAACTCTCTATGAAAGACTACCAGACAAGTACAGTTTCTTTTTTCTCTCTGTTTCTTGTACAGGACCAAGAACATATGCTTAAAGATGGATCATAAAAAGAGGAAGAAGTCCAACTGGAAGATTCTGCTGGATCCATCAACAGCCTTCAACACCACCGGTCTCTTGGGTGCGCCCGATTCACCTACAGGACCTGACAGGGCTGGATGTGCAGCTCTGGGATGGCTCCATGTGTTACTTTTGGACAGATAACAGAAGACCCTCCCTTGTGGGATATGTAGTTTTCAATCCTCTGGTTTTTTTCCCCAATATCTTTATGGGTTTTATCATTGAGAGCACACATACCCAGCTGCTTGTCTGCTTTTACAGAGGCAGTATTATTGCCCAGATAACTCAGTGCCTCTGAGAAAAAATTACATGGTTGAAAAGAAGCAGGATCCAGCTTTTTGTGGATAAGACAAGGTGAGGTTGGCAGGGAAAGGTAATACTTCAAAGAACTCACTTTTTGTTGAGGACTTTTCCCCAGTGATTGTCAGCATGATGCACAGACTCAAGCTTCAGCTGCGAGTACTATCAGTCATGGGTACACAGGTGGCAATGTTGAGGAGGATCTTCTTTTTGGGCTATCAAGAAGCGTAGGCTCATTTGCCTTGAGTGATGGACTAATTACAATGATATGCCTACTAGCTGTCTCCAGCATTTCAGTTTGTTTTGTCTTGGGCTGACTAAGAACAGCTCATGGAAAGTGGATCAGTATGCTGTGATTTATCTTTAGAAAATGGAGGCCAAATTGAAAATGTAGACAAGTGTTACAAACACATTTTTTACTTCCCTTTTGATGCTTCATTCTTCCAAACCAGCAAGGCATGAATTCAAGATCCTCAGGGAAGCAAGGAAGGAGCAAAGCAAGCTCACTACCCTCGACTTCAAGAGAGCAGATTTTGGTCTCTTCAAGGATCTGCTTGATGTCAGAGGACAAAGCATGGAAGGGAAGAGGAGAAGGACTTAGGAGTGATGATGGACAAGAAGCTTGACTTGAGCCAGCGATGTGCACTTGCATCCCAGAAAGTCAACCACATCCTGGGCTGCATAGAAAGAAGCGTGGCCAGCAGGTCAAGAGAGGTGATTCTCCCCCTTTACTTGGCTCTTGTGAGAGCCCACCTGGAGTACTATCTCCAGTTCTGGAGCCCCTGATATAAGAAGGACATAGAGCTCATGGAAAAGGTCCAGAGAAGGGCCACGAAGATGATCTGAGGGCTGAAGCATCTCTCCTCTGAGGACAGGCTGAGAGAGTTGGGACTGCTCAGCCTGGAGAAGAGAAGGCTCCCGGGAGACCTTATAGCGGCCTTCCAGTGCCTGAAGGGGCTACAGGAAAGCTGGGTAAGGACCTTTTACAAGAGCTTTTAGCAAGAGGACAAGGGGTGATGGGTCAAAACTGGAAAAGGGGAGATTTAGGTTAGACTTTAGGAGGAAATTCTTTAGTGAGAGGGTGTTAAGACACTGAAACTGTTGGTTGCACAAGGTAGTTGTGGAAGCCCTGTCCCTGGAAGTGTTCAAGACCAGGTTAGATGGGGCCCTGAGCAACCTGGTCTAGTGGGAGGTGTTCCTGCCCATGCAGAGGGGTTGGAACTAGGTGATCTTTAAGGTTCCTTCCTACTCAAGCTATTCTATTTGCAGCACTTGAAACATAATCCTGCGCTCCGGTGAGGTCACTGCAGATAACAGACCTTTAGTATATGTATCTTGGATAGGGACATAGGTTCTTCTCCATAGAAAATAACCACCACTGAGGGCCAAGCAAATCTTCTCATCCCTGTCTCACAGAATTTAAGACTAAAGTAAGATCTTTGAGGTAGTTTTCCCACTGTAGAAGCAGTGGAAAAATTCCATTTTACAGTCATCATGAACAAGAAACTGCATGAACAAATCAAACACTTCTTGAAAAAAAAGAAAAGGAGTGCTTTTCTTCAGACCAAAATATTAATTTGAAACTTGATTCTGTGATGGTAATAATATGCTGTAAAATTCAAGATGGGAATCATTAAAAACCACAATTAACAATGGTGCAGACCTCAAAAAATGAGATGCAACAATAGTAATTTTGAATAATAGTTTTAAAATGAAAAAAATCAATGAATACTAATATGTGTAGTAAAAAAACCTCAACTGAATTAGCTGACAAAAAAGCGAACAAACGGCAACATGCCATGGCTGCACAAAAGCTTTCATATAAAGTAAACCAGCAAGAATACAAATGAGAAACTGCTGGCACATGTTCTGTGTAAAGAGTAAGATGAAGTATCCCAAACTGCGTCAATTATTAAAACTAAAGGCTCAAACTTTGACATATGATCTAGAAATCATAAATAACACTTTCAAAGAGCAGTGTCAGACACTCTAATCTTTCAAGTTCCTTTAAACAGGAGATAAAGTTTGTAAACAAAAGCACTTTATTGAAACTTTCACCAGATCAAAGTGTAACCTTAGACTTAATAAGAAATAATAAATGCTGGTAAAGTCTAACTGTGGGGAAAGTAACACACTTAGATGAGCTGCCGGTAAACATACAGTGAGAAATCATACATACACAACCAAACTGTTATTGGAAATTTTAAATCAAATTTTGAATCAAAAAGTCTGTTACTACACAACTCAACAACCCCAATCAACCAGTTTTCCTATCTATCTGCAGCATTGGATATTCATTTTAAGCATCAAATTACATTAATTTATGTGTTGAAATGTACTCCTGTGTGCAAACCACACACACAGGCATTAAAAGCTTTAAAGGGGAGCAGAAGTTTGCTGAGACACTTCTTCAAATGATTTCCACATAGCTTAATCTGTATTATTTCCATTGTACTTCACTGAGCATATTTTGGAGTTTTGTGTTTATTCAACACGAGAGTTTGATAATGCAGGTTTGTTTATTCAATGGACCGGGAAACTCTTCAGACTCATTAAAATGGAAATACTTGACTATTTTTTTTTTTAAAAAAAGAAACCTACAAAACCAATTAACCAAAAAACCCCCAATCTCCCCCCGCCCCCAAAAAAACCCAACTAAACCCAAAACAAACCCAAATTAAACCCAAACAAAACCCCAACAAACAAAAAAGAAACAACAAACCAAAAACACCCTGAACTCCAAAAAACCTCAAACCCTCACACTCTTCACTTTACAAAGACCTTCATAAAAATTGGATTAAAAATATTGTGTAATATCTTGTCCAGGTCTGTACATACTAGCAATTTAAACTCGCCCTTTTTAAAATGACACTGGGGAGCTAGACAAAGCTGTCCTTTATCTTCTTTTGTTTTTGCAATTGTAATGGAACCTTTAGCCTTATTTTTCAGCAACAAAGAATTGCTTCAAGGAATGAAAATTTGAAACGCCATGAATTTAAGTTCATTGTATGTAGATGATACATTGATTTGTTCCTGTAAACCTGGTCATAATCTGCCTATATTCCTAGAAGCAATGCATTGGTTTTACATTACATCTCGCTGCTTTGCAACTACAGTGACAAAACCTGTTTTCTTAAAATACACGCCCGGTTTCAGAGCCTACTTGACCAAAGTATGGTCAGATGAGACAGGATTCTATTAGATACTTGGAAATAATGCTATGTGAAGCTAGCATCCACAAATGACTAAATAACTCACTTCCTTAAATAAAGTGAGAATTACTTTATGATGTCCTTTCTTCAAAATTTTTTTTTACCTATAAAACCAAGGATTATGAAAAAACTGTCTTTTTCTTTATTTATTTCAGCATCTTTCTCTCCTAATGTTTTAGTTTTTTGCTTTATTATTTTAATCTCTTTTCTCACTTTGAACAGATGAATTATTTGAAGTGCATTTCTTTATTTCTTAATTTTGTAGGCTGGAATTACTGGTAGCTACCTAAGACAAAATCTCTAGTTCTGGAGATGACTGGAAACATGTGCTCCATTTTCCTTTATTTATTCCTTCAGTAATTCTTAGAGTAAATACCTAGATCTCTGTCTAATAATTTCAAAGATCTTGAAAGATTGGAACAGACACCCAAAATTTGGTGATGTTATTCAAAGTCCAAATATCACACATGTCAGGGTGTTCAGCAATTAGAATGGTTTGGCCCATTATTTTGCTGTCAAACAATATTAAGCATGAATTTTCGGCTGAACATCATACAAGCAGATTACGTAATATTGCATTAGAAAAGGATTCTTGCACAGATATATTGACAAAGTATTCCTTTTTTTTAACAATTAGCTCTCAAATTAGATTATTTTAGGAAAAACTGAGTTAAAAATGGAGTTTTAATTTTTTTAAATAGGTTTGCTCCGTTTGGAATAAGATTCAGTAGTGACTCATTCCAAATATATATTGATTTTCTTTAATATGTTATACAAGTTATAATTGACTCTTTAAAGAATAGCTTCATTTCAGACAAATTTGTCATTTAACTGTCATAAAATACACATACCATAAAAAACTAGTGTGTGATGAAGTATCCTAAATTAGCTATTTGAAAAAGAGAGTGACGAAATGGAAAATTGACACAAATTGGCTTCCTGTTCAAAATTTTTAATTTAATATCATCTCAACTACCTACCTGCTTTTTACTAATTGCACTCACACATGAAAACAGAGCTACCTTCTTCTGAATATATCACACAGAAAGTAAGCAAGCAAAGTTTTCTATCAGAGAAGTTGAAACCAGCATCTCATTAAAAGAGCTGGAAAGTTATAATATTCATTTTCAGCTTTCACAATTTCCATGACATAGGTGATTATCTCCAGACACAAGACACTCTTTATTTCAGTCCTCTGTGCTTCATTCTATTTATCTAGAAATGTAAATCCCTTGAAGACTAGATTGTAGGTGATACTGATGCAAAATTAACTAAAGTCAAAAGCAGGTAGTGCATATCCAACACAATTCTGAGGACAGATAGAAACAGAACTATGCTGAATTTAGCATCTAAACATTAATGTGTCTTCCAACAGGTGGGCAGAGGGGCTCTTCACGTTGCGTTTAACTTTTTCTTGAAATAAAAAGTATGATGGAGTACCACTAAAAGAAACTATTATGTGTCAATAATAATGAACGGTAGAGCCTCAAAAACTATTGAAAATGAAATTACTTCCTCTGAAAGTTACAGAGAGATACATACATTTTAATTTCATCTGTTCTTGAGAAAACCTGATCCCAATCTAAACTTTATGCACTTGCTTGTTTAATGAGCTTTAGGATGACTGGGACCTAATTCTTGCATTCAGTCAAGATATACAGTCTAAAACAAGCTGATTTGTCCTCAGTTTCTTCAGTCTTCTAGAGAGATGAAGGTCATAGCAATTAATCTACAAGGTCTTCTTTGTGAAATGGGTTGGTTTTATTTCCTCAGTACTCCATGGTCAAATGGACATATAGTTTGAGGCATCTCTCACCAGCAAAGACTACAGAATGGAAATGTTCATTCTGGCATTTTTTCCTTGTCAGTGTATCTTGTGCAGAGATAGAAGACACCAGAGCTGTTACTACAACCCTTTCCATGAACAGATTTATTCTTACCTGTGTATAAATGTAAAGAGAAAAAAATCTTTCCTAATCTAAGTGGTCAATATAGCAAGTTTTTTTCTTAGTAAAAGTTGGTGCAAACATCAAATTAAAATTGCAGAAGGACTAGTTGTGATTAGCTTCTCAGTGGGAGAAATCCATAAACATGAATTCAAGTTTATTTATGACTTTGTGTTGCTAATGTTGATTTGAATGATTTGGAATGTTTGTATGTTTGTTTGATTTTCTTTTTTCGTTTTTTCTTTCCAAGGACTACAGTTTCCAGGACACAAGAAAGACACAGTAGTTGATTCTAGATGTTGAACATACTTACTATGTTTGTTAAGTTTTGAGCTCAAATGTACTGCATGCACTAGCGGATGAAAATTATCATTCTTTACCACTATGGAGGTTTAGATGTCCCAGCATAATCCTGCAGCCCGGTTTAATGCAAAATCACTAATAAAACCAGTAACAACTGTATGAGATTTTGGCAAGTGTGACATGTAGTCTACATCCAAATAGATGATGCAATAAACATCCACTTCTGATTTATTATGTGCACAAAACTTACAAAGAACTCTCAGTAAAATACTCATTGGTAAGTCATGCTGCCTCAGTCTGTTTTGTTCATTATGTCTGCTCCTGCCTCAATGGGTTAAATTAACCTGCTATATAATCATGACCACGCTGTAGTTTGGAATTAAGTTCAAGTGAGTTCTTTTCAACAGTTGAAATAATTTCACAGGCTCCATTATAAAAATTTTCCTCTGCAAGGTTAGTGTTTTATGTGTCTCCTGAGTGTCCTATGAACTCCCAGTATTAATAGTGTGTTAGTGGTGATATTGATGCGTGATAGCATGGATATTGCATATGCTGTTACAATGCTTTAAGGCTGTAAACCATTTAAGGAGTGCTCTTTGCAAGGCTAAGTCTTGATAGTGTAATATAGCACTGCTAATTATATTGATCTAATTAATCTAATTAAATTGCAGCTAGATATGTTGTACATGTCATTTGTCTATATTAACATTATGTAAACCTATTCTGCTTGTCTGTGCATTTTATATACAATACCTCTTTAGCATTTGACCAGCAAAGTGATTGTATGCCTCCTGCATCTCATACTGTTGCAAAAGAGATGTGGTGAGCTGGTAGTAGATTTATGAGATAAGGAAAGCCTGGCTGATTTTTAAGTCTGGTTTTGTTCAAAGAGATAAAGGATTTTCTCTTCCTGGAGCTTAGAATATGTGTTTCTCTAATTTCTTGTTTGCTTGTATCACCTTTGACAAAAACACACCACTATTTAGAATTTCTATGCATCACTTTCAACATATAGATAGCAGACCAAAGGGCCCAGAGTCACTCTTGTTGGAGCAATGGAAACAAAACTGCACTGCTTTGGTATTTCTATTTTATGTGGAAGAGAATAAGTATGGAGAAAATTCACTCCTAAAGGAGCAGGTGCCTTCCTCCTGCTGCTCCCCTCTGCTGCTAGTTCTGCCTTCCACCAGCCATTCCAGAAAAGGTGCCTTAGCAGAGAGGCCAGCAGCTGATGAAACAGCAAATCTTTGACTTTGCTGGCCATGGCCTCTTCTTGTGTAGCAAAGGCTCTTTTCATAGTTGTACTTAACCATTGTGGTTGTAGCAATGAAGGGTAATGTAAGCAGATGGTATCTCTACTCTCCTCCTAACACAGGACACACACTTGAATGTCATCCAAACTCACCTTTCTCTTGGGTTTTCTTTTATCATCAATTAAATCAAAGCAAATATTCTTTTGGCACGAGATGGCTTCCCAGACTTTGCATAGTTTTATCTTCTTGTCTTTAATTCAGAGACACTCCATCATTTTCTATGATCCGTGTCTGGCATTAGGAAGACTCACTTGGTTTGGTTGCTATTCTGAGTTCGCTGTGTCATTCTGCAGAGTCATGGCAGACTGCACCACATTAAAAGAATAATGTGACTATTTTCTTCCACGTCAGCCTCCTGCAGCAATTAGTGCTGTCCCCACTTAGTTAGCCAAATCAGCTGAATGCTAAAAATATACAACACTAGGCAGGTTAGAAGCCTGAAAGATGGCTGAATACTGTGCTCAACTGCCTTGATATTAGAATTCTTTGTTTGTGTTTTTTCTGGGGTGTTTTTGTTGTTGTTGTTGTTTTCCTAAGATTAAAATGAGTAAGATAAAAATGCTTTACTTGTATTTCATTATGATGTAGGATTTTTAAAAAACTCTGAAGTGGATGTTTTAGGCCAGGTTTTGTTGCTGCTCATATGCTGAAGTGAATGATCATCCTTTCTGCTGTTGACCACTGTCTCGTTGTTGATGAAATTGTCCTGCCACCTCTAATGTCAGGAAAGTGGAGTGACAGAGGGAAAAGGGATAGGAAAGATATTTTTTTTAATCTCATTTTACTTTGTGCTGTGTAAGAAGTGCTGAAACACCGGTTTCTTCATCTTACTCTTGCTAATGGCATTAGTTAAAGAAAAACATTTTAAACCAGTTTTCAATGCTGGTTAATATAGATAGCTAGTTAAATGTATAAATATTTTTCAGGTGAAATGGTTTTCAATTTCCAAATAAGTGAAGTCAGGAAATTCATCTGGGCTTTCAATATCAATCTGACCAGATTCTAGAAAGATATCTTGTTTACTGTGCTTGAACAAGAAAGAAGCAGTACCAATCCTCCTTTTCCTTTCGTAGTATTTCCCTTTCTCTAGGTGGCATAAGACAGGACTCCACAAGTCATAAAATTTGAAACTAGAAATCTTTCATGGGTGGGTTTTTTCCCTCTGCTCTAAGATCTTTTAGATCATGTAGAAGCCATATGCAGAGCAAAGAGGGCAGCCACAATCCTACAGTTTATCTGCACGTGATATGTGCATATTGAATACATGATAGAGAACTGGAGTTTGCTGTTTAAGGCTTTCTTTCAGGCTGACACATAGCAGAGAGATCAGAAATAGTGTAAAAAAGGAAGACATGAAAGATTAAGACCTTCGTAGATGACATGTTGAAGCCAATGGAAATACCCTCAATAGTGTAAATAGACTGGGAGTCAGGCCCTCTTAGAGAGAGGGATGGCATTAATATTTCTGAGAGAGAAATCCTGAGGGTCTGCAGAAGACAAAAACAAAAACAAGCCTGAACTGACTTTGGAACAGAACCAGTAGAAGCTGCTGTCATCTCTATCCTGCTGTCCTTTCTTGAACTTGGCACAACCAGCTGATCTGCATGAATGTGATGTTTTTATGGCGCTGGTTATAATTGGTAGTGATAGCAGCACAACTGAACCAGACAGCACATTGTATGAAAACAGGTTGAAGGGAAGAAGGGATTCAGTTACAAAAACTTAAAGCACATTTAATCAGAGCATTTTTTTTGCTAATCAGAATATTTTCTGTGAATCTTGGAAATTGCAGACTCTGATCACAAACCAGAAAGTATGAGAGGGTGCCATTCATAAGTACTTTATCTTCTCAGGAACAAGTCGATAAGCCTTTATTGTTTAATTTTTCTTTCCTGGGAGCTGGGCAGCTGACATTTTTTCAAAGTCCCTTAATTTGTAGGGGACTTTGTGGGAGTCACAAAACCCCATTAACCATATTTTTCATCTGGCTTTAGGAGGAATATATTTTAAAATGGTAAAAAAAAAAAAAAGACTTTGAACAGCTTCTGATAACTCACAGTTTAAGCATGGCTATAAAAAGAAAATGAAAAGGCAATTAAAAATGGAATATTTCTTTCTTCAGTCTCCCCACTCCCCAGCTGTAATTTGTCACTATTTCTTGTAGGCAGGCAGAAGGATGAGGCTAGAGAAGACCATTTAGCACTGCAAAGCTGGCTGGTATAAAGCACTGTAACTTGGCATTGGAGTGGGGGACTAATTTTTTTTATATCTGTTTCATCACCCCCAAAAGTCCTGAACAGATTTTCTTTTTCAAAATTGGGAAAGAAATGAAAATAAAGTATTCAATGTCTCAGCAGCACTAGATGGAGTCTGTGAGGGTTGTGTGTCTTCACACTTGGTTCTTGAGTATCAGCACCCAGAAATCTCCTCATGAAACACCAGAAACTACATAGATATATGTCCCAGAGGACCAAGAAATGTGAGCTTGTAACATTTGCAGCATTCATATTTGTGCATGCAAACTGACATTTGTGCTTCTACAAATTCTGTAGTGAATAGATGTCAGGAGTGTCTCTGGTTCCTGGTCTGCAGGGAGTAGGGTTGTTTGGGTGGGTTTTACTGCTGATTCCTGAGCTGCCCAAAATAGATTGACATCAGCCTGGAGAGATGTTTTGGGCTGACCTTACTCATCCTTACTGAAATTATAACTCTGCAAAAGAGGAAGGGGGTGAAGGGCTGTGCTGAACCCAGCAGAAGGAAGACTTACATTCGTACCACTTGCCTAGGTAGAATGGCAGCAGGGGCTGGTTTCCACACCAGGGCAGTATGTCCAGAAGGCCTCAGGTTATATTGACTGATTTTTCCAGCAGTACTGTGAGGTCTGTGTGGATATTGTAGGTGAAATAAATATTTGTATGCTGCTAAGTGAAACATAAGAGAGTATCATTATTTAAAAGGGTGTTGAAAGCCACTGACACTCTCTCTTGCGTGTATACATGTAAGGTTGTACTTATTTGTCACATGTGTTTATAAAACAGCTGTTGCTATATCATCTGAGCTCAAGTTTTGTGAAAAGTTCAGAAGTCCATATTTCACATAAGCCATATGCTAAGCTGAAGGCACAAAATTTACAAACCTTTTAAGTGATTGTGTTACCAACAATTTACATTTCTGCTCTCAAGATACAGTCCCAGCCCGTTCCATCTGATCAGCATCTTATTCTTCAAGCAGGTGTCATGGTTTCTGAATTTTGTCCAGATGGCAGCTGATGTGGAATGAGAGACTGACTGAATAAAATCAAATGCTGTGAGAAGAGCCAGTGAGCCTTTGCTCCTCAAGTTACTGCAAGTGACAATAGATTTAATGCAGCCATTGTTCATGATCTGTGAGTTTATTAGAGCTAAATGGTTGGGATTATCTCATCAAATTACAACTATCGGAGAAAATTATTGAAAATACCCCCTTAAATATATTGCATCTAGTTCATCAGTGTTTTGCAGTTCCTGCCTCTCAGTGGTATAGATGCATATATTTGTTAGTTCATGTCCAGAGCTGCTTCAACTTTCATTCTGGCTGATACACCTTTGATCTGGTGAAAAGCAACAGCAAAGCTTGTAGACACAATACTGAATGCAACGAAAGTTTCAATATATGTGTGTGCAAAAAAGGATTGGACCTGTGGGCTGACTCAGGGAGCTTGTAACCAGGAAAGTCAACGATTACCTCTGAGCCATTCAGGCCCCCTGAGAGAGACACTTGTATCGGGAAACCAACTCCCAGAGGTGGCAGCAGCCCCAGGAGCAGAGGGGAGTGGTGCTGTGCCTGACCTGGGGAGATCTGTACCCCTTCCCTGCCCATCCACATGCAGGACAGGACTCTGCCAACCAATGCCTAGCAGAGTCTCTGAAATAATTATCAAACTGTGCCACATGCATCTCCGTACTGCTAGTGTTAGGTTTCAGCTTCCCATCAGTTGTACAGGCATCCTGGATATAAATGCTGCCTCACCTGGAGCTGGGCAGCTCAGAAAACAAGCTGCCAGGACAAGCTTTGCCCTCTTGACCACCATTTCTATCACCTGGATGTCTGTCTCCAGAAAAATCTGTATATTTGAGATGCCTCTCAAAGTGGCTCTTATTATGACACTGGTGGGCAGAGCCCTTCACAATCTGTAAAATAACCTGCTGCCATGTCAGATTAGGTTATGTGTCATCAAATTATTTAAATCTTCATAGTTACATTTGGTCTACAGATGTGTGAGGTCTCTCTCCTGAGACTAGTATTTCTGCACTTTTACTAATACTTTCAGGTCATTCTTTTAAATTTTTTTCTTTATTTTATTTTTTTTTAGTGGCAGAGTCAGTTATCAGAGTTCTTTTTAAGACCACAAAAAAAAAAAAAAAAAAAAAAAAAAAAAAGA
>NW_009952485.1:1341665-1391538 GCF_000747805.2 Chaetura pelagica | reverse complement strand
TTTTTGGTCGAGAATTGACTTAAAGAGGCAAGTCAAGTCAGTTGAATTTTACACAGGCATAGTTCCGGTAAAAAAAAAAAAAAAAAAAAAAAGAGAAGTGGTGCTTGGTGTACATTTGGTGGTTTTTCTGTCCAATGACTCTCATGTCAAAAATTGCTACAACCTTCCAAGAGAAATGTTAAATCATAATGTGGTAAGAAAGGCAC
The DNA here is from genome assembly GCF_000747805.2 of Chaetura pelagica. NCBI lineage: Eukaryota > Metazoa > Chordata > Aves > Apodiformes > Apodidae > Chaetura > Chaetura pelagica. The sequence goes on along the minus strand of NW_009952485.1, from coordinate 1,391,332 downwards.
CCTCGACAGGTCTGCAAATGACAGCTCTATAATTTCAGCATTATTTGAATACAATATAGAAGTGCCTTATATATTTAAGCAGCTTCATTTTACATCTGCTTTTTAGAATAATTGATTCATACTTGTCTGCACAAGCTTTCAATAGTTCTTTTCTTTCGTACTGTCTTTGTCTATCCTTTTTTTCTATGCGTTTTTTTCTTTCTTCTTCTTTTTTTTTTTTTTTTTTTCCTTTTTATTCCCTTGAATTATTTTCTATAGTATTTATTTTACCAGTAAGAAGATGAGAGGGTCATGCTGAGCATGTGTTAGACTAAGCTGCAGTGGAATGAGTTGTCTTTACCTCTGTGCTCATTACAGCTATAGAGCAGAATGACTTGAATTATGTGTGGATTTTTTCCTGCCTACTGTCATACATATGCTAACAAGCACTGCTTTATTTGTGGCTCAGAAATTGCCATTATTTCTGAGTACTGAGGTATATTTGATCTGTTTTAATGTTTCTAGATTATTTTTGACCATTGTTGCTCAAGTCTGTGTGGGTTGGTTTGGGTCCTTAAAAAACCTTCCAGTGTGTACCAGATGACAATTTTTCATCAGAAGACTGGGGCTTCAAATCCTACTAAACAAAAAAAGTTTGTAGTCTTACGTTGTTTTGTTTTGTTTTCTGTGGTGTTTCTGCACCATTGAACTGACAGTTGAGATCCTACCCTGTTTTCCTCTGCACCTCATGTCAGATGCTGCCTACGAGAAGGTAAAGGGAATGGCATGGACTGGGGAAAACGATACATTTTGCAGAGTGAGCACCCTGGCTAGAGCTATGTGTCACACATAAAAAATCTGGAACACCTGACAGATCTCCATGGAGGCAGTTTTGGTTCTTGTGGCATGCTCAAGTGTCCTGGCTTGAGCCAGGACTAAGCCAGTTTTTCTTTTGCTGATTTCTTTTCAGTGAGCTTTCTTCAACTAGCAACTGCGTGTTCGGCTAGCTTGATAAGGCACTGGAATGTTTTTGTAATTGCTGGGCCCTCAAGGTCACGCCTTTGCTCTACCAGCTCAAACACTGCGGGGAGATCTGTGGCCTCCCCATGGGAGGCTGAGTTAGACGGACAGCAAAATAGGCCAAAGATATTCCATTCCATATATCTACATAGACTTGGGGGGAAGGTTGGAGACGACAGAAAACACCTTCCTTCCTTCCTTCCTTCCTTCCTTCCTTCCTCTTTTCTTTCTTCTGTCCACGGTTGGCGTCCAGGGAGAACTCCATCCATCCATCGACCTTGAGCTCTCCTGACCCTCATATCTCTCCGCCTTACTCCAGCAGAAGCTCCGGGACCCTTGGAACTGTCCCGTCTCTGAGGGAAGTGCTGTGGGAGTTGTTGGGGGTGGGGCGAGGCGAGGGGTTTTTGCCCACATCTCTGTATAATCATATATATATTCTCCTGTCACCCGTTAGTATCCTAATTGAAGCTGTGTAGTTGGCCTCGGAGCCTCTGTAGCTCCGGCTCCAGAATCCCAAGGGTCGAACTCGAGTCTCCCCTGGTGCTTTCTGCCAGAGACTCCAGTTGGGACCATTGTGTCCGGCTGCAGTGTAGAGAACATTCTGCTTTCCTCAGTTAGTGGATATTGAGCCAGATGTGAAGAAACATGGATTGAAGGGAGAAAGAATTTGAATTAACAGAGGAAATAACCTTTTAAAAAAATACTGGTAAATGTACTTTAATAGGCTAGCCTAAAAAACTATCCACTTTATGAAAAATATTGCAATTATGTAGTAATACCACTTCTTACTGGAGGTGCTATTATAATCTAAAAGAAAACCTGTTTTCAGCACCTGTCTTTCTAGTAAATAAAAATATTTACAATTAAATAACATAAACATAAAGATAAATATGCTTTGAGAAGAATTAACACAATCTGGGCTAACATGGACCAGAGTGATAGCTCTTCTTTAAAAAAAAAAACTCAGAGGATCCAAAGAGATCTCAACAAGAGTGTTCAAGAGTTGAAGATCTCAAGAGTTCTTCAACAGTTTACTTCCATTTGAAAACTTCCTTTTACTGATCATTTTGTCTGTAACTATACAGGTTCTATTCTTTCTGTCTTTTGAGCTATTTTGCCTGTATCAATGCATAGTGTTCTTAGCAGGAACTAACACGATGCTTGAAATAGTGTCTGAATCTTTGTACCACCTTTCCTCTCCATTGTAGTATTTGCTGTCAGGGAGGATATCATGAAAATATTTGGAGCAGGCACATGTGCATGTGAATCTTTCACAAGTTGTGAAACTGTACGTGAAATTCCTGATCTGATTATCTGCAAGAAGCATGAGAAGATGACGTGTTTGCAGCCCAGCTAGTGAAGAACAGACAGTGTCACAGCTTTGACATCAGCCTAAGTAGTGAATTCTGGTTTTATGTGAAACAAAGAGCTCTTTAGATAGTGTCATAGCATGGCAAGCTTATAGATAGATAGAACTGAAGGGAATAGGTAATAAGCATAAAACAAGCAGGTTTTTTAAAACAAAAATATAAACCATAATTAGCCATAATGGGTTACTCTCTTAATTAAATACATTGAAGTATGGATGCAGAGTGTTGGTCCATGGATGCTTTTGTCCAAGAGCATATGTGTGTGTATATACTGATCTAACATTGCTGTACAACTGATACATTAAATATACATCAAAGGATTAATATTCTGCCCTAATGTTTAATGGGTCTCTCCAGTGCTGTGTAGTGGTACAAATATACAGAAGATAGTCCCTGCCCCTAAACTTCCCATCTGAAAGAAAAGCATAGAAAACTTGACTGTGCACACGCTTAGGGTATCTCAAGGTTCTAAGTGGGGTAGGCCAGATTAAGTCATACTTGTTGGTGCTTTGCTCATTCTGCTAAAGGACCAAAATGCCAGTGTGATGTCTCAGCTCCTTATTCATCCAGGAAAAAGAGCCTTGCAATTAAAATTCACATTCTCCCTTCCTATTTCAGTATCAACAGCTCAGTGGGTTGTGTGAAAGAAGCGCTCCTATTCCTCTTTCTGCTGTCTTCTGCAACAGAAGCTGTGTTTCTCTCCTCCATTCTAGCAATGGAAGAAACTGCATTTCCTGATCTCCAGCACTCCAAGTTTCAGGTGTGTCATTAAACAATCTGAGTCTTTTGAGTAGTTGGATGATTATGAGGGGATTAGGTTATGATTAGTACTAGACAAGGGGAAGTACTGAATCGCACATCTAACTTACAAGTTTAGCCTAGTGAGTGCCTATGCCTTCACCTTCCTGTTGGTGCTGGGGACCTGTTGTAGACGATGTCCACAACTAGCATATCATGTGGATGTCCAGACTTGTTGGCCCTGATTTCTGACCTTCCCATCATGCACTGGGAAGAGGGTCTCATCTCATCAGTAACCAAAAATAACTAGAGTTTGTTTGCTTTCTCTCATGTGCTGTGCTATTCCTATTGTTTTTGAGAAAATGGATGCCTGTCATCACAAATTCACTGGTTTTTATTTAAGTGATTGTCTATTTCAGCAGCAAAACAAGTTTCACCTGGCATTTGAATCCAACAGAATTTCTGGTTTTTGTTTAGTTTTTTTTTTTTTGGTTGGTTAGTTTTGGTTTTGTTTATTTGTTTGTGTGGGTTTGTATGGGTTTTTTTTTTTGTGTGTGTGTTTTGTTGTTTTTTTTCTTTCTTTTTTTTTTGTTTTTTGTTTTTGTTTGTGTATGCGTTTGTTTTGGTTTTGTTTTGTTTTTTCTGAGGTAAGCTTTGCCTTGACAGCGGAAGTACTGATCCTATATTCCCCAAATTGTGCTTTCTGAATTTGGACTGAGAAGATTCTTGTTCCCTGCAGTTGCTCTTGCTTAAAAAAGAACCAGCCACAGTGGTTTTCCATCATAAAATTCTTCCATCTATGTTCCCCACTCACTGGCAACCTCCCCCACCTTAAACATTTAGGTTGATATTTTCTCTGCCTGCTCTCAGGGCTATGGTGATATTAAAAAAGAAAAGTCTGAGTAAAATGAATTGTTCCTTATTGAGGCAGAGTACACAGGGAGAGAAAAATTATGCCAATTCCCTGGAATTTTAGCATAAGCATACAGTAAATCAAACTGGCAGGTTCCATAAATGTTAGAGATAATTTTATTAGCACAAAGAGTTAAACATAAAGATGTTCAGGTGTAATTGTCCTGCCAGTGTCTGAGCTTATGATTATTTTAAACATATCAGCAGTCTAACTGTATCTGTAGGATCATGAACTAGTCTCTCCATGGCTTAATCTAAACTTTGAATAGATGGGATGCACTTGTAAAGAGACATTCTAAGTGTCCTTCCTCTTGAATACCTGGTATTTTAATCTGGTGCGTTTGAAATCAAAAGAAAGATTTCCATCAACTTAAATGGGTTCAAAAGTTGGTCCTAACATGAGATGACTTTTTTCATTAAGGACATTATATTGCATCATTGAACTCAATGTTTTTTTTCTATTGACTTCATTAGATGCACAATTGGCCCCTTAAAGCATACACCTTGATAAGGCACTTTGTCTTCTGTGACCATAGTAAAAAAAAAGAAAAAAAAAAAAAGAAAAAGCATAACATGCTTATCCTTGCTGTTCCTTATTTCTGAGATGTGTTGCCTCTGATATTTCTGCATTTTGAATCATAACGGCTCTATTCTCACTGGGCTCTTGTCCCACATTAATCTGATATTCATATAATTTTGCTAGAAAAGTGCCTGTGAATGATCTCTCCCTTCTAATTTATTCAAGACTAACATTCTGCTACTGGCAAACTTGCCTCCATGGTTCCCCTGCCCATATAGTATAACCAGATGTTTTGTAGTTTGTGTCCCTCTGCACATCATTGCATAGACACTACAAGTACCTCTTTCCTGCAGATTCCTCCAAGAGCCCTCACAATGGAATACATGAGGAATGTGTGAAAGCAAGTCATAATACAAGCTAAAATTAAATTTAAAAATACAAGAAGTACTTCTTAAAAAGCAGAAGAAATAGTATATGGATCTTTGTAGAGCAGATTGGACCCTCATCTGGGCACTATGTGTATAATGATGCAGTTGCCAAGTCTTCTAAATAGTCAGATACTCATTTAAACCAACTTCTAAATGGAGACATAAAAATATGAGAATAATGTGGAACTGGCTTTGAATCTGTAGTACCTGTATGGCACCTATTACTAACACACTTGTGTGCCTCTCAGCATTGAAACCATATCCCCAGCACTGCTGTCAGGGAGGGAAATTATTTCTAAGAAAGAAAACTGAGTTATAAAATCTATAAAGATTTAAAATGCATAACTTTGAATTTTATTTCAATACTTAGGTAGGCCATGCTTAAATGTTTAAAGTTTTCTGAAGTTTTGGGCTTGTTCTATCAGATGCATTTGTAGTAGAGGCAGAGTCTATTGACATCTGAATTTAGGAACTGCTGTGACTGGGCCAGCCTTTCTTTCTGTGGAGATTTTCAGTCTCTTTCCATCCTGAGTGAAGTGAAAAGTAGTTCGTAATCATCAGTGTTTTTGACAGAGGGACTTTAGGGGATAAAGGAATCCTCTGATTTCTCCTAGATAAATGAGAACCACTATGATGGGAGAGGCAACGTTCTTGAAGTCTGTCAAGGGCAACGGGAGACTGCGATTCTTGCTCCTAATAAAATAAAAATAAAAAAATAAAAGCAAAAACTAGGCCTCAGCTACTTGCGAATGCAGCTTGAATTTTCCTCAAAGTTTGGGAGAATTTTAATGGGAGGCTCTGAATTGGATTAATCTCTGTTTAAAATGAAGAACAGGAACTGACAATGAATTTCTATACATCCTCTGAGAATGGAATTAATGATTCTATAAAAATGAGACATCCCCAAGAAGTTCTATAGCAATTGAGCTGCTTAACAAATTAAGTCAAGCAATCGCACTTCTACAAATACTGTTAACGGTTGTCTCAGTTACCTGTAATACAGTTTTATCCATTATAGCCTTCAGTCCAGTTTGGATGATGACAGAATTTTCTGAATAGGCCAGAAAATTGTTTCTGAAGCATTGGGTAAATATTTTCAGGTGATGGTGTGACGTGGAGGGATACTCTGTTTTCTCTGCTGCTCTAACTTGGTTTGAATGGCCAGCATCAATCCTTACATTTAATGACAGAAAACTCAGCTTAACCTTTCTGTAAAGTAAGTATTTATACATATCAATGAGAGAAATAAACCACCTTATTGATTTTACATCTGCTTTCACTGTGGTAATTAAAATGTACCTTTGGAGCTTGCAGAATAGTAGTCTGTTTGTATTAGATCAAAGAAAAGCTCTTCCACAGACCTTATTTTGTATTCTTGTTGTCTCTTGAAAATTCTTAAATAAATGCAGAAGGATGAGTCCAGTCTTCATAACCTGCCACCCTCTAACTCTACTAAAAAGACATCTTCTGGTCAAAGGAGCTAATTGTTTGTAATGGTATATTCTAATAATTTCTAGGTCAAATTCAGTGTTGACTAGAGCCAAAATTCAATGTTTAGTATAGCTAATGGCTTTGCACTACAGCAAACCTCTTCAAAAAAGTAAAGCCCTTCAGAAGGGCACTGTAGACTTTCCAATCCTAATGAATTTGGTATTAGATCATAACTTTCACCCATATGCTACTACTTGGCTGCTTTGGGTAGGATCTGCTGGCTTTCTGGCCATATGCAACCTATCATCTGGAGTTTGGTGCATTTGTGATTGCTTGGGTTGGTGTACTTGTGACCACTTGTTGGTGGTCACTTGGCAAAAAATGAGTTTTAAGCCCATCCTGGACAAAATAATTTGAAAGGATCCTCTGCAATTGTCCTTTGTCAAAATTTCCATTCCAAAACCTCTCCACCTTTGGTCCCGATGGATCAGAGTGTTTCCTGGGCAAAATTCACTTCCAGAGGGTTGGTTGCTTCACTTTGTACCCACAGCTATTGAATATTTTGACTGAGTAATTTCAGGAATATTGGAATAATCTTCACCAACATTTTGGTTTTGCATGTATGTGTATAAAGTCAAGTTTTTGGCAGCAGAAATAATTTTGAAAAACACATCTGTTCTCTATGATTTTGTCTTTAAACTTCTCTCAGGTTCTCTAGCTTTGAATGACCATATTGTGTTTGTAGTTTTCATAATCTGTATTGCAATTCTCTCATCTATATCTTCAGTGGGATGCCAACATCACATGAATCTCCTCATGTAATTCACATACAGAGACAACCATAGTTTGTCCTAAATTATATCAATATTGAGGATGTGCTTCAGAACCCAACAGATTTAACACCATTTCAGTTGACTCCAAAGAAATAAGCCACATACTTTTAATCAGCCATAACCAAAGAATTTCATTTTGATTCTCAGGATACAAAAATCTTGGGAAACTTGAGGTTTGTAGGAAAGAGACTGATACCAGCACCCTCCCACTTCTTCCCACTCCCAATAAAGGTTGATAAAGAGCTATTAGCCCATTTAACCTGTGATTAATTTTGCTTCCTCTGCACCCTTTATCCTTCTTAAATCTGATTAGTCCAAGGCTTGGGATTGGAAATAAAGCCAAGATTTTAAATCTGGAGCCTTCTTAATGACTTCCTTTCACTTTTTTATTTTTTAATCGTGTGGTAAAAATCTGATTACAGATATGTCTACATAGGAGCTCACTGTAGAGATATTTAAGCTAGGTCTAAAAGAGCTAGTGTGGTAGCGGAAGCAGTCTAGCCATAGCAATGTAACATAATTTCTATAAACATACTCTTAGTACACAAAAGTTTGTGCAATTCAAAGCATGCCATATGTATACACAGATGTATATATATATATATAAATGTAAGGACTGCATGATGTGTGTATTTATGCAGACATTTAAAAACCTTGCTAACACAATTTAGCAAGTAACACATTTAAAAATCAGAAAGAGAAAGGAAAAGCAAAAACATAATTGTGATTAATCATGTCCATTATCAACTCAGACTTATGACCTGTGTAAATTTTAAGGTATTTTTTGTGTGTGTGTGTGGCAGTGGGTGGGAGGAGGGGTGCCTATGGGTGGAATGAGAGATGAAAAATTCACTCCATTCTCTGCCAATAAAATGACCTCTTGCACCCCCTCAGTTTTCAACCTTCCCTCCAAAAGTTAGGTAGATGTCTAAAGCTGGCTAAAGCCTTATTATTTAGTTAATTCTAGGTGGTTTCTATTAGTCTTACAGTACATGCCACTAAGTAGACATACAGTAACTGAATTGTTTCAACTTATCCAAATAACATTGAAATAGACTTAATTGTTGAACTGCAGGAAAGACCATGTGTCTCCAGGGACTATTAGTGTCATTTAAAAGGCTAAATGTATCATAAAACCTGTCTTTAGCAGAATAAAATTGTACAGACCAACACAATTTTAGCTAATGTTTTCCACATTTCTTATAAAAAAAAGTCATTGGCTGTAAAGCAAAGTTCATATCATTTCTAGGAGTTATTTTAATGCAGCACTTCCCAACAAGTTTGAACCTACTCTCTCTTATTTGAGAGTAATATTTGTATTTATTGTGAGTAAACAGAGGCTTTTACGCAGCAGAGATTCAAGATGACTGATTTAAATGGATAAGCATTTTCCTCTGAGACTGCTTTAACATTTAAATCCAGCTTTGATTAAAGAATATGATAGTATTTGAGAGGAAAAATAAAACAGAAGGTGTCCTTCTTATACAAGTCAGTAAGATTTCCTCAACAATCAGCAGTTTGGTATTTTCTGATTTTAATTCCATTGTTATGTATGTTCCTTGTTGGCTATGTTTAAAAAAACTTCGGATAGAGAAAAAAAAAAAAAAAGGTAGCTGGAAACAGACAAAAGGGGAAAGCAGAAGAAGGGATGAGGGAAGTAAAGTGAGAGGCCAAGGAAGAGTGAATGAAAAATAAAAAATTGGCTTTATGCTATCAAAGAGACATTTCTTTGTTCCAAAATATGAAGAGGGAAAATATCAAGAAGAAAGACAAATAGTGGATCAGCCCTCAATAGAAGGAGCAAATCTTTCTATTTATCTTTCTTATCTTTTCAGTGGAGTTTTATATCAACTAACAAGGAAGTTCTTTCAAATAACTTCTGCTAATATTATGGTTATTTTGTAAGTTTAGTCACTTGGTTATTTTGCAAGTTTTGTCACTATGGAAATGGATGATGTAATCTACTCTTTCCATCACAATCACTTACTTTTGAAAAAAAACCTTTTCAACCTGAAGAGATTAATTTTTTTTTCCAGTTAGTTCTCTCCAGTCTAGGGGAAAAAACTATTGTCTCATTTTTTTCTGGAAAATCTCACAATCAGGATGTAATTGCCCATGTAGGAACACTAGTGCCTTTCCTGAAAAAGTTAAGAATTTTTTGCAGCAGCAGTTACTGTCAAGGTTTTCCCATTAGAGCTATGTGTGAATGGAAACAACTGTAATTTCTTCATTGCTTGCTATTAAAATGAACTTGAATCATGTAACTCTTTTGAAAAAGAGACATTATGATGACAAAAAATATTGGTTAAGTCTAGCCAGGGTTTGATTTATTTGGTTTTAGTCTTGCGATAAGGAGGGGTTATGTACTAATGAAGTAGTTCCCGTTTAGAGGGAAATTCATCCAGTAACAAGTCATTATGCCACTAATTCTTTTTTCATCCTCATTTTGGGAATTTACGTAGTGTCTGGTCTCCTGACGCTGACCCTCAAAGTGGCCCTGAATTCACCTGTAATGAAGGAAATCTCTGGATGCACAAACCTAGAACATCTTTACCTTGAACTCAGAAGACTCTTACTATTTCCAGATTATTGATGGCACATTATTGCACAGATCAGGCTACAGATATACTAATACATTGTGCAACTGATTGCAATGGAGAGATCTCCCCACACCTCTGATGCAGCAAAGGCAACAGAATGACATTGCTAATTTGTAATTTTAAAGTGGGATAATTGCACTGGTAGGGTGCTAGACACAAACTAAAAGGTCTAATATGTGTCCATGTATTGTTCCTACTTCCAACCTGTAAACTTGTTCAGTCTCTACTTTGTCAGCTTGTCTTTCAGACCTGAACTTAATGTATTTAAATTAGTAAGACACTTTTCACCAGAAGTTACTATCCATTTGCACATTCAGGTGACTGTAAAAAATCTTTGCATTCCCATTGTGGCACGTTGGATGACTAAGTTTCAGTCACAGGCAAACTGTCCTTGATAGACCTGGATTAGGAACAAAGTATAGAACTGCAGGATGGGTCTGTGCCTTTCCTAAAAACTAGGTAAACACATTTCCAGAGCCTGACATATCATTATTTCTCAACTTATAGCAGCATTACTGAAAAGATTCTAGGTATTTAAAATATGCTTCTTTCCCTCAATAATTTAACCTATATTTTGGAGACTGCAAGTCCTACAAGCATTGGCCACACCTACCCAAATAGTGAAAGATAAATAAATGTGTTTTTTTCTACGTTTTGCAAATAATTTGCACAAGGAAGTCCACTCTCCATAAACAAGTTCCTAGGCCTTCAGATGCATGAAAATATTTTTCTGATCTAGATTCCAGTATTTTGAGGAGGACTTCCCAACTTGTTTCTTACTCTTAAACATGAAGAGAACAAATAAAACTACATAGTTGTTTTTGGGGTTTTTTTTTTACATGTTCCTTTTTATTGATACTAAGTGTAAATATTCCCATGTGTGTAGACAATTTAACCAGACTAACTAAAAAGAAAAACACCCCAAACCTTTCAAAAAAACATATTGTAGGAATATGATTTTTGAAAATTTGTATTGATTTGAAGGCTGTCACCTGTGAAGCAGAGATATGAATCCCTTGGAAGTCAATGGATACAGTCCTGAAATAGTGGGATGTGGAAATAAGTTGAAATTATATATACAGGGGTCTATTGGCTATAGATAATTGTATAAATGCATTTCATTTCTATGAGTGAAGTAAAACTCACACAGGACATTACACAATATTTTTGTCATTTAGCAACTGAAAAAGATGTTTATACATCTTGCCCAAGCTCATGTGGGAAGAAACAGCAAAATGAAGAATAGAAACCATCTACTTAGACTCTCATTCCCACATTCTTCATAGATGACCTGATTTAGGACTTTAGTACAGCCATGATAAATGTAATGTGCAAACCTAATGAAATTTAAATTAAAAAAGGACTGACTTAACTGTCCTCTGACTTTTTATGCCTAAATGGAGTCTCATTCTGATATAAAGTTGTAGTTGTCCAGTGTTGGTCTTTCCTCTTCATTCCTGACAGGATTGAAAAGATGCAACTAGACCTACTCATCTCTGAATTCTGCTAAATTAGAGTGGATAAGGTACAGTCTTGATTGGAATTAAGTAGCTAAAAAGATGCTCTTGGCAGATCGTAAAACTGCCATCCCACTATGCCCATTACGCAGTTTTCAGTTTGGTGAGACATCCTGTTTAACCTGATGAGACCATTCAGTGTAAGTCTTAAAAAGCTGAAGGATCAGGTCCTACCAAAGTTAACTGTTTTTACATTCTTCATTGGGCATACAAATTCTCTGAGAATTGCTGCGAGAAAATCAAATAACGGATTTCTACATTTTCAGCACGTCTTGAGCTGATTAGCATAGAATCTAATTTGCTCTAATCAGCCCAAGGTGGATAGAATGTGAAACAGATGACCTTACTGTTTAAGAACAGGTAATTCTGTTTATTTGTGGTGAATAATGACATTTTCCTACTGATGGGTATTCACCTTGTCCCTTAAATTGCATCAGGTCAGTGCTGAGAGTAACTCGTCTAGCAAGTTTGAATTCCCCTGTAATGTGTAATAGGTAACTTTTCTGTCACTGCCAATTTGAACCAGACCCAAATATGAAAACCAAAACTTAAGCTTCTAGTAAATATAAAGATTTTTAATACAACCAGCTGGAGGGAAAGTTTCCACTAGTTTAGCAGAAGGAAGGATATAAAACAGTCTCAGAAAGAAAATTTCTGAAGGGGCAAAGCCTTTCCTTTCTCTGTGTTTACAGTTATTAAAAGTACATGTACCAGAAACACATTCAGTGAGTAAAGGTGCTAGTTGAACCTAGTCAGATGAAACTCAAATCACTTCAAGATTGAAAACATAAGTCTGAAAACAAATTATTAGTAGCTGAGATCTGATTTGGCCAAGGTCTGCGTGGGTAACTCATTCTTTACTTCTGAAGAACCGTAAAACCGGCAAAAAATGGGAACTTCAGTATAAGGGTCATTAACTAAGATAAATCTTGAGTCAGGCACTTGAAACTTGGCTATCTGAGAATACTGGCTAATGCTCATAACTGACTCCTGGCCCTTCCATAATGATCTACAAATATATAAAGGAACAGCATTCAAGTACCAAGAAGGAGTATTTCCTCTTTGTCCTTTCCTCTCTGAAGGCTGGAAGTAAAGCTGATGGAAACACACTATTGCACTGTCTCTCCACACTCCCCTTCCCCTCCTCATATAGAGCTGAGCATCTTTTAATGACCCCCAAGTCTTAATCTCTGTCACAGCACTTCACTTTTTTGGACTTCTTCTAGCCAACCTCAGTCTGCTGGGCTCTTTTGTTTGGGAGGAGGTAGGGATGCTGGAATACTAGACACCAAAGCCCAGAATTAGAGACGCAGCCCTGCTGAGGTCTCCAAACAAAGAAAACTATCCAGATGTAAAGGATAGATGGGAATCTGTGAGCCTTGATCCCAGGACCAGACAGAGCTTATGATCACTTGCTTAAAGGCACAACCATACAGGCACAGCCTTGAACTGGTAAAAATCAAGTAAGACTCAAGATTTTCTTTGGAGAAGAAATCCAAGTGTTTACTTTTGCTTTAAGCTAATCTAAACAGTTGTAAGTTCAAGGAAGATGTTTAGTTTTGCCCTGGCATTTTTGCAAGAGGCAAAATGAAGCACCTTTTCTCTTTTCAGAGAAGTAGAGCAACAAATTCTTGTTATCAAAGGTGATCTGCTCTTATAACTTGGGAAAAATGCCACATTATTATTTTGTTAACAGGGCTAACTACTTTCTGTTACTTGAGGCTCAATAACACTATCTGGTGCTGTTCTCCTCAGAGAGTTTTGAAAAACTATTTTCATGAGACTGAGGTGCAATTAGCATGAGCTTCAGTCAGTTCTGTGGAGATGTCACTCCACATAAGGCTACAGGCTTCATTCTGCAACATGAAGATGTTACTTGAGATAGCACTGTGAGTCTGAAGTGGCAATGCAGAAGTGTCACTTCTCTATTATGAACTGCTTCAGGAGAATTTGTCCTTTTTGATGGAGCTGGCCCGATACTTTGCTGATACCCTCTTGATGTCCCTCTCAGTGGGCCTGACTTCACTGAAACAGCATGACAAGTTAAAGCATGTCCTTGGGAAGTCACATTAACTAATGCAATGATGACCGTGATTACACAGTGTGTCTAGGCAGGGAGAAAGTGTTTTTTCAATCACAGAAAAATCTTGCTCTAGTGAGAACTAACTCACAATCTGCAAAGTTGTTGAATAAAACGTATCTCTGTCTACAATGACCGCAAGACCATGGTCATCATTGGGTCAGTTAGCACGACTTCTCAAGGTCATGTTCCACACTGCTGTAAATTCTGAAGGAAGATAAAGGAGCATCAGGAGTTTATTTTCTTTCTAGATGCCTTTTTGGCTCAGTTAACCTTTAACAGTGGTCTCTTCTTAAGTGGCTAAAACAATAAAGAACAATGCCACAAAGCTAAAAGCATGAATCATAAGTTTCAGGCCAGTCCAAATAGTTGAGTCTGTTTTTCACTTCAGTATTCTAAACAAAATAAATCTCTCTTGATAGAAATACCCATACATCTTGCCATATAAATTCTGAATTTCAGGTATTCCAGCATTTGCTTTTGGTAGAATGAGATTTCCAGCAAAAAAAAGTTGCCTAACATGCTTTTCCCAGTTAAACACCATATGTGATCCTACAAGTACAAATGATGTTTGGTAGTGCCCCCTTTTGTAATTGCTTTAAATTAAAAAGCAATTAGAAGCCCACTAATTTCAGACTAGACCCATTGGGTCAGGACTGAGATCACTGACAGAGCAGTCAGAAGGTATGCATTACACATCCTTCTTCCAAGAAAGGCCAAGATTATATTGGAGGTAGGTCGATAATTCCTACCACTGTCAGTTGCAGCCTTTTAAGGAGGCCCAAGGACATATTCGGTGTTCATTTATCCTTTGGCAGGTGCCAATACCTGGAACAAACTTGCCTTCCATCATTTTGCTACCTGTGGAGTAACAGAAATTGTTGTTCCTCGTGAGGTGGTATGCAACACAAGTCCCTGCAGCAGCAGGTTTTGGGAAATGGAGGGCTCAGAAACCTGCTGCAGTATGTGAGGCTGATGGAAGGGCTACAGCTGTCCTACTGTCCTTCTGCACATGCCTTCACCATCCCCCCACTTGACATCCCCCTCACCCTACCTGGCTTCCTGCTACTGATACACGTTTTCTGTCTGTGTTGCTGATTACAGAGTTTATTTAGCCAAGGAAGAGAGAAATGATAATGAAATTACTGAGCATCACTGATTGCCTGCCCTAGCTGAAGGGCACTGTGGATGACCTGGCTCACTCGGTCCGTGAGCTGGGGCAGCCCCAGTTCCCCAGTACAGCTCTTTCCAAGGCTTTTTCTCAGTACACACCATTGGTAACACCAGAGGTGAATTTTATTCAGAGAGAGGTTCAGCTGGGCTTTTCCCAGAATCAATTTTTTCTTGTCATGGCTTCCATTTCTTTCACAGAAGCTGTTAGAACTTTTCCTGAAAGGATCCTCCTCTGCCTTCTGGCTGAAAAGTAAGACTGATGCTTTTTCTTCCCCGGTGCAGTAGTACCTCTGTGGAGTAGAGAGACTACGTAACCAACTGTCATGTCAGGTTTCCCAAACATCCTTGCATGTAATTTCTCACTTATTGTTTGGTATCAAAGCAGAAAGGCTCTACAGCTAGCTCCATTGCACATCAGGGCTAGAAAATAATTTAATTAAGGGTGCAAAAAAGTGCTTAAGTCAAAATCAGTCTATTCCTGCATCTGTAATTTCTGCTTCTCCCTTAGACAGGCTGATGATAACACTTAGCTTTCTCTTCTCTCTTGCCTTCTTTTCTACATCAAAGATGCTAACTACTCTGTTCTTTAATTTAACAGCTTCTGCAACACAAGGGAGAATAACTTCATTTTATGAATAGTGAATCCTTCTATAATGTCATCTTCAGATAATCTCTATTTTGCTGAACTGAAACAGATTTTGTTTCAGTGGAAGTGCAGACCACCTCTACAGTGACACTGTATGACTAAAGCAAGTGATGTTACAAGTATAATAATTTTGTTTTAAAGCATGTCACTGAGTTGCATTGATTATTCTGTTCTTCTAGCCATTCAATGAACATCTTTGGTTCCTTACTTCTGCCCCAGAGAATGATTTACCTGAGGTCACTTCCAACTGGCAACTGTCAGCATTGTAGCCAAACCAGAGGATGTGAAACGTATGAATTATTGTGATAGTTAGAGTTAAGATACACATTATACTATAGTAATGATTAGGATTGAATTAATATTTTCTTGCTTTGAACTCAACTAGAAGCATGTTAAAATACCATAGCCAACAACATATATATGTATTTAACAGTGTCATGGCATAGCCAAACAAGATATGTAAGTATTTCACTTAAGTATGTGAGTAATGTGTCCATCAAAGAATAAACAAAAACTTGTGTAGTTACAAGTAGGAAGTGTGGGAGAACAGGCAATCAGCAGCCCAAGTAACAGAATGTGAAAAGATAGAGAACAAAGAGCAAGATAAGCACAAGGGACAGCAAATAGGCAGGACATCCTACTGAATACACAAGCAAAGCAGAAAATAAGATAAGCAGCATCTGGAGCAGATGGGATCCCTTTTTTTTTTTCTTTTTTTCTTTTTTTTTCTTTATTTTTTTTTTTCTGGGAGAGGAGCAAAAAAGCATCAAACATCCAGAGGAACTTTGCCCATAAAAGGGCTCTTAATCTTTATCACCTTGATTGCCTCAACCATCAATCGCTTAATATTGCAGCCACTGATGCATCAGCTCCATGGTATTACATGCTCACAGACAATTCAGAAAATAGCAGAGCAATAGAACTGTATGTAAAGCTATATGGTGATAATGTGTAAGAACTGACCACTGGCACGAACTGTCATTATTGAATGTGAGACTACCGAAGTTTGACTTTAAAGTTGGTTTACCAGTCTTCTAAAATCTCCCACCACAGCAAGTTTTAAAATCCCTGACTGAGACCAATAGGTGTAGACACACACACACAGGCATATACTCGGTTGCAGTAATTTTACAAAAAGAAAATAATCACTGTTATCATGTTGAATAGTGTGGGCAATTTGTACTTCACATCAGAAGGGGGCAAAAAAGAGAATCCTTCCTCCTTGTGATAGAGATAGGGGCTGGTCACTGCCAGCATCTCTGTGTCTGCAACAGGATGTTTGGATATACACACTGCAGAGCTGACCAATAAAGTACACTGTCTTGTGGAGTTACCAAGAGATACTCCCTTGTTCCTATGGCTTTGAAACACTCAAGGGAAATATGCTGCTGCTGCATAGATGAGTGATGAAGCAGTTGGGTTCGGTTTATGTGAACTTTTGATTTTTTTAATAACTTTTTTTTGCTCTTTGAAAGCATGTAGAAATGTGTGCAAAATAACTGCAGATTGTAACACATCTAGAAACCTCTGAAGTATTTGTTTAAATTTTAAATGCTGCATCTGCATCTGCACTGCAGTTTCAGATATAAAACCCTGATGTATATTTTGAATCCCTACAAATTACGCTATTTCTTTCCTGCTGCTTCTCCTTTCATACTACTGCCATCAGCAAGTTTCTTTATTGCCTATCAGGAGTAATATTGATTTCATTTGCAAAATTCAGGCTAGTCACAAGTTACCTTATCATTAAGAGAAGAATTCTCTACTATTCATTAACAGAAGAATAGTAGCAAGAGTTCATGTAACCTTGAATATAATTTTACTTTTTATTACTTGTTATTTTTTGTCATTTTTTGAACTGCTCGTCAAGATCCTCACAAGAGGTAAGGCAATTTCATCCTATTGAAACCTTGACTGACAGCAGGCTCAGAAACCTTCATCCTCCAGATCTCCATGGGCAAGTCTAGATTTGTAGCTAAATGATTGTTAGTGCTTAACGTGAAAACCTGTAAGATCCAAAGGAAAGCATTAAAATCCTGAGACAACATAAATTTGTTCTGCATCCCTAGTTTGAAAAGTGTTGGTATACACATCAAAGTTTTAGTCATGCTGTACTCGAGCCAGTCATACTGTCTGAAGATAAGAAATGCTACAATTTTTATGTCAATCAATTTTTAAATTATTGCTATTACTTTTTAAAAATTATTTTGATAGATACCTTGATGCAGAATCCATGGCTTTGAAACTGCAAGACTCTGGGGTTGGAATGGATCCTCAGCAACTACAGCAACTCTTCAGCAGATACAAAACATCTTAAATGCTGTAAACTGTTCTGATCTATGAGGTGCTTCAGTCCTACTGTTTAATTGAACCTTTGGGCTGTCCTGGATGCTTGCATAGGACAGAAATAAGTGGACCAAATAGTGTGAAAGAGGGGCAATAGTCGTGGTACTTTTTCTTTTGACTGTCTGCAAAGAGGCATGTTTCAGCTGCCAGCTCTTACTGTGCCTTTCCTCATGGGCATGATTTGCCCATGGCTGCGTGCACAATCTATGAGGAGTTGGGCTTGTGTTCATAACATGCAAAACTGTCAAGGTTCAGGTCAACACTAGTGAATAGATTATGCCTAGACTGGTAAAGACGCATCTCCCATGCCTCAGTGACTGCTAGTGAACTGTCTACTAGTCAGTTTCCAAAACTGGGTTTCTGCATGTAAACTATGGCACAAGGTCCTCAGAGAGAAAGCCATATCTGGGAAAAGCTAGGAGAGAGGCCACACTAATATCAAGAAATGTTCTAACTGTTCGCCAGTGTGAGAACATCACCAACCATGCTTGAATTGGCAGCTACAGACCCAGCCTTAACACCATGGATTCTTTCAGGGGCTCGTTTTCTAACTGCATCTGACTGTGGCCTGAAAAACAGTGATTCTCTTATGTGCAACAACAGTTTCCAAGTGTTTGAAAAAAACATTTCCTGATGACCCAGCAACATTTCCTGTCTACCATGTGTCCTGCTGTGTATGGACTGCCTACTTGCCATAGTTTCTACACGTGTTATAATGTTTCATTAAATGACCTCATGGACACTGTAGATTCTTTCTACCCTCTTGGACTCATGAGGGGAAGAAATATTGTGAGGTGCATGCTATTTTTTGAAAGACTTTTAAAATCCTTTTACTTTTATAAATTGTGCTGTATACTTATGCTAAAGAAGTTGAAAGGCATTAAAACTTTACTAAACACAAATAGTACATTTTGTGATTAGGCTTAGATCCTTTTTTTTTTTAAAAAAAAAGCACACCACAGTCTTGGCTTGGCCAGGAAAGCAGATCTTTATGCACACAAAATAATTCCAGAACATCTGTACTTTGAGGGTTTTTATACTTTAGACTTGATTTGTAGTCAAGAAATAACTGAGATTAAGCTAAGACTGTGATTTATCCAAATATTTTCCCCATCTTTACATAATGATTAAAAACCTCCAAATCTTAAATTTTTACTTAATCAATTTAACAAGTAAACATGTTTGGGGTATAATTTCCTTTATAATCAATGAAGAATGAGATTTTTCCTTCTAAGCTCTCTAAAGGTGAACTTTTTATCATGTATTTTTAGACTTTCAGAGGAAGGGACAATTTAGATTACCTGTAAATGAAGTCACTGACGTTTTCAACACTGCAATAAACCTGACTCTCTTATAAAATTTGAAACTATTTTGCAATTTAGTAATTCTCATCTGTTTGGTTAATATGATTTCATTTTGTGTACAAGGAGGTTGTACTGTGTTTGCAGTGAATCTTGGATATTTGCAAGTCTCTGTTAGAACTCTTGTAATCCTAAAAATAATTAAAAATTCATTCCTCATGTCCAGTTCCTTTCTCTCTTTATAGAGTTTTTTATTTTTAAGTTTTAAAAAATCTAGAAAAAGACATGTACTTTTGTAGGTAAAAATCTGACGTATACACATATACATTTTTGTATATTTTTGGATGATGCTTTACTGTCCTGACCAAAGACATTTTAAAAGTATAGGAATATAGTACAGTCTTATCTTGCCAATACAGAAATTCCTGAATTGCTGTAAACCCAGGTAACCTTTACTATGTTAAAGTATCATCAAGTTTCAGATTGAGAAACAAATTATGAAGGAATTATTTTATTGTGGTTTCCGACTTTTCCTTACGTGTGACATTATCATTCATTTTGTGATAAATTATGTTTTTCTTAAAGGCTTAATTATTTCTAACCAAATTAAACTGTTTTAACTAAATTACTTGAAAAGCTTGATTTTCATTAAATGCCACCAACCCCATGATGGTGAAAAAGCCTAGTGGCTGTACAAATTTCAATCCCACAGACCAAGAAAAGTAACACAGCATCTATTGTTTTAAAATCTTCCAGTTTTAATACATTGTCTTGTTTTATAAACATGTATGTTCATAATTTCTAGATCCTCAATCTGTCCTGGAGCAGCTCTGCTAGTATTTAGTTTTTAAAGTAAAATTTTGCTTCTTTTCTGCTCTGTGAAAGATCTGCACTAACAGAAGAACTTTACTGCATGGGCAAAACAGTTAAGTTGAATGCAATATCTTATATAAATAATAACAACAACAACAACAACAACAATAATAATAATAATAATAACAACAACATATATTATTTATTTTTTAAAAAATAACAATAATAGGTTACAAAGCCAGACATGGATGTATCATTCCATTTAAGTTGGTTGTGCCTGCCAAAGATCTGTGCCCTAACACAGCAAGTTTTATATAGTTGGCAGGAAAGCAGCTTTAGGCACTGGAGATGGAAGAATCAGATGTGTCCTGTAGTGTCAGGCTAGTCCAACAGCAGGATATATTGCAGAGGGTACTAGAGGGAAAGCTTGCTCTTGCTGGGTTGGAGTCGAGAAATTCTATTAACACTTGCAAAAACTTGGCTTTTGACAGTAAAATCTGCACTTGTGATTTAGTGACACAGAGGGCTGATTTGTTGAATAAGAGCTGAATTTTTGTGTAACCCATTTTGAAGGATGAGAACCTACCAGTTGTATTCAGTAATAGATATTTTTCTTCTGTCATTTTAACCCACTAACAGATAATGAGACTTAGCCTGTTGGATCTACCTGCTGACTTATTGGATTAGCTGCCGGAAGACTGTCGTCTTGTCTTGAAAAACTGTTGTATGTCTGTTTTGGCTTTGAATTTTGTCAATACTGACAGTAGTTCTATGACAATAAGCCTTGATCAGCAATTTTAATGTTCATTTTTTGTCCTAACAGATGTGGCTTTGGAGTCATTATCTGAAATCTGATGGGCTGATTGTTTCCAGAAAATGCCCTCCTGCTTACCTGGTGGATTTAATACTTTTTTTCCTGAAGAATTTAAACTTTCTTCATTAAAGGGAAACCAGCAACCTGCTATACAAAAATTCCACCACTATAGTTGCCTCCAGTTAACTCCTAGATTTCCCAGATTAGTAAAGGCAGAGTTGAAAAATGAAACAGCTTTGTGTTTTAGAGAATGTCACTCCTCTGTTTCTCCCTGAGCAAGAGAGTAGGTCATGGTAATAGCAACAAGTTCCAGGTGGCAGCAGGAGGAAGAAATCTGAAAATGCAGCAAGCTGGGGCTGCACAGGCAGAAAAGGCATGAAGACAGAGAGAAGTCCTGAATGCAGTATGATTCAGAAAATGCCTTGAATGTCTGGTATAGTCCTATTTTAAAATATCCTCTGCTGTTACTGAAAAAAGCTATTCAAGCAGCTCATGTAAGGGTCAACCCTCCTTTTTTGAAATAAATCCTGAAACCTTGCAATTTTGGAGATAATTAAAGGAAAAAATAAATCAATTAATATTAGAAATGAAAAGTTGTTACTTCCCAGTTTAGCTAGTAATATTTTATTAGGAATTATAATTTCTCTCATATTTCCTTTCTTTTGGCCAGTGTTAAAAATATCATATGTTTCATAATGAATTGGTTGTCTAACAAACCACCATTCTTGTATCTGAGGGTGTTTAATTGTGCAATTTGAAGAGGACACTGTGAATAAGGAGACTCAAACCCTGGCAGGAGGAGTAAGGAGACAGGGGAAGGGAGGTGGTGAGATAAGCATGTTTGCTTTTGCAAGGGACCCCAGTTTCCATCTCTCACCAGGGAAATGCCACCCCCACCATACCACTGATTCAGCTCTCAGAAAGTTTATTTTCTGCTGAATGAGATCCAGACACTTTGGACTGTATTGGTTAGATTTTTCATTTCTTTACTTGGACAAAGATATACAATGTTTAGGGATTATGTTTTTCCTTTTTCAATTGCAACCTATATACTTCATTGCCTAAGTGGTACTTTAACATCAATTGCAAGAATATAAATAAAAAGCACTACTCTGTATTTGTTCATCTAAGACCTTGAAAAACAGTAAATCAAAATCCTTTCTTGGTCTACCTTCAGTTCTCATGACAGTACCAATACATTTGGAGTGCTGCAACTTATTTAGATGATGTTTGTCAACATGGTGGATTTAAAACATGCAGCAGCTTTTTTACAGCAGAGCTGATTACTATTTTATGTGCCTAGCCCCATGGCAAAGAGGACCTTAAACATTTCCCTCTTCCAAGCAAGTTTACTCTGCAGCTGGTGACAGGGACATTCTCTCTGTTCCCAGGAACAGCTCAGATGTACTTGCTTTTATTGCTCTTGAGAAGAAGTGTCTCTAATAGCATTTCCTAACACTGTGAACTCTAGTTTCTACCTGCTCTTGAGGGGTCACTGAGGGAGAGGACCAGAGCATGGGCAGCACAGTATTTCCCATCCTAGGAAATTAAGCATCACACACTTCTTCCTCGTGGCAGAGAATAATCTCATCAGTGCTGTGGATTGATGGCTCCAATTGAGTTACCTTGCCTAAAAGCCTGATTCTGGCTCTCTATGTAGGCTGAGTAGCATGGGCCTGCTGCTGTCCCAGGTGAAGACCCCCAAAATTTGAGGAAATAAGGCTTTAGGGACCCACATGCAGTTTTGGACAGAAGCCAAAGTGAAAAAGTAGAATTTGGATTTTGTCAACAGAGATCAAACAAAAAGCCAGAGCTTCCTTAATGCATCAGGGAGAAAGCTCAGGCTACATTCCTGCACCTAAGAGTTAAATGGTGATTACTTTTTGATCCTTGAAAGTTTTTATTCCCCTTCTGACTTTTTCAGCTCGACCCCTTTTTTTAAGAACATTACTTTGGATGCAAGTTAAATCTTTGAAAATATGTCAATGTATCTCAGCACTCAGACATGTAATTAATCTTCATATGTCTCTAGTAGCACTGCAAACACACCTGTAGCATGTTTTCCATTGAAAACATAAGGAGAGAACCTGTAATAAATCTCAGAGTGATAGCTTTATCGTGACTGACAGAGTTGCTGGAGGCCTTTTCTTTATGAGTATAATTTGGGAGTATATAAAGGGGAGATTGATTTCCACAGACTTCTCTCTTTTTCTTAGTATTTATTCCTAGTCTGTACAATCTGCCCTAGTTTTTATTTTACAAAATGTCCTAACGTGTGACTTGATTAAAACAATGACTCCCATATTGCATTTCTATGAGTCAGCACAGTCCAATGCGAACACAATTTAATTTTGTACTTCGCAAGTCCCACGAGCTAGTACTCTGCATGATTTATCACAGAGTTGCAGCTCTCTTCCTTGTCAAGACTTGTTCCTCTGGATCCTTTAGAAACAACAGTTTAACCTTTTGAACTGAGCCAGTACCTACTAGCTGGAGAGGATGAAGTGCTTTGAGAAAGAGGTTATGGGAGTAATGAGATGTGACTGTGAGATGAGCCTTGCTTGACAACGTACAACAAACCCCACATCTCATGCTAAGAAGTGCCTGTCATTTAGATCTGCATGAAGTTTAGTGCTGCCTGGATTTGAGCCACTGTGTGCGTGCTGAGCCAAATCTTTATTTTAAAAGGAAAAAGTTCTGCTGATGTCCACAGTGCCACTCTGCAAATGCAAAGGCAAGAAACTGGCTACTTGACTAACCCTCACAGCATTCATTTGGTACATAGCATTAGCACATTTTATTGATAGGGAAATTGAAAACTAGCATTTTAAAGAACTTGCTTAAGATGTCTTTGCCCTAAGCTGAATCCCTTGCACCACATTGCCCCTATATACTCTTTCTTTTTTACAATTCAGATGTCCTTGAAAATCAAAAAATTACCTGTTTTCTTAAATATTCCTTCATTATGAACCATGATGATTCTTTCTTATTTATTTGTTCTGTGGGATGACTAGGCAGTAATTCTGCATGGATGAGAGAAAATGACTATTAATGGGAGTATACCAAATACATCAAATGAAAAAAATATGGAAATGAGAAGCCATATAGAACAAAGAATATCTTTCTCTTTGCATGCGTGGTTTTATTCTTGCCCAAATCCACAATATGACCTTTTCTCTGCTGCTTCTTTTATTTAGAATCAAAGCAAAAAAGAGGAGAACACAGCTTGACCACAGCAAAGAGAGATGTCTTCATTTCAGTTCATCACATTTCAGTGCTGTGTCAAAAAAAGTGTCAGAGACAGAAAGAGATTCAGTCTTGCTGAAGTAAAGATACGGCACTGCCAATAATTGTTTTCTGTAATAGTTAGTCCCATTGAAAGTATTAATGAAACAAGGTTTTATTTTTTTTTTAAAGTGTGGTGTAATTCAGTGCCAGCTGGCTGACCAAGAGCCTGAGCTAGGCTATATCTGTCACTATCTGAATAGAAAGAACAGATTTTTATTTTTCTTTTCTAAAACTTTCTACGCTTGGCTGTACCAGAGCAGGCAGATTGCTTAAAGTGACTGGCTGCCAATGTAATTTGTGTTGGTAAATAAATATAAAATGTTGGGATGTTTCAAAGATGGGATCATGAGGCAATGACTGATACCAAGCAGAGTGCAATCATTTCCTGAGCAATAAAACTGCTCTATCAGCTCACCTTAAGCTTAATTTGCACAAACTGCATTTGTTGTGTCCCTTCAAAAGCAAAACTGTTAAGCTGGAAAATCTCGTGTGGCTATCATGTAATGTCAGGCTCACCTGGCTCCTTCTCACCCAGCCTAAATAGAGGACTATCCTTAGCTGTCAACCAGCTTGCTGACACTGATTAATAAAGTTGAAGGAAGTGGAGCAAGGACATAGGTGATGTAGGCATGCTGGTGTAAAATAGTCCAACACAGACAACAGAGCAGGACTGGAGAAGAAACCAGCTGAGACTGTAGACCAGTATTTTCCTATGTGTACACTTTCTCCAGGGGAGGGGTGGTTATGGCACAACATGAAGCAATAGCTCCATGGCCTGAGGAAGGCAATATTACTTCAGAAGTGGGTACCATGTGATGAAAGAGGTATAGATTAACCTTCTGCAGACTCAAACTTGTCAAAAGGTCTAGGAAAATATGTAACAAAGTCCTACCCATGGTCACTAGGTATAAATTAGTCCTCTATTACACTGTACTTCATTGACATAGGAAACTCAAATTGGCTTTTCCTACAACATGGAGATGATGGAAGGTAAACTAAGAGTCACTGTTAAGATAGGTATGTACTAAATGTGCTCAGCGGAGAGAAAAATACTTCTTTTGTGGCACAATTCAGAAAGGGGAAAATCTTTTGTAGAAGGGAATAATCTCAACTAAAAGCAAACCACTATGCAGTTCAATAAAAGGTTGCCCTCTCCAGTTAAACAGATACAATTTGCCACAGTGTGTATAAAGAGGATCTTTTTCAATTTAGCTATTTCCATTAATGTATGAACCACTGATCAATATTAGACATCGCTTAGCTTCTCAGGTCATGAGAAACAACTCTCTGGTAAGCATTGTATTTCTAGGAGATGAAGTCTTGCTGTGGTAAATATATGACCATGCAAACAAATTGAATACTTTCTGTGGAAGTTGAGAGCCAAACTAATAATTCTCCCTCATTGTGCCAAGGGTATACGTTTCAGGACTATTCAAAAAACTATGAATTTCTGGAAGGTCATATCAACGTGATTCTCAAATACATACAGAGACCTCTGGAGAGGGAAACAGACCCTTGGCTCAGCCTCACCTGCTGTCGTAGCCCTGAGGGGTATAGCTTATTTCAGAGGTAAGGAGCATCTGGGTAAGAAGACTACAGAAACAGTCAGAGAGCTGCATGTCAGAAGCACTGTTTGTAGTTTCTGACTGCTTTTTGTTAGAGCAGTTTTCTGAGGCCTCAACTATCAACACATCTCTGTCATATCCAACACAGGACATATTTGTAATTGGACACTGTTCTTGTGCTGTAGTCTACAGCAATAAAGGCAACTAATATATTAGCTGTTATATAGATGGAGGACGCAGAGATTAAATATCTTGTCCAAGGTCACAAAGGAAATGTGTGACAGGTCTGGGAGTTGTGAACCTGGAAATGTGGAGTTGAAGGCCTCAGCTGTGGCTGTATATTTACTCTTGAGTGTTAGCTGACTGCACGTTTAACGAAACACTCCAAAAGACACCAATTTTTTACTGTTCCAATTGGAAAATGAGTGGACAACCATGCTTCACTTCATAAGCAACAAAATCTTGCCTGGGCAAATTATTCAGTTTTTATAAATGGTAAAAAACTACTTTGAATAATAGATTGTTTTGTTGTCTGAGTATGCTTATATAGATTCTTTGAAGAATAAACTGTCTCCTTAACAAATAATGTTTTTACATTTCACTTAGGAGTAATCAAACAAGCAAGAAATAGCCACAGCTCTAAAAGTTGAGATACTAACTCACTTTGATGCCCTCAGAAGAACTTTAGTCAACAGTGAGTTCAGGCAGTTAAAAAAGGTGGACTAAATATAGCAGGTATTTTTCCTTGTTTGAACTACAGAGCTTCTCCTTTAGATTAATAAAAGAACAAATGCTTTGGGAATCAATGACCCGGGTTATGTCTCCATTAGTAGTTAGGCCCAATTTTAATTAGCTGATGCTGTGTGCACTATCGTTTGCTAATAAGAGGTGTAATGATTTTAGTTGCAAGTTGTTATAAAGCCCCCAAATTTTACGCATGCACTGTCCAACATTAAGCCTTCTGGGCCCTTCTGGGTCATCACCACTTTGAGTGGGAATCCTGCAAGGTTGTCCAGGTTTGAATGCAGCAGAGATGCTGAGCGAGAAGCCTTTCTGACTGGTGCTGTGCTACAGTGGCTTTTGACAGCTGGATATCCAAATTCTCCCTGTAATTAACTGTGTACACGGGTCCATTAGAAAGGCATGTGATGGCCCAAGGCCACAGATTTCTGGCTTCACCATGGCCCTGAAAATATCAGGTTAGCCATGAAATAATTTTAGTTTACAGTGTGTGACTAAAATTGAGGCAAGCCTTTTAATAATATGAGTAGCTTGGTAAGAGGTCACAGAAGATAGTATAAGTAATACATTTGCAGAGAGTGATTTATTCTTTTTAATGTAGCAAAAGAGGAGTCAATATTAATCAGAACACTTAAAATTGCTAACTGCTTCTTCTCTGTTTCATAGGTATGGTCTCTTCAGCAGTGTGATCATCTGTTCTTTTGAGCAACAAATGAGGGAGTTTTAATTTAACACTAAGGAGCATTCATAATTTCTAATTTAGGCTATTTTTCTGCTTAAGAGAGGTACATACAGAACTCCTTATAAAAAAACAGGAGACACACACTCCCTCAGAAAGGCAAATTGTGGCACATCTTAGATGCACAGGTTAAAAATACAGAACCTCCACTAAGTCTGTTTTGAAAACAGAGTGTATGTGTCTGTTGTGTGAAATAAGAATGTGCTATATCTTTGCTTAGTAAAATCACATAATTATATAGAACAGCCCAGGTTGGAAGGCATCTCAAAAGATCACCTGGTCTGGCCTTTTGTGGGATAGGGAGCCTAGCTGAGACCATCTAGTACCCTTCCAATTGCTTATTGAAAACTTCCAGTCATAGGAACTCTACCATGTCATTTGGTAAATATGCTTTATAGAGAGTGCAATAAAATTCATTTAAAAATTGCTCGTTACCAATAATGTATTTGAGCAAAAGAGGAAGAAAAATGAAATACCTAGTGAAATATTCTGGATCAGATTAAGTATAATGACCACACACTAAGGAACAGAGAAGATTTAATGCAACATTTTATCAGTGCCAGAAGATCTTACCTTCTTGAAATCAGTAACAGTTCAAAGAAGCCTCAAAGTACCTCCTCATTTACTCTCTCCACTCACTAGCTTCTGTTTTTGCTAATTGTGCAGGAATTTCTAGCTTTGAAAAGGGCAAAGTAGCCTCCTTGTTCCTCTATAAAAAGACTTCACATAGAACTTAATTTTTTTTTTACCATGTCCTAGGGGATTGCTTGTCATAGAGGTTAACCAAATTTAGAGTTAATGCTGTTGGGACTGGCAGCTTTACATGTTCATTTTCAGGCTGATCTCCTCCTAAAATCCCAGAATGGGTGTGGGAAGCCCCTTTGGGTGTCTAATGATAATGTAGCTTTCCTCTTTCATTAACTTTTGTATACAAGGAGCTACCATGCTGACTGGATACTAAGCACTTTACTGCCCATCTACATCCAAGTCAATGCTACTTAAAGCTAATCACATACTAACTACATATCCCAGTGACAAAGCTGCATCTTCACTCTGTCTGTATTGATCTCCCATCACTCATTTGTAAGTGACTGTGCTAGACATGGCCCTTGGGCATTTTTCCAATACAAAAGCCACTTAACATTAAAATTGCAAGATCTCTTTTGGCTGTTTTACAAGCCTTTATCAAAAGCATTTAAAACCCTACCTTTAATCATAACTACTCTATGAATTTTTTTAACCTTTGACCATTGACCCCTTTAAGATAACGAGAACATTTGTGTACCAGACTGCCTTTCTTTTAGATTTTGGTTTGTTGTTTTGTTTTTTTTTTTCATTGACTGAGAAGACCACTAGAAAGAGTGGCACAAATAATTGTGAGAAAACCCTTTTACAGCAACGATTTCTTTGTTTTAACAACAGCAACATTATAAAGGGAGACTGGGTCATTATTTCAGTAATTGCTATACCCTTTAGGTCAGATGTTCACCCCTTTACTTCATTCAGATGAGCAAGCAGTACGGCTGCCTCTGTCTTTCTGGTCCTCTGCCGCCTACCCTTTTGCTTCTTGGCATGGAGACTGTGTTTGTTTTGCGTGTCTATGTGAAAAGCCAAACTAGTACAAATTCTTTTACTCTATCACTGCCACATACGAACACTGAATATATAATTTCAGGCACTCTGTGGTTGTTGGATCTTGGTCAGGATGCTAGATGAGAATTTTAATTGCATCATTCTGCCGTCCTTTATTTTCTGCACTCTTTCAAGTTCTCCCTAATTTGAGGATACATCTACAGCTTCAGAACTAGCTTAACAACTGTCTTTTTTTTTCATCTTTAGCACTCATCCAGCTAAATTAGCTTGTAACATAGTTTGGCCATGTTCAAGTAGTAACTATTCTAATAATCACTCTAGTGGTGTGCAAGGGTGTTCACACTGACCTGTCGAAATTATTAGAAAGTAGTTGTGGTGGAAAGTTGTAATTGTTTGCATACAAGCCTGTAAGGCTACAATTTACTTTATTTGTTGGACTACTTTGAAACTTCAAACACATCACAGACAAGTCTTACTTTATTCCCATAAGAGGATTCATCAGTGCATTTGAAGGGCCATATGTTGAATTGACACTATCAACTATAGGCAATATGCCAACGAAGTACTCAGGCAGGCAGCTCGTCCTGAGTTCCATACTATCTATTTTTTGACTATCTGTTTTGATTTGTGTCTCATAAAATGCATCAATTACATATACAAGGAGAATTTCTCCACAGGATGTTAATGGAGTAGTGTACAGTAAAAGGTCAAAAGCACTGTGACTGATCCTCTTAGAATAACATCCAGGAAAAGCTTTCCCTAAAAAAGACAAAGTATTTATAGCAACGATAACAAAATACAAATGTCACTTCGGAGTCTATTTGTCTAAATCAATGGTTCCCAACATTTTTCAGGCTGTGTATTACTTGGTTGGTAAGACCAACCTATTTGCTCCAAATTTCACACATTTTCTACACGCATAGCATGCTTGGCTATATAAAAACAGATCTGATAAGATGCTGGGATAGTATAAAGGAAGCAAGATTAAAATGAGCTCCCTTAATGTGATGTGTTCAGCTGCTCGTTGCATCACTTTATGTCTAGCAGTATTGTTGCTATACAATAGCAATGTTGTGTTTGTAAATGTAATCACAAGGGAACTCTCTGTCAGTGTATGACCAGAGACTCAGAAAAAATCAGATGCCCCTCAGCACCCCTGCCAACCACCGACTGGTGGAAATATGTGCCTGACTGGAATCTTTATTTTTTCGACGAGCATCCTCAAAGTAACCTGGGCTGAAAAATGATTACTTTGTAGATTGTTCATCTGGTGATGAAAGCAAGTCTGTGATGGAGCATAACAGTCCTGGATCACACTCCTTGGGATGTTGGACAGAAGTGTGCTAACACTGAATACTATGCCAAGCTTAGCTGTTTTGGATGGTAAATCTGAGTTTTCAAGATGAGAAATAAGAATAAATTTTTTAAGCCTCTGGAGCCGGAATACCTGCTTAGTTTTCTTCATATTAAATGCATTATAGGTATTTTCAAATATAAAAAGTTTATTACATTATATAAAATGTTGCTAGTACTGAAAACATAAAAGAGATAAAGCAATTCAGACAAGGAAAATACCCTTGACAATTGAAAACAAAAGAACAACAGATTTTACACAGTGTATATGTACATATGCATAGAATGAAACACTGCTTATAGCAAAGCATTGAATTGTAAGTGCTTAGTGTACATTTCTCCAGTAAGCTTTTTATAGTAAGATTCATTATGAAAAAGAGTTGGGCCAAAAGTACCACAGACTGAAGTCCTCTCAAGTCCTCTAATTCAACAAATTGCTTTATCAAGGCTAGTTACCCCCGGGCTTTTCCATGCTACAGCCTCATTTTTCTAACCTGGAAGGATAACTTCCATGTCTCTTCAAACTTTAATCTGATTAAACATCATTAGTATTTTATTTAGTGGCTTTTTGTAATGTGTTGATTTGTCTCTCAAAGTCTAGACTGACCCAACTCATACTATCAAACTGCTGGCAACTTTTGGACACTGTTGCTATGAGGTCCAGAGACTGAGGCTAGAAAATTGACTGAGGTTGTTTCAAATAATATATATTTGAAAAAAAAAATTAAAAAAAATTAGCTATGTTTCTTAAGCATCTTTTATAATCCAGAGAAGGCAAGCGACCCTAGAAGGGTTACAACTCATTTGTGAGTTTTATGACATGTTTCTGTGATCTGTCTGTGGGATTTCTAAAACAATCAAGAGAAAGGATAGTTTAAAACCGCATCTTTCAGCAAGAGGGTCTAAATAGAATTAAGCGGATTGTACTGAATTTGAGGGTACCCTTAGAGCTTATATTTTTTCCAGACGGGAAAAACAGGCTTCTGGGTGATATATTGGAATCAGAACTCACAAACTTTTAAAAAGAAACACAGAAAGACTTCAGCTTTCCTATGATAAACAGTGCAGAAAAACCAACTTATATTAAAGTTGTCATGGAAAATTTCCAGGAGAGACAAATGTCAAGAGATGATGAATGGGGAGTTATAAACAACATTCATGTTGGCAACATACATGGAGAGGAAGCTGAATGCAAAATGTTGCAAACAAAAATGGAAAACTTTTGATATGAAAAGAAATGTGAGAAACTGACACAGGGATGCAGAAGATAAAAAAATAATTTCCTCATTAAATTGAGATACATATTTTCTAACTTCACTCATTTGCTGGCCTTTCAGAAGGGCACATGATCTAGCTGATGCCAAACCAGAGCAATTTCACTTCTCTTCCTTTAAGATGCCAAGAGAGATCTGTCACTATCCACTGCAGCTTTTCCCTATAAAGAAAATGACTGTCAGGGAAAGTGATTATGGAAAGGGAGCCTACCTGTGTGTGGCTAAGCATCTGGATGCTGAGTCTTCATCCAGCTGGAAAACTCTAACTGTATCACTTGAGCTTGCTCAACATTCACTGAAATAAACAGATACATACTCATATGGAGAATGAAAAAATGCCATTTTGGACAAGCAGAATTCCAAAGTTATTGTTCAATCAATATATTCCACTGGAATCTTACTAAGTGATTTACAATCTTTATGAAATAACTAGATGGTGTTCTCATTTTCCCATTTTTGATGCCTCCTCTGACACATGAATTCCTTGATATTTTTCTTCCATGGACTTGTTTTAAACACATCAAATTTGGATTGCAGTTGTTGCATCCATAGAATCTTAATGCCTAAGCTCAAAAATCTGAATGTTAAATGAAGTCTTTCCCTCCAGAGCTCGAACCGTACCCATTTCTCTGTTTTTTTTTCTGGGTTGTTGTGTCCTTTTTTTTTTTTTTCCCAGTCCTCAACAAAAGAATAAGCAAATCCTCATTATCCAGAATCAGTTGAAGCTTGTCTGTATAAAGAATATATTTTGTTTCTTGTGAGTCTATATGTGTGTGTAAAATGGCATTGCATTAACATTCCTGAATACAGGC
Source organism: Chaetura pelagica (assembly GCF_000747805.2). NCBI lineage: Eukaryota > Metazoa > Chordata > Aves > Apodiformes > Apodidae > Chaetura > Chaetura pelagica. The sequence goes on along the minus strand of NW_009952485.1, from coordinate 1,359,446 downwards.
TTTTTAATGTGCTAATCTTAGGAAGGTAAAATCAACATTCAAATGGTAATTATTTAAGAAGTAAATTGATCAATTTGTCCTAAGCTCCATGAAGATGAACTGAGGTCAATCCACTTTGCCTATTAAGATTTTGAAGATATCTGGTTGGATTATGTTCACAGTAAAAGCCTGTTTTCCACTGGGGTTTAAGGAAAGGGGGGAGGGGAGAGAAGGAAATAAAGAAGAACTGAGCTTTAATGTTAGACCTTAGGAAAAACAAACTTCATGTAAGTGCAATTTTCCTGCTCCCAGCAAGCTGCCCATGTAAATAACCTCCATGTTATTTGCTTTTAGTAGCATAGTTCTCCCTGTGATAAAGGTAAAATGGTTGCCAGCTGAACAGAGTTGAGCTGTCTTGGTTCTATGACCCTATATATATTTTCTGAAGTATTTTTAAAGCTTGGGAATGTGTGGATGAGCAACTAAAATACATATAAAAGAGAGACTGAAAGAACTTAGAGGCAAGCAATGCAAACAACTGACATTTCAGAACTGAGAAGAGTGGTGTTTTGGTTTTTTTTTCTAATTAAAAGTGAAACACTACAAAATTGTTATTGCTAAAATAATAGTTTATGAGACTTAGAATTAACACGTTAAGTGTTAGGGTAGAAGTGCATATTTCCTGATGGTAAATCACTAGACCACATGAATTCATGAAATAGTGTGACCAGCAGGACTAGGGAAGTGACTGTCTGTACTCAGCACTGGTGAGGCCACACCTCAAAAACTGTGTTCCATTTGAGCCCTCACTACAAGAAGGACACCGAGGTGCTGAAGCAAGTCAAAACATTTTTATCACTGTCTCACCCCTTTTCTAGAGGCACTTTCCAAGAGGTTAAGGATTCCTTAAATCTTCAGCATTTCTTCTGAGAGTATCATTAGTGTGTTAACTTAATATGGATTTTCCTAATGGTTTAATGATGTCAAATACTTCACAAATAAGAAAACAACTAAGATCAGCATCCTGTTTCATACAGTGTTTTTCAGCTCATCATTGTCAACATGGTTTGAACTGGTGGCTCGAAGATTAATTTATTTGGGTTCCCAAATTATTTGCTTTGGAGAGGATTTCAATATCAAGGCTGTAGAAGCCAAAGATGGCTGATGGTCAGAGCAGAACTTTTTCAAGACTGGATAAATTCCATCATATAGAGAAGCAGTTATCTATGCAGTCAGTGAAACATTTGCGTCCTGCCAGCTTCTGGTCTCTTTTATAGCAAGAATGAAAAACAGTGATGTTGAAGGTTCTCATTGTAATGAGACATATGCATTGTGTTGTATAGTTGCAGCTTGAAACCCTATGCAAGAGCAAAGAGGTGAGAGGCTAAATAAAGAGGTTGCTTCAAGCACTGTCTTGGTTCTCAAAAATCAACATTTTTTATGGGTTTTCCATGGTAAGACTTCTTGGCTGTATGTAACCTGCAGGACAATGCATTCAACATTAGGCCAAAGTCCTGGTACCAGCTATGCATGATCCTGGTAGGAGCTGGAGTGTGGTTTGATCTCTGAGTGTCAAGGGGGCTCAGCCTGGAATACTCCTGCCCTTCAGTGAGTTTACAGTCCTTGTGCTTTATGGAAATTAAAAAATGTTTTGGGATATGCAGTGTATAATCATAAGGCCAGATGCGCTTATAATTCCCATTCAGAGATTAATAAGGGAAGTTAATTATTACATTTTGGATATGCATGTTTTTCATCAAGTGCATTTTTTTTTCCTGTGAGACATATTTGACAAATACTAAGAAAAGATCAGGATCCTGTGTGGAAGGAACAGAATACCCAGTAGGACCAGAACCCTGGACTTCCACAGGCCAAACTTTGGCCTCCTCAATCAACTGTTAAGGGAAATCCCATGGGACAGGGTGCTAGAAGATAAAGGGGCTCAAGGTAGGTGGTCAACATTCAAGGACCACTTCTTGCAAGCACAGGATCAGAGCGTCCCAATGGTTAGGAAATCTAGTAAGGGAGCTAGGAGAGCTGCATGGTTAAAAAAGGAACTGCTGGGCAAACTTAAGTGGAAAAGGAAAATCTACAGATCATGGAAGGAGGGGCTGGTCACTTGGGAGGAATATAGGACTGTTGTCAGAGGATGTAGGGAGGCAATTAGGAAAGCTAAGGCCTCCTTGGAACTTAACCTTGCAAGTCAGGTTAAGGATAATAGAAAGGGCTTTTTCAAATACATAGCTAACAAAACTAACACTAGAGGCAATATTGGCCCATTGAGGAACGAGGTGGGAGCCCTGTGACAGAGGATATAAAGAAGGCAGAGGTGCTGAATGCCTTCTTTGCCTCTGTCTTTACTCCTGCAGGGTTTCCCCATGAGCCCCAGATTCATATAGCCCCAGAAGAAGTCAAGATAGAGGAGAAGTTTGACATAGTAGATGAGGATTGGGTTAGGGATCAGTTGAGTAATCTGGACATCCATAAATCAATGGGTCCAGATGGAATGCACCCAAGGGTGCTGAGGGAGCTGGCGGAGGTCATTGCTAGGCCACTCTCCATCATCTTCAGTAAATCATGGGCAACAGGTGAGGTGCCTGAGGACTGGAGGATAGCAAATGTCACTCCAGTCTACAAGAAGGGCAAGAAGGAGGACCCGGGTAACTATAGACCGGTCAGCCTCACCTCCATCCCTGGAAAGGTGATGGAACAACTTGTTCTTGTGACTATCTCCAGGCACATCAAGGACATGGGGGTCATCAAGAGCAGTCAGCATGGTTTTATCAAGGGTAAATCATGTTTGACTAACCTCATAGCCTTCTATGAGGAAATTACTAGGTGGATAGATGATGGTAGAGCGGTAGATGTGGTTTATCTTGATTTCAGTAAAGCATTTGACACCGTCTCCCACAGCATCCTTGTGGATAAGTTGATCAGGTATGGGTTTGGTGACCAGGAAGTGAGGTGGATTAGGAACTGGTTGAAAGGAAGGAGTCAGAGAGTTGTAGTCAATGGGGTAGAATCTGGTTGGAGGTGTGTTACTAGTGGAGTCCCACAAGGGTCGGTGCTGGGACCGGTGTTGTTCAACATCTTCATCAACGACCTGGATGAGGGTATAGAATGTACCCTCAGCAAGTTTGCTGATGACACTAAGCTGGGAGGAGTGGCTGACACACCAGAAGGCTGTGCTGCCATTCAGAGAGACTTAGATAGGTTGGAGAGTTGGGCGGGGAGAAACATGATGAAATTCAACAAGGGGAAGTGCAGAGTTTTACATTTGGGGAAGAACAACACCATGTCCCAGTACAGGTTGGGGGCTGAACTGCTGGAGAGTAGTGTAGGTGAAAGAGACCTGGGGGTCCTGGTAGACAGGAGGATGACCATGAGCCAGCAATGTGCCCTTGTGGCCAAGAAGGCCAATGGCATCCTGGGGTGTATTAGAAAGGGTGTGGTTAGTAGGTCAAGAGAGGTTCTCCTCCCCCTCTATTCTGCATTGGTGAGGCCACATCTGGAGTATTGTGTCCAGTTCTGGGCCCCTCAGTTCAAGAAGGACAGGGAACTGCTTGAAAGAGTCCAGCGCAGAGCTACGAAGATGATTAAGGGAGTGGAACATCTCCCTTATGAGGAAAGGCTGAGGGAGCTGGGTCTCTTTAGCTTGGAGAAAAGGAGACTGAGGGGTGACCTCATCAATGTTTACAAATATGTAAGGGGTGAGTGTCAGGGGGACAGAGTTAGGCTTTTCTCAGTGATGACCAGTGATAGGACAAGGGGTAATGGGTGCAAATTGGAGCATAGGAGGTTCAAGGTGAATATCTGAAAAAATGTTTTTACTGTGAGAGTGACAGAGCACTGGAACAAGCTGCCCAGAGAGGCTGTGGACTCTCCTTCACTGGAGACATTCAAAACCCACCTGGATGCGTTCCTATGTGATGTGCTCTAGGTGACCCTGCTCTGGCAGGGGGGGTTGGACTAGATGATCTTTCTAGGTCCTTTCGAACCCCTATGATTCTATGATTCTAAGATTCTGAGTTTTAATGGAAGAGGTCTTTATTTGAGTCTACCTTTGCAGTATAATCCTCCTGTTTATCTGACTTTCATTTCTTTCTGTTCCATGAGCTGAAGATGTATGCTCAAGTTTTAAAGCAACTGTCCATCTGAAGCAAGAAGAGTAGAAGAGGAAATTTTATACTATCATATGGATTCATCATGATGGCAATATTCCCATGGCAATTTATAACTGTGACTTATGGCCCTTCTCAGATGTTTTCTAACACATTAAGATATGTGGTATATTGAGACGGGAGGAACAGATGTCCTTGTGACCCTTCTGGACTACACACATATTGGAGGAGTGTGACTGTGAGGGATGAATTTAAAAGACTGATACAATCTTCCCTAAATCTGTACCTCAAACGTGCTTTTCAGTTTGTTTTGGTGGTTGTTTTTTTATTATTATTATTGTTTGTTTTGGTTTGGGTTGGGTTTTTTTTGTTGAAATACTACATTTTCTTTGCATAGACTTACTGCCCTCCAGATTGAATTTTGCTTAATAATGGTGAGGTCCTGCTTTCTGCGGACAGATAAATTCAAAATAACTTTTGACTATAAAATAAAAGACTTTGGTGAGTATAGCAGTACATCAAATATTTTTGTGTGAATGTACAGCTGATTAATCATCGGAGTAGTATTTGGAGATTGTATTTAGACAGTTCAGTTGTAGAGTTGAATGTCAGTATTATCATATATGAATCCCTCCACACGCTTCCCAGTCTTTGCAGTGATGGTGTCAGGGAAAGCAACAGAATTAATGGCAAATGAGTTTTTTCCCTTTGATTGACAAAGCAGAGGTTCTCTTGCAGAGGTTTAGCAAAAAATTTCCTGCTCTGGTGATGATGAACTATGGTCTAGAGAGGAGAGAAAGTGAAGTTAAAACCTAAGAGGAGTTGCATGTCTGTGCATGTGCATCTGCATGTGCATGTGGGGGAGGCCCTGGAGACTGTTCCCTCACTGATGGCAAGAGGTGTTCAGCAGAAGTGGCATCTGCACCTAACAGGGAAGCATTCCCTGCCCCACCAGCAGCTGCTGTTTGAGTCCCTTTGCTCTCCTTGATAGTTAGAGCTGGAGCAGCAACATGGTTGTCTTTGAGAGCTTTGGCACAGGAAAAGTGTTGTGCATTTCACAGGTGCTTCAGTAACGTGTCCCCAGCACATGTGAGTTGTGCTGTGTATTCAGAGCTGGTCTCCTCTCGGCCTTTCTACTTTCTAGAGTGGGCAGGTAAAGCAATGCAACACATCAGTGGTGTGGCTGATGCCAGGGTAGCACCAACAAGACATTTAATGCACAGCTTTAAGTCTAAGTCACTGGGTAAATAAAGAAGGTTACAGTGGCAACATCTAGGCATCTTAAAAATATTAAGAAATATGAAATATATGTACATTAAGAATAAATTGTATACATATGAACTAAAAAAAGAAATAATTGGAGAAATTTAGTGAATCATTGAATCCATCTTCCTGCCAGAAGGGTATATTCCCTAACATCATTCCATGCAGTGGGAGAGACAGAACAGAGATTAGAAGGACAATATGTAATTCCTAGTTACCATCCATAAAATAACAGGAATTTAACATTAAAAGTTAAGAAATATGGCTTAAAGGAATAGAACAACTTAAGTTTGAATAGACTGAGTTCCCTTTCCTGTGACCTGTTCATGATGATGTGGATGGCAAGCGTGTATTTGGACAGAAGACTTTCATTGAGGAAATTCTCACAGTTGTGAGAGCAGGGATCTTCCAGGCTGTGAAGACAGATCTGAATCACCTGGTGGATATGTGTCCTACGAATATGTTCTTTAGAAAATATTATTGTTAATGGCAAATGTGATTAGAGAGAGGATTAGGGACAGCTTCCCTTATAACAGAGAAAAAGATCCACAAAATAATTTGCAAATTGTAAAAACAAGCAATGTTTGGAACGATTCTTTGATGAGAGCACTATCCATTATGAGAAGGCAGCATGTAAAATGTATTTATCAGAGACTACACAACTTCTCAGTTTATGAACTCATCTTTTGTAAAAGACTGTTTACAAAAGCTATAGGAGTCCCTTTGGATTCTGCCTTTATTTCTTTTCTAACCTGAATAGGGTAGAATAAGGAGGAAGTTCAGAGAATAAAATAAATTAAAAAAAACAACAAACAAAAGCATTTCCAAAGTCACACAGCAGAAACAGGTCTAGATTTCATGCTTCTAATGCTAAGGATTCTGTTTGATTATCTGAATCATAAACACCATATTGAAATAATAGTTTTAGGTTTAGCATTATTTGTAAAATAAAAACCTGCAAGAATGGAAAGTACTTTTAAAACAGAATTTGAAACTGAAAAACATTATTTCTACCATGAATATCTTACATACTTGAGATTTCAATTAGTTTTATTGTTAGGAGATAGGGGAATAAGCAAGAGAAAGACACTAATTAAACCCCTCCAGAGCATAACAATCCTCTTGAAACTAGGCTTTCTAGTTTGGTTCCAGTACAAAGAGGCCACTTTTTGTTTTAAACTCTAAACATTTGAAGAGCAAAAATGAAAACGTATGCCCATCTATGAAATCACTTTTCAAAGCACAAGGCACACTGGTGGGTCCATGTCATATTGGCTGCCACTGGAAACAGAGTGACAAGGAAAGCCAGTGCTGTCCAGCAGGTCCAGGGCATATGAGCTTGCCCAGGTCCTGTTGGGCACACCTGGCCCCATTTGCCCGGCTGCATATGGAAGTGTGGCACCTGTCAGAGCTTCCCATCTCTTCCTCTCAGGTAGAGGCTCAGTCTCGTGGCTTTTCTTCTCTCAGCTGTTGATTTGAGTCCTTCCTGGAGAAAAAGGACAGCTCTGCTCTTCGTGTTGTAGATAGGCATGTTCTGAATCATTTTTCTGAAGAAGGCTTTGGCTTCTAGGTAATCCAGGTGAGGTGAAAATTCACCTCAGTGGAGAGCATATGGCTGCCTTGCTTTGCTTTCAGAAGCTTCCTTGCACTGGCTTTTCCATGCTCAGCAGTTTTGGCTGCACTGAACTACTGGTTCCACTCAAGTTCAGACAGGAGGCTGAACGGTTCTCACTTCTGCTTCTTGCAGAGACACAGTATTGCATGCCCCAACCTCTCTGTGGCAATAAAGCCTATGAGAAAGGCTGGAAAAAGTGCTGAACGCCCAGACACAACACAATGAGGTGCATATGCAAATAGACACTGGGTAGGCTTACAGTGAATGACTTCTTACGTGTCTTCCTTGACTGGAGGTACTGTGAGCTTACCTGATTCTTTTTCAAGCATAAAAAATATCTGTGTACTAATGCTGAATACCTGTTCTTTGTTCTTTACTCTCTTCTGAGTACCTGTTCTTTAGAAAAGGGAAAAAATGAACATATCTGCTTGTTTTCAAACCATGCCTCTGCAGCTATTTGAAATGCTTTGTATATATTTTTGCATGCTCATTTATTTTTTTGTGTGTATGCTCATGTGTCTTTAGAAATTCTGTAAAATAATCAGCTTTTTCTTTAAAAAACTCACTTGTAGGCTTTTACTTAGTTTTTTGTGTTCCTATATTGCTGTGACTTTTTTCTTACAAAAGCTTATAGCTTATAAATTACGATAAGATTAAACCAGATATTGCTAATGTATTTTAAACAGTTGTTAAATTACCAAAGTTGGTTGATCCCTTCCTTGAAATTTGCTGATCCTAACTTTAAATGACTCCTAGGTTATTATTTATATCTTTTAAATCTTTTATAGCTGTACACGGGTGCTTTTATGAAACCTGGTGTAACATATTCTAAGAACAAAAGCATATTTATGTAAGTAGCACTGGGAGCTGACTTGGCAGGTGTTTGCCATGAAGTCTTAACCCCTAAGCATTAGCAGTAGGCATCAAGCACATCCTCGAAGGGTTGTGGGAGTCTTTTTCTACAGAAAAACTGTTCAGGCTGAAAATGTATTAAGCTGGAAAAGATGGCAGTGTTAGTCCTATCATCAAATTTGTGGACTGCTGAAATAAATGAGAGTTTAGGAATAACTTTTGCAACAAGTCCCATAAACAAAGAAATAGAGACTGTTGTGGTGGCAACAGCAATCTTGTGTAGCTCAAGTGAGGGCCAGGCAGAATTGTTCTCGGGGAAAAAAAAAACAAACCTCAAATGGGGAAAGGAGCAGTCAAGGCCATAGTCTCTGTTGCATAAACCAGACAGGACGAATGTCCAGCTGGACGATATCCAGGGCTGTCCCACATGAAGAGGGGTAGCAGAGGGAGTCCAGACTTCAGAAACACCAGGATTTTATCGAGAGTAAGGGTCTGTCAGCTTGAGTTAAGGTAGTGAAATCTGGCACTGAGAACGGTAAGAGTTTCTCTGGCTTCTGCTAGGCAAATGATTTTTGTAGATCTGTTAGAGAAGGACAACAAGAAATGAAAGAGTTCATGGGAATAGAGTAAAATATGGCTGGAGACTTCCTTTCAGTTCATAGGCATGAAATATATTAGTGATATAGATTCTTCTATATGGAAGGCATCCTACATGGTTCAGCATGTTCACCAAAGTTAACCAGAAAGTCTTTCTATGAAAATACTTTCACTGAAAAATGCTGTTTCACTACAAATGCATTTTGGAGATGGAAAGCATAATCATTTCATGAAGATGGTGTTAGGAAAAGTTTCCTGGCTTCAGAACTTCATTTTAGCGCAAGTAACGCCCCCAGGAGCCCTATGATCTTGTGCTCATAGGCTGCATGTGTGAAGTGAGAGACCTTAATTGGGTCACTGCTCTGGCTGAGTGAAATCAGGGTTTTATCACCTGGTCTGACGCAGAGAACAGCCTCAGCCTGCAATGTTCAGTTCTGGAGGGACATGGTTGCTGAGAAGGTGCTCTGAGGCCTTCCTGGAGAAGATAGGCAGCAGTTCCTTGCTCCTGCAGCATGGTAAGAGAGAATATGTGTTAGAACCAGCTCGGCCACCTCTTGGATCAATGAGAAATTAGTGAAGGTGGTGAGAGGGTTTTTTTTTGTTGTTGTTGGGGTGTGGCTTTTTTTGAAAAACAGGACTTCAGAGGATCTTGGTTTTATTCTTACAGTGGAGCTGAAAGCTTCTGCAAGTAAGAGTGTTTTTAAGAGAGTAGAAAAGTTTTCTATAATGTTCTTATGGTTATACTAGTTGGTGGTAATATGATATTTTAAGGGGCTGAACAAAGTGTCCACACATCTATGAGATGTGTTAGTGCTTTTCTCTGAAAATAGGACTTATCTTTAGGTGTGTTAACACAGGGCCCTCAAAAGGGCTTTATTAGGCTTCAATTGCATGGAACTGGCATTAACTGCTTGTTCTCAGCAAGCCATTTATCTCATAGATTTCCTGGGAGTCTCTTCTCTGATGACTTACAAAATTCCCAAAAATCCTGCTCCGTTCTGTGACTAAAACATTCTCAGTGGAAAGTTCTATTTTAAGATTATTCAAAAAATACTTTTTTTAATGTGAGGAAGTATAGCTGTTAGTTAATATCCACTGTAACTATACCAAGCAAAATACTTAATAAAAACCTTCCTTGCAGTTCCAGATTACAGTAACCTACTTTGTTTTTTTTTCATATGCCTGCCATCATTCACATAGAAAAAAACCCAGCCATATTAAAAAGAAGAGATATGAAAGAATTGCTTTTTATTGCTATCCTTTTTACTGTGGCAAAAATTCCAGCTTGCATAATTCTATTAGCTTTCATAAAAATATGTAGGCAGAGAGTCTTGCATGCAATTGTGATCTCTTATGTTTAATAAAGGTGAATATAAGTTCAGAGGATGGCTGCAAGGATGATCAGGAGTGTGCAATGCACATAGAATGAGAAAGATGTAGAAGAGCTTGGATTGTTTTCCCTTCAAATAGAGATCAAGAAATGAAATTATCTCCTGTGTGAGGGAGGAGAAACAGCAACATTGGAGAAAAAAAAGAAGGGAAAAACACTGTTTAGGTTGAAGAATTATTTCAGTGTACAAACAAATGAAATGGAATGGAAACAAATTCAGCCTGGAAACTAAATGCAAGGTCATGGGCTTCTGGGAGAACATTCCAGTCTGAATACTGGCGACAATATTGTACGGTGCCTCCTAGAGCAAGGGGAAGGTCCCTGCCACCAAGGGCTCCCCTAGGAGTATTCTGATCAGTCCACTGGAATGTGTAAAATTTAGCCCAGTCAAAACCAGTATGGCATGGATTGATAGTTTGAAAATATAGGCCTCTTTCTTGTTAACTGGATTCTAGGAAGGTAATCACTTGGATGAGAAATGTGGCACCTGTAGCTACCAGCACCTGCAGCCAGTATGTCACAGAGTTTGCTGCTGTGCCACGGTTTTCAGGATGACAGCTGGTGTCCAATTCACAGTGGTCACCCAGTACCTATATTAACTGCACTACGCAAGGGCAACAGTGTGACTTCGATTTTAAAGCAGAACTCCTCTCCAAGATCAACAGGAAATTGTGATTAAAAATGATGGTGTAACAAGGCCCCACTTGCCCTGTGGAACAAGCCCCAACAGGGTGCTAATGAACTTCCTGTCCCACTCATCATAGCAGTGGTTTACACCCACTGCATATTAGTAGGTATCAAAATGTGTAGGGATTTCCCTCTAAAATAATTCTTGCCAAAGGGGTTGGTTGTGCTATAAATAGGAATTGTGCTTTGTTTTATTTTGGGACTGAGCCTGAGCTGGAAAAAAGAAGTGCTAAGATTGCTTAAAAAAAAACAACAACAGAAATCAAAAGGGTTAAATTTTTTCCAACACCAAATTAGCAGCTTATTCTGAAGGCTCAGCTGAAATGCCAAGAGTAGGTACACTTTGGGTTAAGTTTGTCCCAAACTGTCTTCCACTTAGGATGCCAATATGCAAGGAAGAGCTTGTGATCAGAAGACAAAATGCCTCTTGTTAAAATTCTCATAAACTAGATTTCAGAAGCTGGTGGATCCTCTGAACATGAAAGCCTATGGGCTTGCATTCTGTTTGAGCTTTGCTTTTCCTCCTGCACAAAAAATCCCACCAGAGATGATATTTCCATGTAGCTTCATGCTCTTCTTGAGCATCCTTCCTATGGGAAACCCTTTCTAGGGCTGGATGAGGAGAACAGCTTTTCTGATTGCTGAGCTCTCAATGTGTTGTGTGACAGCCCCAGAGAGAACCACAGGGAAAGATCTCCTCCTGAGTCTTACAGCAGTTTTATTATGCCCAGAAAGAAAGAAAAGCAAAACATGTGCACCATTGCCAGGTTGGGACTGTCTGCTGGTGAGGCAGCCATAACAATGCCAACCAGAGCTTTTGTTTCCAGGAGCACCCTACCTTCCATTTATACCTTTACCTGTTCTCCTCTTCAAATCCCAGCCTTCTCCCACCTTTCACCCCCAGAAATCAAGCAAAGAGCATTTATTCTCCCAGGAATATTTTAGATATTTAACAGATAATTTAATTATCTGAGAAAGGCATTGACTGCTGCACAGTGGAGGCCAGACCCTCACTGCAGGCAGACAGGCTCCACTTATTTTCCTGGCTCTTCAAATTTACTACTAACACACTGGCAGGCAGCACTAGTGGATATGATGATGTAGTGTTGGAAATAATCCTGGGTTTTAGTAATACCTAGACATTGCCAGACAATTATGTCCAAAGAGACCAGGTTTTCTAGAAGTACTGTCCCACCCCCCCTTCTGTTGGAAGCCTTAATTTCCTCCTTGCCCCTCTTCCCTTGCTTTCAGCCCTATCATGTCTCTTGTGGCCAGATCAAGGGTGTTTAAATATAGATTAAAAAATTTCTGAGGGAGGAGCGACTCTGGCAAGGCTTTGAGGCCCGACTAATCTCTCTAAACTAGAACTGACTGTTCAGGATCTCTTCCAGTACTGTCTGGCCCTTCTTTAAATCTGCTAATGTTTTAGAAATTCAGGAATAAAGCAGTAAAGAAGCAATGAAGATTCTGAGGTTTTTCCATTCTGAGAAAAGCCCCTCTCTCCCTCCTTCTCTTTCTGCCTTTCGTATCTTAATACTGTCAGGACTTACTTACAGAGCAAAAAAAAAACTTTATAAACTAGCAGGCTTGGTCCTAACCAATCACAGCACATGTCAGTATGGTATGGGAATATTCAGGAGATCTGGTTTCAAGCAAAGGCAAAAAGTAGTCTTTAAAGCTTTAGTAGAAGCGGATTAGATTAATCTACCCCTTCTTTCCTTTCTTTAAAATTACCATGAAGGTTTGTTTCCCTTTCAGCAATCATGACTCTAAAATTATTAGGAGGTATTTTTACTTATTTGAGCTTTGACTATAATGTAGAATAACTTTTCCTCCTCTGTGATTACTTAGACAAAGCAAAACAGTCCCGAGCTGCAGCTTGACTATGAGACCCTGGTAGAATTATTAGCTTAGTTGCTTAAAGTTGAGGGACAATCGGAATCTGGTGTGATTTCCTGAAGTGCTCATACGTGGTCAGCTTCTTTCCTCTGTGGAGTACTAACATCAGTTCTGTGCAACCACTTCAGTCGCACTTATATCCTCAAAATGAGCTCAAGCACTTCTTATGCTTTGTGCTGGCCCTGTGCTCAAGAGAAGATTTCACCCCCTAGCAGTTTCAAATAACCAAAGCACATTTAGGAAAACAACAAATTATAACTATTTTAATTTTTATTTTATTTTGAAAATGGACTGCAGCAAATCTTGCAGATGGACATCATTGTGTAGGAGCAGGCTTTGACTGCACCATACAATGGTTAAAATCAAATTCATTTTGTGAACATTATTTGGTAATAAAAAACCAACAGCCAGAGTGCTACAAACAACAGAATGCACTTATAAAGCACAAAGAACATAAAAAGAAGAACTAAGAGCTGACTCAGAAGGCATTTAACTCCTAAAAAAGGAAAGGATAACACTGATTGTCACTACCACGGGGCACTTCTGCCCATGAAACCTGAAGGTAACTTGAATATGTAATTGTGCAATATTCTAAGTTGCATATAGCTCTTTAATATGGAGAAATGGAGAAATGAAGACTGATAGCCTTTGAAGTGTATGAAAATAATGTTAAGGACTACTTAAAACCCTTTATGGGGCCGGTTATCTCTGGGAATAACTAAAAGTCCATTAGTGACTACATGCTATACATGGTATTAAATCAGCTGTCTTCTACTCTCAGATCTGCCTCATTGTTTTTTTAGGGTGAAATTCATGCGTAGGTAAAGTACACATACATGGTGTTGAGTCTGCCATTTATTATAATGTCCATAACTCAGTATATAAAGCTGTGCATACGGCCTTGATAGCTGTCTGCAGTGGGGTGAATTTTCCTTTTGCATACTGATTCAAGGTGAATGACTGTCTCTCATCAACACTTTCTTTTTCAGTGCTTTATTAATAACAAATGGGGGACTCATTAATCCATTCAATTAATTAATTTCTTCTTGGTCTCCTTTTCTTGCTTAACAGGTTGATCTGTTTCCAAAATGCACATTTTTTTGCATTCCTATTGGACTAATGACATTTAGATTTTTATTTTTTTTTACTTTGGAATATAGCCATCCCACTTGAAAGTAAAAAGAGATATTGTACATTTGAAGACAGTGTTAGTGCCATTCCCTGCCAGTAAATCCCAAGGATGAGATCTGCCTTCCTTTGAGGTTATTAGACCAGGCATATCACTGACACACAGGGAGACACTTCCCATTGACTACCTTGGCTCTTATAGAGCTTTAAGTTTTTACTCAAATAACCATTTTTTTCCCCAACCAATTTAGGGGTTATAATATCTACTGTTGACCTTCTATTACAACCTGTGAACCATCCTGTTTAATGTGAAATTACATCATGTAAGAAATTCCCTTTTGTCCATTATCTTGGTCTCTGCCTTGACAGGGCTCTCAAAGAGTCAAGGGAGTGTAAATCAGAGATGGGACTAAGAAGTGAGGAACTTGGGAGTAAAAGGTATGAGTCTAACATGGTGATTCCTTCTCATCCTAAGGCCATAGCAAGAGCGCAATGAAGAATGGACATTAGGTGTTTCTTCCTGGCACTGTGTCAAGTGCAGAATATTTTATGCAAATGAAATATCCTGTTCCGAGAAATAATAGATCTGTAGTGATTTCATTCCCATGTTAGAGCAAGAAGGTTTACATTGAAAAGATGGGTTGGCCACAACTGTGACCACTTGTTGAGCACAAAAGGAATATCAAGAAGCAATTAATCGTGTGGCATTAGCTAATAGGAAGCAACACATACACGAAAGGGAGGTCACAGACAAAAAAATTCATAGACCATAATTGATTATTGTGATTTGCTTAACTGGACTTGGAAATCATGGGAGAAAGTGAATGTCACGGGGAAGGAGGTGGAAGTCAAGGCTGAAGGATATAACATACCTTGTGTATGTTGTGCTTTCTCCTGGGTAACATCTTGGGCCAGTCACAGTATACCTGCCTTCTGTGAGAAAGCTAGGCATGTCATTATCAATGTAAGATGAAGGTAGAAGGTACCAGTACATAGGATTCTACATGCCAGAGGAAGATGAGAAACACAGTGGCACAATGACAGCTTTGGAACATTAGGAGACTTTATGGAGTGAGATGGAGTTCAGTTATTGAAAATCTCTGTGATAGGCTGCATGTACTTTTATCCCATTTCAGGTGTTTCAAAGTACATTGTTTCAGGTATTTCTTTTTGGGATGGAATCTTATGTTTTTTCCTCTCTTGATTTGCTACAGGCCAAATCATATGGGACTTCATCCTACAGTTAAAGGAGACTATCAAAGCACAGTTGCTTGGAAAGCCAACATCCCTCTATGGGCTTTCTCCTTTGTCTTTTCTGCAGCTTTGCTTAGTGCTTCTCTCACATGGATACATATTCCATGCAAGGTGCTGTGCTCAAATTGTCATCTATACTATGTGCTCTCATCAACATAATGAAGTGGCTCAGAAGTGTAAAGGGTTCACCACTTTATCAGGTGGTGTAGCAATGACAACAAAATATCAGGTGTCAACACTCGTGACATCATAGGGTGTATTTAGTAGAATAAATGACACTGCAGAATAACTTAGTGAGATTGGATTACGTAACTTCTGCCAGCCCATGCTCTGTCACCTCTTGGGATTGTACATAAATTAGCATATAAGTACCAACAGACAATATTGTTGCTATATTGTTGACAAACCCTGCCTTGAAGAGAATTAAAGTCCTCCACTTCTAATTGGAACACCTCTGTCTTTTTACTTTGCAGGAGATTGGGGTGGAGAGGGTAATTTTCCTCTATTTTTCCTCACCCTCAGAACCCTGCTATGAACTGTCTTTATATTTTTTCCCTTGGTATGGGAAAAAATTTGGTTGAATTTGTCAAAAATGGCTTCTGTTTCCCTTCCTTCCCACATTGCTGATGTGGTTGATTCCCATTGCTCTTCCAGGACAGCTCTGTCTGCTCACAGCTACACCCTTCATGGCCGAGACTGATTCAGCTGCTGGAGTGAACCACATTCCTCTGGTCTTCCTTTTTAGTTTAACATACAGTTGTAGAAATCAGAGGCATAAATCATATTTGGATACAAATCAAAACATGTGATTAATACCTAGACATTTATGACCATATAATGTCGTACCATGGTTGACAAGTAACATTTGGCTACGGGGTGTGTGCACCTGCTAAGCAGTAATGTGCTACTAATGTTTTAATGAAGGATCCCAGGGAAAAAAAATGCCTCTCAAAGCTAGTGGTAAAGCTTGCATTCCTGGAACGCACTTATGTGGATAAGAGAGTTGACTGACTGGGAATATAGCCATTTGTTTTCCCAAATTACAAATAATAATTAATAAATAAAATGTTTTCTCATGGCTGTGAGCAGGGAATTGGGAGAATCCCTTGGCAAACAAACTGATATTTAAGCTATGATTTGCTGAGAATATTTGCATGTTACTCTGGAACAGTGGTCCCAGAAGGAACAGTACTGAGCAACTTGCATTTTGCAGACAGGTTTGCTTTCTCTATTGGCCTTGGGTTTAAGTTTTTAATTTACGGTATGCACAAGCAATATCAGAAAGTCTTGTGGGCAAGATGTTGCACATGAAATTAAGATTGGGAACTATGCCTTTCCTGTGATGTAGTGAGTTTATTGCTATTGTGGCATACAGCATAGCTTTTGCAGGCTGAAAGTGAGGAAAAAGTAGAGATTATGTACATAGCCCTTTTACAGAGAAACTATAAAACAATCTGGCATCTTAGTTTGGTGCAATCTGGCCTAAATATGTTTTTTAGCATTATAAGGATAAGCTCCAGAGCTGCTACCTGGCACAGGTAGTTTAGCACTGCTTCATAAGCAATGTTTCTCAGCAAGAAGCAGAGTGGCCAAATCCTTCATTTCTGCAGAGAAACTTCAAAAAAGAAACTTCAAGACCTTCCACAAGAATATCTCTAGGAAACACTTCTCTCAGGTATTAGTCTTAGTGTCTATGCTTCATGGAGGCATTCAGCTGACCTGGGATTTGGTTGCTAACAGTGAAGAGTGGTAGATCTGTGAGTGGAAGGTGCCTGGAACCTTGTGCTGTCATAACCTCATTTGGTATCATCTTTGTGGATGCTAGTAGTCTGTACCAGTCAATTAATGTGGATGTTTATATTAAGAGGGTTCTTTACTCCTCACAGTGATGCAGAGAAGTGTAGTGAAAGAGATGTAAAAGTTGTTTTCATAGAAACTTTTGTATTTATGTTATTATTCCAGATGCATGTTTCTCAGGGCCATACAGCCCTGATCTGGAGGACACAAATAAGAGTTTGAGAAGTTTTCCTGACCTGATCCCAGCCAAAATAAAAAAGAAGAAATTTGAAAATATTTTAAAGTGTTAACTACTGATATTTGTAAAACATGACTTTCCCCACTCCACAGGCCACTTTTGTTTTAATTAATTATATTTTTCTAAAGATAATTTTTTTAATAGGACTTTCTCTGATTTTTTTTTTTTTTTTTTTTTATTGCTTTCCTTGAAATCATCCTCTCCTTGTATTGTTCTGTTCTCACGGATGAGGATAGTTCAGTATATTCTCTGAAAGCTGTTCACTTTGGTTCCAGATTAATCAGATGGTCTGTTGTGAGGCTACCTTGAAGTCTGGAGCTGGATTGGATTTCCTAACTCAGTTTCTTGAAAACTAAATTTTCCCCTCAGCTTTTTGTTCAAACTAGAAAATTAATCCAAAGGAATTTTTACGAACAGACATTTTCAAATTAAAATAGGAACCTTTTGACTGACAAAATGTTGATTGGCTGTCTATGCAAGTCTGATTAAGACAGTGATGAAAGTGAGTGAAAGAATTTGGGAAAGCATCTGCATGACAAAGTTAATTGCAAGTTTTAACTCCTCCAGTTGTCTCCAGTAATTTCCCTGTTCACATACAAAGCATCTAGCTTGGAATTGTTCTGTCTGAGCAAGCTGCCTCAGTTTTGATTATAGGCAAGGGCTCAGACATTGCCTTCATGCAGCATTGTAGCCAGGCCACTCTGCAGGAAAGAATGTGGCCAAGGCATGAAATTCTGTAAATCTTCCGATACCTTCTCACAGCTCTCCCATGTATGCAGGAGGATGAAAAGGTCCTCCCATGTCTTTCTGGGAAAGTTCTTGAAGTTTCAGTTCTGCAGCACTGAGAGCAAGGGGAAATGCCTCAGAGAACCGGAGAGTATAATTTGTCCTCCTAAAATGACCCTTAAATTTTACCCAGTCTCTGCCATATTAGAAAATGGAGCAGAAGCAAGAGTTCTCG